>NC_000079.6:43772567-44072567 GCF_000001635.26 Mus musculus
TAATCCCAGTGCCCCTGAGGTGGGAGGCAGAGATAGGCAGGTCCCTGGAAGCTCCCTGGCCTGGTAGTCTAGCGAACTTAGCAAAGATCCAAGTCCATGAGAGATCTGGTGTCCAACAACAGGTGACCAGGACCTGAGGAATGGCACCTGAAGTTGTCCTCAGAACCTGTACACACATGCACTCGAGGACTTCTCCCGTGAGCACATGGAATCACATGCACACCAGAAGAGATGTAATGAAGTTGAGAAGGCGTGGATCTTCTTGTTAGCAAGTGAGGGCCCACCAGGAAACTCACTCACTAAGACTAATTATCCTAATTACCCTTGTCTAGCAGTGTTCTCTCGGTTCAGGCCTATCTGAGCATTCATGTCTTTGCATTTGGAAATGGGCACTGTACCATGTCCCACTGGAAGCCTCCTAAGGATTGTGGTGTGATGCACATGCGCATGCCTGCGTCTCACTCTGGAGCTGCTAATTTCTCACCTCCTGGCTGTGCCGTCTGACTGCGCTGACATCCATGGTGCTGGTGATGTGTTCCTGAAAAGAAACTCTTAAGTAATTTTGAGCACTTTTGTGCTCACTGCTAATGGAATTGATGACAAATCCTTTCTCTCCCTATGGCTCTTCCTGGGAACTGGTGCTCTCAGACACGCTTGGATGGAGGAGGGACTGTGAGGTTCCCTGGCTTTTCCCTGCAACATTGAACACATGGCATCTCCAGGGCTGCGTGCAACAAGAAAAGGATGGGGCTGAAACAATTGCCACTCAACAAATCTCATCACCTTGTAAGGATGCTTGCACATGTAGGGAAGAGGAACGTCAGCATCAGGACCAGACACTGGAAAGCACACACCTGAAAGATGGTCCTTGGACTCACTGCCTACTCAGGAGGAGAGGAGATGATGCTCATGTGCAACACTTTTAGTAACCTACCAACAAGAAGTTACTGTCACTGCTGTTTGAAAAACCAAGACCTGGGAGCTGGGGAGATATCTCAGTCAGTAGAGTGCTCACCATGGCATGATGACCTGAGTATGAACCCCAAGCTTCTAGTTAGTCATGGCAGTGAATGTCTGTTACATGGTGTTGTAGAGGTTGAGACAGGTTTCCTAAGTCTCCCTGGCCAGGAAGTCTGACTGAATCAGTGAACTCCAGTTTCAACAAGAGGTTCCGTCTCAAAAATAAAAAGGTAGAGGGTGATTAAAGACACCTGACATAGACCTCTGAGTTACACACACACTTGCTCACAGATACACCCTTGCACATACACACACTCATATACACACACCCTACATACACACACCTATATATACACACACATCCTTGCACACACACACATATACACGCACACAAACACAAACATGCATACACATGCTATTGCACACACATATCTGCACACATATACACACACACCCTCACTCATACACACACCTGCACACACACCCTGCACACACGCACGCACAGACACACCAAGAGCCAGCTTTGTTACCATGCAAACATGAAGAGGGTGAGCACCTGGGGTGGCGCTCTATTGGGGAGAGAGCGGGGCTTTGGTAGCGGTGACTCCACCTTACCCAATCTAGGTACCATCCCGCTTTGTGGTTCCTAAGGGACTGTGAGGTTCCACAGCATCCTCATCCCACTGAGAGCTGTCTGTAAACAACGATGACAGAGGCTTTGTGCCGTGCTGGATTCTCATGAATGCTACATTTCAAAGACAAAAATGTTAATGAGTCATTTCCTAATCCTTAAGTGTCTCAATGAAGCCGTGACGGAGATGGCTGCAGGCCAAGAGCTGCAGAAATCTCTTTGGCGTGCATTTATTATGGCCCATTTCCGAGTAGTCTAGTTGTCACTTTCAGATGACTCTCATCACAGAGCCCTGCATGAGGCCGTGGGTTCCTCTCATCCCACCCCCACCCCCATGCTGCCTGAACCTCGAGGGTGCTTTCTTTAACAACCCACAGAAGCCGTGTGTCACCCCATTTTGCACATCATGATCTGAAGGAAAAGTTGCTTGCTGACAGGCTTGGATGGGTGTGTTTGTCTAGTGCAATGTTTTGAGTTATTTGTAGCGTTTAAGATATTTCATTAAAAAAATCTCTATTTTCGGCTGCTCTTAACAAACCAAATCTTTTGGAAGATTTGGCATCTCTTAGGTTTCAAAGGAACCAGGAACAAATGGCTAACTGGGGTGCCTATTAATAGATCAGAACAGTTGCTGGCCATTTCTCCCAGCATCCCTCAGTACCTGTGGCTCCTCTCAGCACTTCTCACCCTGCCCCCTAGCCTAAACCTCTCCAGCCAAGGGGCTGGTCTTCTCTTCCATCCAGCTTCAGATGACTATGTGACTCAGTCATTTCGTGCCCTCGTGGTCCCTTAGTCTCTTGGTTTGCTTCTCTTCGTGTGCTGCTGGCTCCTCTCTCAGTCAGCTTGTCCCGACTTCTCTTTCTCTCTTATCTTCTTGCTCTCTTCTCATGGCCCAGTGCAGCCTAGACCCTTCCAGATGCCTCTGGCTGGGCTCTCCCTCACGTCTGTAATCAAGCCTTCTCATCAACAATACCTGAGAGTAGTCATATCGTCCTTTTCATTCAGGCCTCACTATTGAAGATGCTACCCGCACTTGGCTAGAGCCCAGGAGTGGCTGTTTCTTTCAGGTAGGCTGTGGCTTCTCAGTTTCCCATAGTCCGCATGACTCACTGCTGCTCTCTTCTTACAGAACCACGTTCATTGTCAACTGGTGTTATTTACTCATATTGTCTTCCTTGTCTCGGAGGCCCTTTTCTGTTGCTGCAATAAAATAAAAGCGTGACTCACTTTGCTAGTGAACAGAGGCTAGTTAACTTTGAAGGGGGTGGGGACAGTTCATTGAAACTCACAATTTTGGAGTCCAAGAAAGTCCAAGATTAGGGGAATCCCCCTGATCTGGTCTCTGGTCGGGACTCCTTTGTCTGGGTCAACCACATCCTGGCAGAAGCACATGAGAAAGTGAGAAACCATGAAGCAAGTTGGAGCCTAGGAGGTTGATCCAGGGGCTTGTACACATTCTTTCTTTCTTTCTTTCTTTCTTTCTTTCTTTCTTTCTTTCTTTCTTTCTTTCTTTCTTTCTTTCTTTCTTTCTTTCGTCTTTGCTGACTGGCTTTCTTTAGTTTGTTTTGAAACAAGATCTGACCCAGAGTCCAGCCAATTCACTCTGTAGCCCAGGTTTGCCCTGAACTCCTAAATACTAGGATTTGCAGGCATGAGGTAGGATGCCCAGCTCTGGGCAAGCACCCTTACAGCAGCTCAAATGAGAATTCACTAGGGTCCTGAGAGCATCTCATTAGCTTTATCCTGGAAGAGAACCTTCAGCCAAGCAATCACTTCCCACCAGGCCTCTCATCTTAGAGGTTCCAACATGCCTTAGCATCCATCACCTTACTGGGGACCAAGCTGTGAACACCTGAGCTCTCTAGGACACTCTCAAACCCTGTCTAAACCACATCACCCACTTCCAACCAAACCTCGTCAATTTGTGTTCCAACTGTTCTGTCTTCAGGATGACCAGAAGTGCAAACTCACAGAAGACGGTTATAGACATGCAAAGGAGTTCATTTTATTTGTCTATACTGGGATGCAACAAGCCACAGATCTTAGCACTCAGAAGAAGACATTCAGTTGGCTCAGGCACTCAGCCTATGGGCTGAAGGTCAGCTATGGGCTGAGCTCAGCTTGGGGGTGGCTAAGTGACTGTCTTCCTGGGCGTCTCATGATCTTCTTGGACTGGTAGCTGTCCAGGGAATCTTCTTCCCATGGTAAAGGCAGAGGCACCAGAGAGAAATCAACACACAGTGATTTCTACCATTTTCTATGGCCAGCAAGTCAAATGACCAAACTCAAGGTCAGATACTGGGATCACATTTCTGCCCACAACTGTTGGGTTAGATGGCATTCGTGTAGAGAGGCGTACCTTCTCTTGTCTTGTCTTTTGTCTACCTGTAGATGATTGGTGGATCCTTGGAATTTCATTGCCTGGAAAGCTGTCTGTCTGGGGATTTGACCCCTGAACAGAATAGTCATTTGTTTATGATGAAAGAATTTGGTAGAATGGTACTATCAATTACATTTTTTGAAGACTCAAAATCAAAGGTCAATTATATGGGTAGATGGGATTCAACCACCTTCAAAATACTGAATTCCGAGGCTTGGGTGTCTCCCTGGTTGGTGGCATGCTACATAAATTGTCATACCTCATGGCCAGGACGAGCAATGCCACCTATGGCTCCACAGGCAGAAGACTCCTGGAGTTCCACGTTCTCTCCTCCTCTGGACTAGGTACTATGCAACCTTCCTTCACTGTACCCTTTATCCTGTAACCCTTCACCGTGAGCAGCTGGACTCATGGATATAACAGTCTTCGGTGCTTTCTGAGTATCCTTGCAGTGAGTTAGCATGTGAAGGGCTGGGTTTGAGGGACCCTCTCAAATGTGGTCTAGTGTTCTGTCCTAGTCTCTGACTTTGCAGATGGCATTAACAGTGTCACACGGAAACATGGAAGGGTGGAGATGGAGCTATAAACTGCCACACACCCCGGCCTCCCAAGGACTTCTCTGCTCACTTTCTGTCCATCACTGAGCATTCTCCGTGTGCCTGGTGCTGTTCTAGGATCTGAAACTAGTTGAGGCGGGGTGAGGAAGACACAGCTGTGAATTCTAGTGAAGACAGAGTCCACACACGCAGAGGAATGTGTGAGAGGCGAGACTGTGAGGATAACTGAGGGTCAACACACCAAAGGGAGGCAGTGAGGATCAGCTTTTCAAGTGGCGCACTTAGGAAAGCCACTTCTGGGGCTGAAGAGATGGCTCCATGGTAACGAGGGCTTTTTCCTGATTCCAGAGGACCCGCATCACTGGGGTACACAACTGCCTGTTACTCTAGCTCCAGGGGGGCGGGTCAATCTGACTCCTTCTGAAGCCTCAGAAGGTGCCCTTCCCCCTGACGCACACACTAAAGTAAAAGACATTTCTGGGAAAGTGACATTTGAACAGACTTGAGCAAAAGAGGAAGCTGGGTCTGTGATTCAGGCCATACAGATTCTAGAGAGAGGGGCCCCCACAATACCCCCCAAATCTCCCAACCCCCTTCCCCCACCACCCAGGGTCAACATTCACAAACACTCATTCAGTGGAAAGCTCCTTCGCCTGGTCTTTAGAGGGCTATGTGGCTCAGCGGAGAAGCTGAACAGGTGAGCCTTCCCTCCCACAGGCCCCTAGAGTCAGGCCTGAGGCAAGTTTCTCTGCCTTGTGTTTGTGTGTGACAGGCCAGATGACCACACGCTCCACCCTGAAATCATCCCAGTGCTGCCGCTCCTCCTCAGACAATGGCCAGCAGTGTTTCCAAGTGTTACTAGATTCTCAAGGAAAAAAAAAAAAGGTCAAAAAGAAAGATTCTGGAAATAAAAGTTATTTCTATTCATTTCTTCAGCCCTATCAGTTAATAAATAAGCCCCTCTTTGGAAAGTACAGGGTGACTAAGAATTAACCTTGAGGGGAAAACCTAGTGGGGAAATTTGACTAAAAACCATGGCTTACAGGCCCACGCTTTGGCTTCCCTCTCAGCCTCTTCTCAAGGCCTGTGGGCATCCTGGTGTTAAAGTGTAAGTGGTTGGAGGGTGTTTACAAAAGCCCCCGGCGAGTGGAATCTTTGTTGGCTAAGCTGACTTAAGTGTTCTTCCTACCTCAGAGAAGTCCCCTCAGGAGGCAAACTTGGGGCAAAGGGGAACCTCCTAGCTCCCTTTTATGAGACTTCCTCATCCTTGAGACTAAGAAGACAGTGTTGGGGGTGGACAGTGGGGTCAGGAGCATAGGGGGTTAACTACCCCCCCCCATACCCACAGCAGTGGGACAGCGGCAGCCTTCAGGGAAACTGCGCCTTGGCAGCCTCAAGCCCAGTTACAGGTTTCTGATGAGCTCAGCATCTGGGGACATCTGGGGACATCTGAGGACCACCCACGTTTTCCCCTCCAGAGAGGATTTTGCTTAAAAGGCAAACCTTACTCTCATTTCCTTTTTCTCCCCATCCTTTCCCTTACCCCCCCAAACCATGGCTTACTTATTATTCTCTTTCTTTGTACCCCCATGCTCCTTCTTCAGCTCCTAAGAGGGAAACTTTGAATTTGGGAATAAGGTTGTTTCTCAACCTTCTTAATACCACAACCCTTTAATACAGTTCCTCATGTTGTGGTGACCCCCCCCCCAACCCCAGCCATGAAGTTATTCCATTGCTACTTTATAACTGTAATTTTGCTACTGTTATGGATTGTAATGTAAATTGTTCTTGGAGCTAGTGGTTTGCCAATGGGATCATGACCAACAGGTTGAGAAACACTGTTCTAGAACTTTCTCTCCTGACATCCAAACCGACCAGAGCCTGAAACAGCAAGCAGTAAAAATTAAATTAAAATTTTAAACACGTCTTCCTGCTGTGCTTTCTGAGAGAAAACAAAACAAAACAAAACAAAACAAAACAAAACAAAACAAAACAACAACAAACCTCCCAAGGGTTTCAGCATAGGCAGTGAAGGGAACAGACTAGCTTGGGGTTTCACCCGAGGTTAACAAGAATCTGCCCTTGGCAGTGTTGGTGTAACCACAACGCTTGCGGATGAGTGAGGTTTTTTTCTTCATAACTAAGTAGGAAGAAGCAGTCAGTGGTTTCCAAAGGGCATGAAGCTCTTTCTTTCTGCTCACTTTTCCTGTTCCTTCCCAGTGAAAGCAAAGATCAACTCCTCTCTGGTGTGAAGTGTGAAGAAACATTCAGGGAAATGCTTTCACCGGAATGTGGACCCAAGTTGCACCGGAAATGCTTCACATGGAAAACCCTTCATCAGAAACAGTTTTTTTTTTAATTTGATATTTTCTTTATTTACATTTCAAATGTTATCCCCTTTCCTAGTTTCCTCTCCGAAAATCCCCCATCCCCTTCTGCCTCCCGCTGCTCCCTAACCCACCCACTCTGATTCCTGGTCCTGGCACTCCCCTACACTGGGCATAGAGCCTTTATAGGACCAAGGGCCTCTCCTCCCATTGATGACTGACTAGGCCATCCTCTGCTACAAATATAGCTAGAGCCATAAGTTCCACCATGTGATTTCTTTGATTGGTGGTTTAGTTCCAAGGAGCTCTGAGGGTACTCATTAGTTCATATTGATGTTCCTCCTATGGGGCTTCAGACCCTTCCAGCTCCCTGGGTATTTCTCTGGCTCCTTCATTGGGGACCTTGTGCTTCGTCCAATGGATGACTGTGAGCATCCATTTCTGTATTTGTCAGGCACTGGCTGAGCCTCGCAGGAGACAGCTATTTCAGGCTCCTGTCAGCAGACTCTTGTTGGCATGTGCCTAGTGTCTGGGTTTGGTGATTGTTTATGGGGTGGATCCCCAAGTGGGGCAGACTCTGGATGGTCATTCCTTCAGGCTCTGCTCTGAACTTTGTCACTGTAACTCCATCCATGGGTATTTTGTTCCCCATTCTAAGAAGGAACGAAGTATCCACACTTTGGTTTTCCTTCTTCTAGAGTCAGAAACAGTTTTATACTCAGTATGAGGGGATTAGAGCCCGAGGAAGGATAAGTGCAAACAAACACTTTGGTGTGTCTGTGGCGTGGGAGGGGACGTTGTGAAGTCACACAGATCACGTAGCTTGTCAACAGTGTGAGTTATGACAAACATGTTTTGGAACCTTCTAGAAATGCTGAATAAAGTTTTCCTCTCATACAGTTGCTCTGGCGAGAAGGTGAGTGATGTCTGAGGGCTGGAAGCGAAGGAAGAACTGGGAACTGGTTTGAACTGAGTTTGGCCTGCTGGGTTGAGATGGGCGAGAGCAGTTGCCAGGGTTGGGGTCTTGGGAGTCCCACCTCAGTGACCAGCAGGGGCACAGGAGGAGCCCTGGGCATGGAGAAGAAGAACAGGCAGCCACTGCAGACTATCACTGTGTGTGAAATGGAACGGAGTGCAGGCACTCTGGGATATTAGAGATAGGGGTGGCAACACTAATTGATTTTTATCATAATTATAATATATAACGTAGATATAATAATAGTAATAATAATTATAATAGATATAATTAAAATAAGCAGAAAACAGTTCTGCTTATTAAAACACACGATGAAGGCAGTCATTTAAAAGCAATAATAGACTTGCACTGCGGTATACCCCTGTAGTCTCAGCTCTCAGGGGAGGTGGAGGCAGGAGGATCAGTCCTTTAAGGTCATTCTCAGCTGTCATGTGAGTTTGAGGCTAACAGGGACACGTGATACCTTTGTGCATCATATCTATCTATCTATCATCTATCTATCTATCTATCTATCTATCTATCTATCTATCTATCATCTCTGTATGCATGTATATATTCATATAATACATATATATATGTATGTGTATATGTATATGCATACACACATATATAAGTTAAAAATTTTATGAAGCAAAATAGGACAGAATTTTAAAGGTCAGCAGATAATTTTACAGTCACAGAGTAAAAATTTAACACATCTCTTTCAGTGATTTGAGAGTTCTAACAACAACAACCTTTTAAAAAGAACATAAAAGGCCCAATAAGCAAACATGATCTTTTTTAAAGACCTCTGACCTTGGTAAAGAATATACTTCAGGGCCTAGGGGTGGCTCAGTGGTTAAGCTCTTGCCTACAGTGTGAGACCCAGAGATCTGGCCTCCAAGAACCTACAGAAACGTCAGGGGGTGCAGTGACTGCTTGGAATTTCAGCCTTAGAGAATAGAGGCAGTAGCTTACACCTCAGCCTACAAAACCATTTTTGAGATGCTTTGAAGACTCCAGCATACAGTGTCCTGGAGCGTCCTCCACTGTTAGGCACCTGTAGAGATGGCGGTGTCTACTTGGAGGAGAGACACAACTTTACAATAACCAAAGATCAAGAAGTGGCATATTGGAGCTTCTGAGGATACATTGTTAACAAGCATGTGAACTCCTAGTCACTGATTAAGGAATCTTGGGAAAATATAGTTTAGGGAATACATATGTAGAATAACCATCCAAATTGTAAAGGTGCCTTGGAATACATTTATCTGAAGATTAGCTAGAAAAGCCTTTGTATGAAACTTAAACCATTCTTGAAGAGTTCAATAAATGGAGAGATACACAATATTGGCAGACTTGTGGATCTGAGTTCTAAATTTCTTAAGTGTATGCAGTGTATAGTCTTGAGTGTTTTCTTATTAAAAATGTATGCTAGATTGTCTTAGTATTGGAGGTTGATGCTAATCTGCGTTAGTTCAAGGAACCAGTAGCCCTGGGTCAGCCTTAGAGAGAGATGATCAGTACCCGGGGCTCAGCTCCTGCACTGTCTACAGCCAGGAGGAGATGTGGTATTCGCCCAGGGAGAAACAGAGAAGACCCCCGAAGCAGGCTCACTCGTTTATGAAAATTTTCATGGAGCAGAGACATCATTTCAAATCAGTGAAGGAAAAAGGGCTTTTAGAAATTACATTGGAGCTGAGGTGGGGTATGGCAGTGCAGGCCTCTAATCCCCGTACTTGAGTTCAAGACCTACATGGTTTTACCTAATGAGCTCTTGAGTGAACACAAAACAGAATGGGGGTCAGGTGGGGGTAGGGGAGCAGCCCTAGAAGGAATCACTGTCCCACTGTCAGTGAGGAAACAACCAACTAGGTGTCCACACCAAGGGCTGTTAAAATGGATTCAAGAGCTAGATAGAAAACTGTGTATCCTGAAGGGTTGGAAGAAAATGGAGGCAAATGTTCTCTGGATTTCAGAGTAAGAAAAGATGTGTCAAACCCCACGCTGAACACCAATCTAAACCAAGTTGGCGCATCTACCTACATTGAAACATCAAAACACACTTTTACATAAAAGATGTCAAAAAGAGGAAACGCAGATCTTAAACTTGGAGAAGAAATTTGGCAAGCACCTAATCTGGGAAGATAGCCCAGAATTTATAGTAAACAGCCTTAACTAAAGTTCAAAGGATAGGGATGGGCAGTCCCAGAAGGTGACATGGGACAGCTTCACAACACACAAATAATAGAATTGAGTAGGTGGGGGTTGCGACCCACAGGTTGAGAACCATAGGCCTAGCGCCGTGCTGTCTGCATCTGGACCGTGAGGGTGGGCAATCATCATGGAGAGTGTAGCAGCTGCACAGCCACAGGCTCAGAACATCTGTTCCTGGTACCTTTGCGCTTAACAGGTAAGGATCAGAAGGATGGAGTCAAAGCTGGACGGGGTTCTAGTGGGGGGCACACAGGATCTCAAAAGTATCAGAAATGTTTCATTCTTTTAAAAAAGATTTATTTATTTTATGTATGTGAGTACAGATGGTTGTGAGTCTTCATGTGGTTTTTGGGACCTCTGCTCACTCTGGTTGATCCCGCTTGCTCCAGTCGGCCCCTCTCTCTCAGTCCCTGCTAGCTCCCGCCCAAAGACTTTATTATTATACATAAGTACACTGTAGCTGTCTTCAGACACATCAGAAGAGGGCGTCATATCTCACTACATGTGACTGTGAGCCACCATGTTGCTGAGATTTGAACTCAGGACCTTCAGAAGAGCAGTCAGTATTCTTACCCACTGAGCCATCTCGCCAGCCCAAAATGTTTCATTCTTTGAGCCTAATTGTCTGGTGTATTCAACCCCATGAATGTGACAGGTGAGCAGAAGGGATCGTGTAGCAGCCTTGACTCTTCCTTGGTTTGGACTTTGCACAGCCCTCTTCTAATAAGGCACCTGGCAGCCTGCGATCCTTCCCCACAGGACTGTGCACAGCTCCCCTACTTCCAAACAACCTGTGGGTAGCCTAGGACCCCACATCAAGCTTCAGAGCTTTGCAGTAAGTTTATCTCCCCTTAACGTCCATCAAACTTAGACTTTGTTCAGTCATGCGCTACTTCTATCTAATAGGAGAGTGGGATGGCTGATCCTGCCTGAACTGGTTCAGGGCGCATGTCCAGTAAGACAAACTGTTCCTTTGAAGTAAACTTTGGGGGAGAATCACCTTTTCCCTACCTTATACCTGTGTATAAGTGGGCATTCCTATAGCTTCCTTCAGAAATGGGACCCCTGATAGGTTGCCATGCTACAATGCACAGACCTACCCTCACATGCAATGGGCAGGACCAATTGGATTTGCTAGGATATGTGTGTGTGTGTATATATAATGTATATATGATGTATAAATGTATATATGATAAATATGTACATGTGATGTATATGTATATATGTACATGTATACGTGCATATGATGTATATATGATGTATAATGATTATATGATGTATATATGTATATTTGCATATGCATATGTGTATATATATGTATATATGTAATATATATGAGAGATTGAGAGAGAACATGAACTTGGGAGGGAGATGGAGGGAGGGATCTGGGAGGAGTTGGAGTTGGGGAGGTGGGGGGTGGACTTGGTAAAAACAAAATGCCTTCATATCTGAAGGAAAAAATAATAAAGTAAAAAAGCCATCCAAGTGCCCAACACTACCTAATGGGCTCTAATTTGTGGCCCAATGGAATATGGCACAGCCACCAAGCAGTTGCTGAAACTATTTTTAGTATTGTGAAACTGCTCGTAAACTGTTAAACTAAGCTAACACAGGATGAAAAAGATAATGGGAAGGGAACAGTATTAGAATGCTGTATAAGGGTACAGACATAGAATAGTCAGTACACCAAAATGTTAAGTGGGGTTGCTTCTGGGAATTAGAGGTGATTTGATCTATTTAAAAGAAAAATCTAATTTGAGATGGCCATACACTTCTGGATGTGGGCGTCCACTGGAGAATGATTGACCTGTGGGGGGAGGGTGGTCTCCCTCCTCCATAGCCGCCAACTATCCATAGCTCCCCAGTTAGGGGTGGGCAATTGTGAATCCCTTCCCCCAGTATGCTGAAAGGTTGCCTGCCTTGAGCATGTGAAAATCATCACTGCTCCTGTGACTTCAGAGTCATGTCCAGCAGACACCGTTCTCCTTCCAGATCTCTGGCACTTAAAATCTTTCTGTCCTGTCTTCCCCCTGGTCCCTGAGCCTTGGGGAGCAGATGCAAAGCAGATGGACTCAAGATTCTTTTAGACATTGTTTTCTAAAAGACTTATGAGCATGTGTGTAATTAATGCTTTAGTATAAAAAGATCTCCCTTGCTCAAACAACGTAAACAAGGCCGAGCGATAACCCGAAAGAAGGCAGCAAGCCAAGGACTGCAGGCGTTTGCCACTTCTCAGGAAGCCTAGGGTGTCTGTCCCTATCACAAAATCTGGAGAGTAGCAGGTCGCCACAGCCCTGGGTTTCAGAGGAAGCTGCCCACCCTATCTGAATCTGCATGACCCACTCGATGGGTTTGAGGGTCATCTAGCTGGGGTGGCGCGTGCCATCGCGGCTTCCGAAGCCTCAGGGCGCGGGGCGGTTCCGCGGAGCTGCTTGTTGCCGCTGGCCAGCCGCAGCAGCAACGCGGACTTGGGGACGCGCGCGGGGCGGGGACCAGGCTACCCGCCTCCTCCGACTGGGGAGTCCCCGGGGCCGGCGCGCGGGGAAGTCCCAAGCGCGGGTACAAGAGCACGGCGCGCGCCCAGGGGGCCGGCCCGGACAGTGTCGCAGCGCTCCAGCCATGTCGCAAGGCCTCCAGCTCCTGTTTCTAGGCTGCGGTACGGCCCCCAAGCCCGATCGCTCGGTGCTACCCGCGACCCCGCCTCGGTGGCCTTGCTTACGCCGCTCTGTTTCTCCCCCCTCTCTCTTGTAGCCTGCAGCCTGGCACCCGCGATGGCGATGCGGGAGGTGACGGTGGCTTGCTCCGAGACCGCCGACTTGCCTTGCACAGCGCCCTGGGACCCGCAGCTCTCCTATGCAGTGTCCTGGGCCAAGGTAAGCTCCACTGGGGTTTGCGCGGTCCCTTGCAGGGACAGTGGAAACAGGCACGTGAGAGACCGGGTCTCCAGGGGCCCTGGATTGGGCACTCCAACCATTCTGATACCCCATTTTCTCCCACCTCCCTTCATCCGCATCCATGGCCCACGCTCCCTTATGTTAGGATACAGATCATGATCAAAAGCGGCTTGGCGTGAATGATCCCACCAGAGGTTTCCAAGGGATTGGATCCATGTTACAGGGCACCTGTGGGTGCAGCCAGAGAGCTGCAGTGAAAGCAACATGGGCCTAGATTTGGGCATGGGACCGGGAGCATGTCCCTAGACTCCTGATTTCTTGTGCCTTGTGACCATGGCACCATCTCAAAGAGGGTCTCAGGTGGCTTAGGCTGGCCACAAGAGGTAGTTAGGAGCGATCATCTCTTTTCAGCTAAGGCTCGCTATTGGCTCGTCTGCCACCTTGCTTCTTCATGGAAGCCTCTGAGGGGTCGGGTCTGGCCAAGAATGAAGATTTCCTTAGAAATGTGCTGGAGCCCGAGGCCCAAACAGGAGAGACCGCATCTCTGCTTCTGTGGTGGGAAATTGAGTTGCACGCAGCAAGACATTTGAAAGGTTTCCTTTCAGTGAGAGCCCTCAGACTCCAACATTGTAATTCCTCTGGTATTTTAAAGCCCAGCTGCTGTAATTTAATAGAGCCGGCCTTTGCACCTCGGCTTTCAGCGAGGTTCCTTTGCACCTCGGCTTTCAGCGAGGTTCTGAGAGAGGCCACCTCCATCTGAAGGCAACATGAATTAAATCCCCCCCGGGGGTGGCTCTGAGGAGGAAGCCTCTGTATGCTCTCAGTTTTCAAGAAACACGGGACTGCCTTCTTCCCACAAAGAATGATGTTATGAGAAGTTTAAACGTGCGAGGCAGAATGGGAAGTGTGTGTGTGTATGTGTATGTGTGTGGTGGTGTGTTTACCCACTTTAGCCACTTGTCTGGCCTGGGGGGAAGGAGGGTGGCAGCTCAGCGGTGCAAGGCTTGCCCAACACACACAAAGTCCGAAGGTTTGAAATACTAAGCATCAAAGCAAAACCCAAACAACTCAACCAACTGAAGTGTTAATTCCCCAAAGATAATGACTTCCCTGTGCACTCTGCACTCTGCCCAGCGCCCAGGGTCCACCCTGTTACTGAATCTAAGTTTGTGTCAGGAAGGAGGTGATACCATGGAGATCTCAGGCCACTGCTGTGTAGAACAGTGTGTGTGTGTGTGTGTGTGTGTGTGTGTGTGTGTGTGTCCCCGCCCCTTTCTTTCTTGTTTCTCTTTTCTTCTGTCTGAGCTCAGTAAACCGGAGTCCAAGAATTGTTTGAGTAGGCAAAACAATAGCCCTTTAAAAATAGCGTCAAAACAACATTTGAGTGCTCACCATATGCCAGACTGTGGGAATAAATATTGACATATATTATCTACCTCTGTCTTCCGGAACCATGTGGGCTTAAGAGTCCAGAACTACGCTTGCTCCCTCTTTACAGGTGAAAGCACCAAGCCCGGGGGTGGGGATGGGGGTGAAGGCAGGGATGGTGGTAGGGGTCGAGTGGTGGTGAAGTAATTGGACTTTGAATCAAGCTGTCAGATTCCAAATCTTGGCTTGTTAGACTACCTTGATATCTAGATTTTCTATTTTAATTACTTTGAGTAAAGAAAAGTAAAATTTCCCCCGAGCCGGCCAGCCAGCCAGTGGACTTAGCCATCTTAAGGAGGGAGCAAAACACAAAACCATGATCCCGCCCAGACTGTAATTAAAGAAAGAAAGAAAGAAAGAAAGAAAGAAAGAAAGAAAGAGAGAGAGAGAGAGAGAGAGAGAAAGAAAGAAAGAAAGCATCATTAATATCCCCAGGGGAGTAATTAAAAAGTACTCATGAAACAAGTAGATGAAATTTCAGACTGCGAAGTTCAAACAGTTGTCAAGTTAAGTCCTCTCGCATGGGGTCATTTGGAATGGTTCAGTAAATCACAGCAATTAGCCTTTGACCTCCCCTTGGATGTCAGCAGATGATGTCACTCTGAAATGTATTTGCTTGTTTATTGGACAGAGTTCTTGGGAGGTCTGGCCTGAAGATCTCTTAAAAATTCATTCATTCTCTCTTTCTCTCTTCCTCTCTTTCTTCCTCTCTTTCTTCCTCTCTTTCTTCCTTCCTTCCTTTCTTTCTTTCTTTCTTTCTTTCTTTCTTTCTTTCTTTCTTTCTTTCAAGAGAGCAGGGTAGAGTTGCTTGCTCAATATGAATGAAACTCTGATGAGAAACAGAGAAGGAGTCTGTCTCCTCTCCTCCCCTGCCCATTGGTGGCTAGAAGCTAGAGGAGCTACCTCTACCCATTCACAGAATAATACCTTGATATTCATATGTATTATTTATTCCGGAACTTTTGGACAAGTGCCATCATATTTATCATTTTATGGCCACTAGTTGATACATTTGCAATGTTGTGTCTTATGTAGCAAACAAACAAACAAACAAAAAACTGGATAGAGAGTTCTAGAAATAAGGCCAGTGGATGAAGTTTTTTGTTTATTTGTTTGTTTTGTTTTTGCATCATTTTCTTGTAAAATGTTCTGGGGAACTGTGAGGTAGGGGGTTTAAACCCAGCCTGGCTCTTCTCACTTCCCCCTCTTTCTCTTCTCTAACCCGGTGTTGTAAAATTTACTGCCTGTGTGAGGGCTCAGCTCAAGCAGAGCCCCTTGGAGTGAGGTTTAGCCGTGAGGTTTAGCTGTCTACCACAGTGGCTCACATCTTGCAGGCCTTCTGCCTATCACAACGATGGTTACACGTGGCTTAAAAATTCCATTTACCGTTTAGTCTTTGGGTTGTATAGAACATCCTTCCACAAGCCAGTTGGTGCTGAGGGCTCATGATTAAGAAAGGACCCATGCGAGCCATATCTTAAAACATTCATTTGCCTTTCGCCAAAAACTCCAACAGTTGGAGTTCAGTTAGTGTCTGTACAAACCCGGATGGGTCAGTGTAGGACAGGAACAGTGTCCATTTTATTCTGCTTCTAAGCTGTGGTAATGGGGAGGCTGGAGAGATTCAGTAGAGACAAGCATAGAAGATCAAAGGCAAAGCCAAATGCAGCCAGCACCAGCCCACTTCCCTCTAGCACAGCTCTTCCTAACAGGAAACCCTGGCGTTGCCCTCTCTCCCCATCTTTCAAAGCAGAATGGATGATGGAGAAGAAATAGAAAAATCAATAAGTTGTATCCATCGGGACTATAACTCAGGTTAGATTTTAGAGCTATGAGAGATTGCAGCTAGTGTGGGAGGAGGTAGTTAGAGAACACAGACAAATGTGCTTTGATCCAGCACTCTTTTGTTGTTCACGTAGTGTTTGTTTACATTGAGATTTCTAAGGAAAGATTCTAGTGATGTGCTGAACATACAAGGCCCTGCGTGAGAGTCTGTGTCTGTCCTTTATGGAGTGTCACCATGTCTGTGCTGAAGGTCTGAGGAGAGGACAAAGCTCCAGATGGACAGCTTTGGTCATGGTTGGGGTTCTTCTCTGCTGAGAAAGAGGACTCATTTACTCCGCAGATGTAGCGCCTTCCTGCATCACACTAGTAGCCCTGACAACCTATAGTGAGGCAAAGTGAAAGAGGATATTTGATGTGGCCTCTGGGTGATACTGCGGGGGTGGGGACAGGCATATGTCACAAGACATGCTCTAGTTAGACGGTTGTCAGGGAAGGGAGAAAGGGGAAGGAAGGCAGTGATTTCAGAGAATGGGTCACATTTGCCTTTAGAAGGCAGAAAAATCCCTGGCTAGATCATGGGTGTGGTCTGGTCCAGGGCAGTGTTCTATTTCTGATGCTCACACTGTGGGGAATGTTGGGAATGAGATGAATGGTTTACCTGAGGCTATCTGACAGCTCAAGTCTAGTCACCACACCAGTGTTACTTGGCCTTGACTGCTGTCTCCCTGGGTGTTGGTCGCACCTACTGAATAGAGCTCTATTTCCTGTCTCCACCAGTGGGTGATGCTGAGCTCCGAGGGCGGGGGTTTTGAAAAGAGCAGCGAGCCTCCTGAGGAGTCAGTGTGGATGCCATTCCACGGGGCCCACCCACGAGCTAACAGGCACCACTTACTGAGTTTTCTTGATTCTTGTTTTTGGGAGAAAAAGGAAACATTTCCATTCTAAATTGAGAAGGACCAAAAATCTGAAATGTGAATACACACACAACACACACACACACACACACACACACACACACACACACACTCTTACTGTCCCATTGACATATGTTCATCTTGCCTTAGAGAACTCACTTTTAGCTCAAACTATGAATGACATAAGGTTGGTTCTTGGATACCATTTATATTTATACCGTGTCACAAGTAGGTGCTACATCCTAGACCTGGTGATAGCTATCCCAAAATCAACACGGAGAAGATGGCTCAGTCAGTAAGGTGCCCGCTGTGTAAGCATGAGGTCCTAACTTTTGAGCCCCAGCATCCATGTCAAAAAGCAGCATCAATGGCAGGGGCTATAACACCAGTGCAGGTGGCCAGAGATAGGCCAATCCCTGAAGCTCATTGGTCAAGCAACCTCATCAAATCTGTGAGCTCCAGGTTTTTTTTGAGAGACTCTGTCTTGACAGACAAGGTTGAGGGTGATAGAGAAGTCATCTGATGTCCACACGCAGGAACACATGAATGTGTACACATGCCCTTATCCACACTCAGAGACCAAGCAAACATTTCCAGAGTAGCACAGAAATGTACCATAAAGCACTTTTGGTACAAGCAAGGTAACTAGTGATCTAAAAGGAAAATGATCCAGCAGGTAAACCTAGAGATGATGCTAGGATACAGGACGGTCACAGAATGTAAAGGACTTGAGTGTCAAATGTCAACAAGTCCAAGGTGTGCAATCTCAGCAGCAGCAAGCCATTGAGGGAGCTTCAGCACAGAGAATGATGCCACGCACATATAAGGAAGGGCACATTTCTCACGCCGATGGAAAGGATGCAACACTTGCGGGAAGACAAATCTTTGGGAGCCTGTATCCTTTTACTGCATTGAGATTTCCTTCATGTTAGCTTATGGAAGGCTAGGGCACATTATCACTTACTTGGGCTTTCTCCATCACTATTTCTGACTGTGTGGTCAAGGAAGGATGGGGCTACCCCAGACAGGAAGAGTGGCTCACTGAGGTTCTGGCCATGGCTGAACGTAGCCTTGTTTATGTCTTTTGGAGGTAGGAATAGGGTGGTTGAGAGTTGAAGAGAAACACAAACAAAAAAAGTCACATGCTTTCTACGCATACAAGGGGAAATCTGAATCACATGAAGACTGGGTTCCCTTAGTTTATTCTTGGTTCTGTCACTGCCTGGAAAAGAGAAGTTTGCGGAAGGTCTCAGTGACGTGGGCATTTTATGCAAAACAGGACCCGATATCAAATTCATTTACCCAAAAAAGGGTTTCTCTGTCTAAAGCCACTTCCGTAATCTCTTTCTGGTTACTTCTGCAATGATTCTAAAAGTGCATGTGAGTGTGTGTGTACACAAGATTGTCTGTGTGCATGGGTCTGGAGACTAGAGACTTACCTTGGATGTCTTTTTCAATTAATCTTCACCCTATATTTTTAGACACAACACATTCATATACACACATGTACATGTACTCTCATAAATGTACACACCCACACATGCACCCTAATGAACACACACATGTACTCTCATACACACACACACACACACACACACACACACACACACACACACACACACACATGAGATTGCTCCCTAGAGCAATGGACTGAGACTTCCTGGGTAATTTTACCAGAAAGGAGCCAAGAAGGATGAGCTGGCAGAACCATCTGTAGATGGAATGGTCAACAATCAGCCAGAGCACCAGCTTCTCCCTTCAGCCCTCCCAACTCCACAGTGCCCCATGTGTGCTTCTCATTTGACTTTTATGACACATTCCTTCTAGACAGGGGCGTGAAGCACAGAGATGATGAACATGACTAACAATCACCTGGTTATCTGATGCAGAAGCCCGGGCTCGGCTTCAGGCTTTCTGATTTGGAAGCCAAGGTGCTTGTCATGTTCCCATTATTTCTTAAATGCATTCATTTATTCAGAATGCACATTCTGAATCCTTCCGGTGTGCAATGAACTATTTAGTATGCTGAATGAACCCTTGGCTATGCATTTAAAAATAATAATAGTAATAACAATGTCTTTAGGGCTTTCCATCTGAATGGTGCCATACTTAGGGTTGTATGCAATATCAGACATATCTTAACTCCACTTCTAGAAGATGTGGTCGTTCCTGGGTCCCCTGGGTACAAACTAACCCTGAGCTGCTCCGGCAGTTGGCCGAGAGCAGAAGGAACGGTGGTAGGACGGGGCTGGGGATGGCTCCCACTCAGCCCCACTCCAAAGCCAGCGCTCTTAACTAGGCTGCCTCTGCCATACTCGCAACTCTTGGTAAGAGCCATAAATCTGACTCCGTCTGTTGGACGTAGCACATTTCAAAGTAAAAAATCATTTTTCTAATAAAACTAAACTCAGGGGGAAAAAAACCCGACATTAATGCTCATACATTTTATACTCATTATGGCATCAGCCTCGGAGCCAAACTCTTTTGCACATTATAAAGAGCTGTTTTTATGATGAATGGGAATTCTATTAGCACTTTAATTGAGTTCGAAACCAAAGTACATGGATGTTAGTGCACAAGAAATGCAATTAACGGAGAGCCATTCCAGTAGGCTTTGGTTATGTCATCCTACCGCAGTGTAGTAAGTCTTTAGACACTTGAAGTCTCCTCTTCACATATGGTTTATCAAATCGGAAGGTGGAATGCTTAAATTCTGTGTGTGTGTTTTTTTTCTTCTCAAAAAGAAACTTTTCTTTTCACCGAGAGTCGATCACATATTTAGCAGAGGCAATATCTGAGGTGCTCAGACTTCAAGTTTGTGTTCAAAACCTGTTTGTTCTAGGAATGGAAATGCTGTCTTAGCAGGTGAATTGGGTCATTTCTAGGGAGTTCACATGTGTGTGTGTGTGAGCGCATGTGTGTGTGCTCCCTCATCTGCGCCTGTGCTTATAGATGCTAGTGGCTGAGGTCAGGACACCTTTCTCAGTCACGCCCCACCTTGTTTTCTTGTGACAAGGTTTCTTTATTGACTCGGGAGTTCATCCTTTTAGCTAGACCTGGTGGCCAGTCAGTCCCTGGGCATCACTCACCTCGTCATTCTCTGTACTGGGGTTACAGGCATCTTTTTACTTGGGGAATGGGGGTCTGAGCTCACACCCTCAGGCTTCCACCAGCACTTTGTGCTCTGACCACAGGTTCTCTCTCAGTTGGCTAAGCTGGCCTTGACCTGACAATCCTCTTGTCTCAGCTTTCTGGTTAGCTGATAGCAGGCTGTCCTACTGGGTCTGGTTAGTTGGCATAGATTTGAATAAATATATTTGAACAAATTACATAAATTTGTTTAAAAAACATTTACCACAATAGTTCTTAGTTGAAATATGGGCTCCATGCCCACATTATTTATTTAGCTTGTACTTATTCAAATTTGTCCATCATTAAGAAATTTATTTAATTCACATGCCCTTAAAATTAGTACATGTTTGTTTGATGTTGTGTTCTGAGAATTAAAGAGAAAGCTCATTTTTAATTTAGGTCTCGTGGTTTCCTTAATGTCAAGTCTCTGTCTCAGAGAAAGGATATGATATTTAAGTCATTTATTCAAATTGGAGGCCTTGAGACAAATCAGAGTCCTTAGGCTTTCTGAAAATGGGAGGTCTCATTTTTTTCCTAATTCAAAAAAATAAAAAATAAAAAATAAAAAGTTCAGTTGTCAACATAAGAGTGTGGATATTTAAAAAAGCATTGGAACGAGAGTTTTGAGAAATCAATTTGCCCAAATTATGTTGTGCTTTCCCATTCTGTGCGGCAATATTAGCATCACGGAACACACATTAAACAGTTCCCGTCAATTATGCTCGGCTGTGAGTGAATCGGAGGGTTCCTTTGTTATAAATTACTATTTCCTAAAATGCTTTCGCAGAGAAGCAATGAAACACTTTTGTACTTGGAATGTTTAAAATGCTCCTCTTGCCAGTGGTTGGTTTCAAGCCAGCTCCAAATGTTCAAAGCACAGAGGGGGCTGGTCCAGCCGCCATCCTACCTCTCTGTGCTCTCTGGGACATCTTCAGTCCCTGGCACTGCTTCAGCCTCAGCTGGTTCATCTGACATGGCAAGGTGAGCTGGCCACGGGTCTTTTGAGAATATATGAAGTTTTGCATAAGGGGTTTCCTGGTATTCATTAATGCTTCACTCTGGTTTTGAGCATGTAACAGAGGTGTAAATGTGGTTGCTGCTTTGACATTAGTGGGGAGAGCCTGTATGTCTCAGGTGGGGTCTTATGACTACCCTTTCCCCCTTTTTGGAAAGTTATGTCTTAAGACGACAAAGGCAAGAGCAACTGATATTATATATGCCTTGAACATGAAACCAGGGGCAGGCTGTGGAATATTTCCAGGCACGCTGTACAGCTTTGTCCACTGTGTTCTAGGGTCGCCCCTCTTAGCTACAACTTCACCTATTCCCAACTCAACGACCTATGGCCAATCACAGTACAAAAATCCCAAATGAAAAACTTCCAAAGTAAACAGTTTCCAAGTTTTACATTGTCTGCTGTTCTGAGAAACGTGATAGGAACCTCACAGCTTGTCTTGTCTGGGGTATAAGTTACCCTTCATTCAGCTTATCTACACAAGATAAGCTACCTTCTCACAAGTCACTAAGCCATCTTTGTGGTTGTCAGATATACTTAGGATCAGGTATCTTGGGTTCAAGGTTCCCATATTTTACTTAATAATGGGCCTGTCACACAAGAGTAGTGATGCTAGCAGTTTGGATATACCAAAGAGAAACTGTACAGAGCTTCCTTAGAGAGAGAGAGAGAGAGAGAGAGAGAGAGAGAGCCAAGCTTCTTATGTTGAGATTGCTAAGGACCATAGTAAGAATGAATCTTTTATCCCAATGTTTTGAAGAAGAGAAAAGAAACACTCACCAGTTTTGTTGCCATACCTCAAACTGTAAAAGCCATGGTCAGAGCATGTCTCAAATGTTTCAGTGACATAGAAAAGGTATTACACCAGCCCCAGGGAGTACTGTAGGTTTTGATCTTGACTTTCTCATTGACTTTTCTGATCCGAGGGAGAACCCTCGTGATAGATGGAGAAGCTCCCCGGGAGGAAAGCAGAGGCAGGTCATCTCCTAGTGCCACTGCAGTCATATTTACCATTGAAGAATGATTTAGGGCAAAAAAAAGAGATAGGTGGAATATTGGTCATGGCTATAGAGAGACTGAGAAGGGTTAACCAGCTCAAACTGGTCTTGTGTGGCAGCTCTGCTGGACAGTCAGGGGTGGGGGAAGTTATAAGCCATAAAGAGCAAGCTCTATCTGTTCTGAATCAGTTGGATGCTCTTGGTTTCTTTGAAGATGCTTCAGCTACCTCCTTTCATCATTCCTGTCTATGTGTGTATGTGTACACATACATGTGTGTGCACATACATGTGTGCATGTATGCATGTGTGCACATGTGTGCACATGCATACATACATGGGTGCATGTGTGTACATGAGTGGAGAAACCAGAAGTCATTGTTGGATGTCACTCAATCATCCCTCCACCCCTTATTTTTTTGAGACAGTGTCTTTCATTGAGCCTGGAGCTCCCTAGTTTAACTGACTGGCATTCAAGCCTCTGGGATCCCAGTCCAGCACAGACTTTTTTGTCAGTGCTAAGGATTGAACTCAGGTCCTCACGCTTGTACAGCAGGGACTTTGCAGATGGAACGAAGTCCCCAAGCCCAATGTTGCTGTGTTTTGTAACTCCAAGAGCCCCAATCTTTTAGCTTCCTCCCGGAGACTCTTGCTTATTTAGTGAGGAACCTTTAAAAGTGGGGAAGACTGTCAAGAAATGGGATTCTCTGTTCAGAGACAGCCCGATGCTGGGAGTGAGCATAAATCTGCCAGCAGATGTCTCTGCAGCCCACTGTACAGCAACGCCAGCACACTGAAAGTTCGGATCAAAACTGGGTGACCTTGTTGTGAGGCTTCCTACGTTAAACAGAACTGAGCCAGAGTGCACGCACTTGTGCTTGCACAAACACACGGGCCTGTGCATTTCCCCCCCAGTATCACTCCCAACCCCTTGGCTATTTAGTTCCCTGCCAGCGTCCCCCCAGCTCTGAACATTGGAGAATTGCAGTTCCCCAATAATTGTGTTCCCCATTAACAGTTCACTACAACACAGAGAAGTCCAGTGCTCTGTCCTTTTCCCTACAGTGACGCTTGGGTTCTGTTATGATAGTAAGGCTAGGTAAGGGATGCCACTTGTCCCAGGGCTTCCTACTGGTTGCCAGCCAAGCAGCGAAGGGCAGTTCCAGGCTGTTTAGGGATGCTGACTGCCTGCCTGCCAGCACTGGGAGCAATGGTCTGCCTTACTGTTAATGAAAATCTATTTTGGAAGCTTTGAACTTAAGGTGTGTCCAACCTGTTGCCCGAAGGGCAGGCACATGTGGCTTTGAATAGCTATAAATGTGGCCCAACACAAAGTTGTAAATTTATTTAAAATACTGTGAGACATTTTTGGTGGTTTTGTTGTTGTTGTTGTTGTTGTTGTTGTTGTTGTTGTTGATGGTGGTGGTGGTGATTTTTTTTTTGTTGGTTTGGCTGTTTGTTTGTTAATTGTACATTTCTTGAATGTGAATCGTGTAAATGACAAAAGTAAGCTACAGGGTCAAAGGCTCCATGTGCCTAAAGCCATTTCGGTGGAGGAGCCAACTACTGAGTACAGATCAGAAACACTTCTAAGCCTTGCAGGCAGTCCAATCCATAAGAACCCACAGTAAAAAAAAAAAAGCCAGATGTGGTGGCACATGGTTGTCATCTACATGAGGCAGTCAGGTCTGGGGCTAGCTGGCCCCAGTCTAGTGTACATAGAAAGATTCAGGCCAGATATATATACAGACAGAGAGAGAGAGAGAAAGAGAGAGAGAGAGAGAGACCCCGTCACTAAAATACGAAGTGGGTCTCACGTGAGAAATGCACCTCAGGTTGTCCCCACGCTTTTCCACACATGCATGCATACATGTGTGCCTGCATACACATGAACATGTATGCATGGGAAAACATGGACACACTAACGTATGGATGGGAAAGAGAGTGGATGTTGAATGTGTTGTATGGCACATCTTTGAGAAGGAGATGCTGAAAAAACCCAGAACTCAATCTCCAAGAGAGCTTGGGGAGAGAGCCAGTTAGATTGCTTGGCTAGCTTGGGGATCACGGTCCTTCCATAAGGTGCTTTGTCATGACTCATAAAACCTCCTCATGCCACTGTCCCCAGCATCTTCCTGCCTCTCTTAGAAGGGACATAAAGCATTGTCAGCTTCTAATCATCTGTGACCTTGAATGTCAAAGGTGCTCGCTGACAGGGGACCATTATTCATCTGTACCTTTGGTTTAGTTGAGTTTGAGTTGGCTGGCAGTGGCTTTGGTTTTGTTGTTGTTGTTGTTATTGTTTTGGGTTTTTAAAAATAGATTTAGAAAGTAAATTTTGGCATCCAAAATTAAGAATCAGCTAGTGGCTGACTTAGCATCTGAAAACAAAACAAAACAAAAACCAAAGTAACTCTTAAAAGAGCAAAATCCAACCCAGAGTGATTCACATGGTGCCCGTCCTCTCCCCCCCACTACCCCCTTTACAGGTCTCCCAGCCAGTGTTTCTCTCACCCCTGCAGGGTGAAGGCTGTGTTGGTTCCTGGTGCTACAATCACAGCATTGCAGTCTTATCTTGTTTCAAAGCAAACACAGTCTCAAGAGTTTTTATAGATTCTCTTCTTCTCCCCTGGAATCCTCATTTACAGGGATAGGGGGTGGGGGAGCACCCTGTCTTGCTTTAAAAACATACATGTTTTGATGGTGTTGTGAAAGCAAGTTGTAAAGCCCTCACGCCAGTCTGTCAGTAATTGACTCTTTGCTGCCTCCTCACAGGTCTCCGAGAGTGGCACTGAGAGTGTGGAGCTCCCGGAGAGCAAGCAAAACAGCTCCTTCGAGGCCCCCAGGAGAAGGGCCTATTCCCTGACGATCCAAAACACTACCATCTGCAGCTCGGGCACCTACAGGTGTGCCCTGCAGGAGCTCGGAGGGCAGCGCAACTTGAGCGGCACCGTGGTTCTGAAGGTGACAGGTGAACTCACCTCACTTGCTTCCTTCTCACAGACCAGGGTGCACTTTCTGCAGGCCCCAGTCTCTCCTCTTCCAGAATCAGAACCCACAGCTTAGGACAACATCTGTGGCCGGAAATGAATTCCTTTGAAGAATATCCTAACTTTTTCTTTATGTGGCTTAATCTATGCACTGACTTTTGCCCAACATTTGCAAGGGACTGAGGCCAGAAATGACAAATGTACTGTCTGTAAGACCCTGGATTTGCACAACAGTTACTCTCCTCGTGTCACATAGCTGAAAGCTATTAGAACTAAGACAATAATCTTCAGCTCACAAAAATGACTGCTTTTTAAAGGGCCAGCCAGTGTTTGCACTTTTCCCACTGCGGTTGCTACACACACACACACACACACACACACACACACACACACACACACACAGAGAGATCCCTTACACCCTTTCCAATCTCCATCCCCCACCCCCACCCCCAATTCTGGTTTTCTTGTCTCAGTGACACATTACACACTTGTGGTGCAATGTATGGATTACCTGAATACCCACCTTCCCCAGGGAGCAAGCATTTCTCCGTTTTGTGCTTTCTTCAGTGCACAGTAGATCCTCAACCCAAGTGGATAAGAGATGACAATAGCTTTCCAAGAGAGACAGTTATGAGGGACCACGCAGAAATGAACAAAGCACAGTTGGTTGCCTTCCATTTTCTCTTCCAACACAGTATTGCCTCCAAGTTAAGGGTCAGGCTGCAATGCATTGTTTAGATCTGGCTCAAATGCTAACTGATACTCACTAGCGTGTAGCTGGTTATGTAACCGTTTTAATATAAGCATCACCTCTCAAATGGGGGCAGTGACAACTGTATTCTATGTTTGTGGTTAAACTCAATGAGCTATCACACTAGGATATTAAGTACAGTGACTGAGATAGACTGCTCTGTCAGTGTTAGTGATCTCTAAGATACTGTCTCTTAACCTTTACCATTGAGTTATAGATCCTGGTGAGAAACTAGTCCTAGTGCATTGCAGTTTTGAATCTAATCTCAAATCCATAAGACTCAAGGGAACAATCTCTTGGACTCATCTACCTGTTGCCTGGCCCTGCCCAGGCTGTGAGCCAAGCCCATTGGCGACCTCACAGCAGCAGGAGCCAAACATCAGCTAGTGCCTAGATGGGACAAGGCCCTTCCTCCCATGCTGCTCCTGACTGAGGCTTCCCTTCTGCCCCTCTCTAGTGCCACAGCCAGAGTTTCAGAAATCCCGATGAGCTGGTCCGCCCAGCCCACTCTGCTGGTCTTCTCTAAGAACTGCAGTTAACTAGCCGGCAATGGTTAGAATGCTCACCTAGTGTGTGGGAAACTCTGGATTCAGTTTGAAGTACCAATAAAATCCAGAGATGGCAGCCTATGCCGATAATCTAAGATGGTACTTAGAAGGTAGAGATAGGAGGATTGAGAAGTTCAGAGTCATCTCTGTTCACATGGGGATTTCACAGCCAATTTGGGCTACATGATACCAGGTCTCAAGAAGACAAATAGAACAAACCTCCAGTTGGATTTCTTGGACAAGACTAGGCAGATCCCCAGCCTCATTTCCTAGTCAGAGTAGCTTAATTTGAGGTCATTCACCTGAGAGTTCAACTTGTCACAAGAACTTTAGGTAGTCAACAACGCTGCAAGCTCAGCAAACATCCCTCCCATCCAGTGGTAGACGCCCAGAGCAATGTGACAGCAAGCTCTCAACTTCACTACCACCATGACTGGTCTTTGCTGATTGGCAGATTTGGGGGTAGGGCTGGCCACGTTAGGACCAGAGGGAGCAGGAATAGGGTAGGGTAGACATGTCTTTGAATGTATTCACGGGTTCCTTTTCTTTTTTAAGGATGCCCCAAGGAAGCTACAGAGTCAACTTTCAGGAAGTACAGGGCAGAAGCTGTGTTGCTCTTCTCTCTGGTTGTTTTCTACCTGACACTCATCATTTTCACCTGCGTAAGTGTCTGGTCAAAGCACCTGTTGCTGTGATGTGGTCCCCAGGGTCCTGCTGATTCCTGTAGGTTGTGTGGGCTGTGTGAATGATTGAATGGTGTACAGAGAGGCTGAGAGGCACTCTGAAGGCTGACTGGGCTTTTGAGGCCTGCATACTGGGAAGCACATGGGGATTCATCCATCTTGGTTCTGGTTTAGAGAGCTTTGTGAATCATGGTCTAGAGCCTGTGAGGTTAGGCAGGTTGGATTGTGTAGGAAAGTCTGAGGAGTCCTATGAAGATCTGAAGGACGTGTGGTCACAGTGTCACTATCCACCACCTTGGGGCTGAGGCTTTGCTGCAGTGTCAGCCCCTTTGACCACACTGGCCTGGACCTGTTTTCTCTTACTGGCTCTACTTATATTTTTGAAGTTCCCATCCTCTTTAAGATTTGACCCTAAAAAGTCAGAGCACTGGGCCACCCAGAAAGTCCCCTACAGTGGAGGGTAGCTAACAGTACTTGGGTATTCTTGACATAGTCTTTAGCTGTTGGTCACAGGCTCCAGTTGGAAGCTCTTAATTCTATTATTGCTTGGCTGTTCACCTGGACTGACCATGGCCCTCAGGGAGCAGGGCCATCTGAGACTGACCAACTGGAAAGCAATCATCACCATATGTCTCAGGGCCACCAGAAGAGCTGGCTACACAGGGACCAGGATAGACTCATCCTGAAGCCATCCAGGGCTGGCCTTTGTCATCTACCATATTCTTGTATTCAGTTGTCTCTCTTACTGTGTAAACCATGTGTCTGGTTTCTATTTTAAAATCAATCAACAAGTATCACATCATATCCTGTAACTATATAAAATTATTATATGTGAATACAAATTTAACTCACCAGTTTATTTTTAAAAACAATCAGAACAAAATGAAATACTGGTGTTTCATAATCAGACAAGGGTATAAAAGAGTATTTTTGCAATACACATGACTTTGAAATGAATTGTTGAATAGGAGACTAAGATCTTTTTGATGTTATCAATTTCTCAAAGAATGATTACATCAATTAATTTGAAAAAGATTCTTAAGGTGAATCTATTTTTGGTGGTGCCATTCATTAAATATAAAGCCTTTCATAAGTGTGCTTTAAATAAAGTAGAGGCTGTGTTTAAAATAGTTCTAAAATAAAAAGCAAATATAGAATAAAACCAAAGAACCCCAAGAGTACCTGCTGTGTATGAAGCATTCTGCCAACCACTGCTTGGGATAGAAATACTTGTTATGTGCCTGACCTCCTAGACCTTGCTATTTGGTTGGCAGGGTTATTTGTCAGAAGGTAATTAGGAGGTGAAGGGGCTGGAGAGATGGCTCAGAGGTTGAGCGCACTTGACTCTCTCCCAAAGATCCTGAGTTCAATTCCCAGCAACCACATGGTGAGTCACAACCACCTATAATAAGATCCGGTGCCCTCTTCTGGCTTGCAGGTATATATACAGCCAGAACACTGTGTACATAATAAGTAAACACATCTTTAAAAAGAAGAAGAAGTAACTAGAATGGTCAGACAAATACATTTAAGAAGGCTGTGTCAGTTTCTTGTTGGCAGATGTCTCCTTCCATAGGCACTGACTTTCCACACTGTTCTGTGACAGTAGGAGATACAGATCACTGAAGTCTGGAATCAGTGAGTGTCCTGATGAGATTTGGAAATATCAGGGAGGTGGCACATATAGCTTATAAAGAATGAGGGGTGGTGAGTATAGCAAGAACTTCCACAGTGAAGTGTCCAGCCAGCTCTCAGGGGGAGAGATGACAACCGCCAAGTTTTCCCAATGACTAGTTTCTCAACATCTTTTCTTTTCCCTTTTTACAGAAATTTGCACGACTACAAAGCATTTTCCCAGATATTTCTAAACCTGGTACGGAACAAGCTTTTCTTCCAGTCACCTCCCCAAGCAAACATTTGGGGCCAGTGACCCTTCCTAAGACAGAAACGGTATGAGTAGGATCTCCACTGGTTTTTACAAAGCCAAGGGCACATCAGATCAGTGTGCCTGAATGCCACCCGGACAAGAGAAGAATGAGCTCCATCCTCAGATGGCAACCTTTCTTTGAAGTCCTTCACCTGACAGTGGGCTCCACACTACTCCCTGACACAGGGTCTTGAGCACCATCATATGATCACGAAGCATGGAGTATCACCGCTTCTCTGTGGCTGTCAGCTTAATGTTTCATGTGGCTATCTGGTCAACCTCGTGAGTGCTTTTCAGTCATCTACAAGCTATGGTGAGATGCAGGTGAAGCAGGGTCATGGGAAATTTGAACACTCTGAGCTGGCCCTGTGACAGACTCCTGAGGACAGCTGTCCTCTCCTACATCTGGGATACATCTCTTTGAATTTGTCCTGTTTCGTTGCACCAGCCCAGATGTCTCACATCTGGCGGAAATTGACAGGCCAAGCTGTGAGCCAGTGGGAAATATTTAGCAAATAATTTCCCAGTGCGAAGGTCCTGCTATTAGTAAGGAGTATTATGTGTACATAGAAATGAGAGGTCAGTGAACTATTCCCCAGCAGGGCCTTTTCATCTGGAAAAGACATCCACAAAAGCAGCAATACAGAGGGATGCCACATTTATTTTTTTAATCTTCATGTACTTGTCAAAGAAGAATTTTTCATGTTTTTTCAAAGAAGTGTGTTTCTTTCCTTTTTTAAAATATGAAGGTCTAGTTACATAGCATTGCTAGCTGACAAGCAGCCTGAGAGAAGATGGAGAATGTTCCTCAAAATAGGGACAGCAAGCTAGAAGCACTGTACAGTGCCCTGCTGGGAAGGGCAGACAATGGACTGAGAAACCAGAAGTCTGGCCACAAGATTGTCTGTATGATTCTGGACGAGTCACTTGTGGTTTTCACTCTCTGGTTAGTAAACCAGATAGTTTAGTCTGGGTTGAATACAATGGATGTGAAGTTGCTTGGGGAAAGCTGAATGTAGTGAATACATTGGCAACTCTACTGGGCTGTTACCTTGTTGATATCCTAGAGTTCTGGAGCTGAGCGAATGCCTGTCATATCTCAGCTTGCCCATCAATCCAAACACAGGAGGCTACAAAAAGGACATGAGCATGGTCTTCTGTGTGAACTCCTCCTGAGAAACGTGGAGACTGGCTCAGCGCTTTGCGCTTGAAGGACTAATCACAAGTTCTTGAAGATATGGACCTAGGGGAGCTATTGCGCCACGACAGGAGGAAGTTCTCAGATGTTGCATTGATGTAACATTGTTGCATTTCTTTAATGAGCTGGGCTCCTTCCTCATTTGCTTCCCAAAGAGATTTTGTCCCACTAATGGTGTGCCCATCACCCACACTATGAAAGTAAAAGGGATGCTGAGCAGATACAGCGTGCTTACCTCTCAGCCATGACTTTCATGCTATTAAAAGAATGCATGTGAAGAGGTGTGTTCTTCTTTTCTATCTTTAAAATGATCCCGACTTTAGAGTGAGTGTTTGGGTGCTGAGTGGAGAGTAAGAATGCAGAAATGGTAGTGGTAAATGACTGGCTGCTTCCCCGAGTCTGTGGCTGGGACAGGACAGGGGGTGGGGGTGGGGAAGGGACACATGGCTGTCAGACTTCTGTGACATGGCACTCCTTTCCAGAGCTGCATCCCTACCAGGTGGTAACGGCCAGCTTGTCCACCTAGGTAATCACGGGGGAGTGGGGACGGGACCGAAAGGGAGGTTCTGCTTCCAAATGATATGTATAAAGTTGGGGCTCCTGACCTTGGGATTCATGGGGTTTTATTGGAGATTTTCAAATAGACCCCTAACCTCTAAGCTGTTATGAAAGATCTATACAAGTGTCTGTGGTGGCTATAAAAGACTCATGGGTGAGGTGCTCTTTGTGAAGATGAAATACACTAGTGCCTGTAAAAGCTGCAGAACTACTTTGAATGGATTCAACCCATTGTTAAATGCTCTACAAATGAATGCACCAGGGCAGCTTAGTCTTATTTTGAGGAATGCAGATGTCCGAAGTTGTGCCATGTCAGTCAGAAGATTTAGAGTAAGAACAGTTATTGGTTTAATAGATACATTCAGAAGACTGAGAGAGTCCACAGAACGGCTAAGTGTCTGGCAATGTTCAGAGGACAGGAGACCAAGAAAGAAGGTAATGGGAACAGAAGCAATGCCAGGGTTCACACAACTTCTGGCAAGCTTGTTTCCTTAAAAGGAATAAGTTGACTCTGTGGGTGTTGCATGTTGCCTTTGGAGAATGCACAGTGAAACCTACTCTCCATAGGCATGAGAGCTATACTGTGAGAGAGACCAGGCAGAGGGGGTGCTCCTGTCATTTTAGATAGACTTTACTAGATACATTATTGACACTTAATAGCAGGTTGACTCCATGTTTCAAGTTTACTATTTAGTGTTTGCAAATGTGTCTGTGTCTGTCTGTCTGTCTGTCTGTCTCTCTCTCTCTCTCTGTGTGTGCATGTGTATGAGAGAAAGACAGAGACAGACAGACAGACACAGAGACAGAGAGACAGAGAGAGATTAAGGAGAATTTATTGGCTTCTAGTGCCCCAATTGCATCCTATCTACTATTTCAAAGGACCATGGGCTGAATTTATTGTCTTCACATCTAGGAAAATCTTTGTTCTTACACTTTCCCTTGTCCATGGGATTAGATCTACAGTTATACCAATTTTGCTGTGGGATGTCCCAGCACATGAATACAGACACACATCAGCTGCCTGTTCTAAGAGGCAGCCTGCAGTTTTTTGTTTTTGTTTTGTTTTGTTTTGTTTTGTTTTGTTTTGTTTGTATTCCTGGTAATATTTAGCAGGTCTCATCACAGCAGAGCCTGGAAGCCAACCAGTGCCTGCTAATCTGCCAGGGTTGTGGCCCCAGACACACAGGCAGCAGAGTGAGACCATAGTTACCTGGAGTCTCAGGACCCTGAGCTGTTCCCTTCTTGGCAGCTTTGTTTGGTTGGGTTGATTAGGTAGTTAATAATAGTTTGTGTTTCCTTTGTAAAAAAAATAGCACACGAAAGGGGATGGAGAAATGGCTCAGTGGTTAAGGCCACTTTCTGTCATTGCAGAGGACCTAGGATCTGCTCCCAGACCCAACTCCAGTTCCCGGAAATCAGTTGCCCTCTTCTGTCCCTTATGGGTACTGCATGCGTGTGATGCACATACAGACATGCTGGCTTTCCTTTTCCTTTTTTTTTTTTTTTTTTTTTTTTTTTGTTCAGATAAGTACCCCAGCTGGTGGGATGGTACAGCCCATCTTCAGGGAGGGTCTTTCCTTCTCCTCAGTTAAATTTCCCTAGCAGAGTCACACAGAGGAAATAAGAAAAGCCTATTGTAAGTGATTCCAAATCTAGCCCCAGGAGCAATGGAGATCAACCATCTCAGAAGGCTATGCAGACTAACTCCATTTTAACTCGGACTTCAAAGCTATACAAGGTTTTGGATAATGATGGGGAAGGACAGAGGCAGAGGGTATTGCCTATGCCATGGACAGCTGAACTCTACCTGCCCTTGGGGGTTGGGGATGAGTTGGCACAGAGTAAATGACACAGACTCTGGGAGCAGGTGAGAAACACTGTAGCAAGCTCATCTGAGCACTGCTGCAAGCTCCTTTAATACCCTCCACCCACGCCTCATTGGTCCCAAGAGAGCATCTCTTCTGAACAGCAGTTCCTGATTGGCTGGCACTGCTTGCACTAGCAATCTCAGGCAGTCCTCAATTAGGTCCTCCTGCAGGAGATACCCTTGCAGCTGCAAGGCCCCCAGCGTTTACATAGAGGCGACCACTCTGTTCCCGCTACAAGAGGGAACATAAAGACACGTGTCTTTAAGAAAGTATGCTTGAGCTGAGGGAGGAGGCAAAGGGTCCCCTCATCCCAGGTGGAGTGAGGAGCAAGCAGAAGTGAGTGGCAAACACACTATCTCAGATCATGAGAGCTGTGGCATAGTATTGGTGGATCCAGCATTGTGGAGCCACAGTTGGCTCCTGATTATCTGGGGATAATAATAGCCAGGAAGAGAAGGAGAAGGACCAAGGAAAAGAGCTGGAGGAAGTGGGTAGCGTCCAAACCACATGGCAGGCTAAAGGGCCAGAGCAGCACAAACTCAGTGGGACAGATAGGAGACCATGGAGACCAGCTGGCTTGCGCACACTGAAACGGTCTTCAGTTGTCTGTCTTCAGGTTTGTTTGTTTGTTTGTTTGTTTATTATGTTTGTTTTCATGAGCATGCATTGGCATGCGTGTGGAGGTCAGAGGTCAGTTGCAGGAGTTCATTTTCTCCTCCGCCACGTGGCTCCTGGGAATTGAACTTATGCTGTAAGTCTTGGTGGTGAGAGCCTTTATCCACTGAGGCATCTCGCTGGCCTAGGTTTTGAGTGTCAGTCTGATATCTAAGTGTTGTGTTTGTGTGTATTGTCTGTCTGTCTGTCTGTCTGTCTGTCTGTCTCTGTGTCTTTAAGCTAAAGACTCCTTTCCCTTTTAAAACATATCAGCCTTTGAAAGTAGTCAATCCCTTCCATCTTATTCCCACAGAGCAAGCAGAGCTTATCCATCTAAGGGGACAGAAGACATCTTCATGTTTCCCAGCTGCTCTTGGGGCTAACAAGCCTGCCATCGATGGCATGCTTCAGGCTTGCTTTACTCCCCTTTACACCCATTTTCCTGACCTAGAAGGATATCTCTGGTATCTGCTCTCCTCGTGGTATTTATTATTTCTTGACCGGCTGCCTTCCAGAACACAGCATGTTCCACCTGAGTCCTCTATCATCGGCTCACTTTTGTGTGTTTTCAACTCTGTAACAGACACCAGAGTCTTTCCTTGGTTCTCTGCCCCACTGGTTTTGTGTTATGCAATTACTCCTTAGTTTTTAAAAGCAGCTAAGTCTAAATAAACACACCAGCACAGCATGATGATCAACCAAGAGACACCCTCTGGGCTGTGTGATGAGTTGTGCTAGGGGGTGAGTATAAATGTGCAATGGAGAAAGGAGAACGGAGCTGCAGAGCATTGCTCATCGGTACAGACCTTCACACGTCCCACACAGCCCTCTGTCCTTCAGAGCCAAGGCATTGCACTTGAATGTTTCTCTTCTCCTTTCCACTCTTTTGTTTAACTCTCCCCACGGGATTGCAGGCAGCACACAGTTAGGTCACAAAGGACTGTCAGAAAAACATCATCTCAGCTGGGTGTAACTGTTTCCATGGTTCCTGAGAGGTTAGGGTGGGGGAAGGAAGTTGGAATTTGGGTACGAACGCAAGTCTTCTATTCTCTTTTCTTTTCAATGCATAAATACACGTACAGTATTCCCCTCTGGGCAGAGGAACTGGACCCCGCTTAGCTGTTCATTTAGATTCTGCATGCGTAAGGGATATTGTTTTTGCTTCGTTATAAGAGGCTCTAGTTCTTCCAATTGACCATTTTCCCCCTTACTCGTTGCCAAAGTAGCCTGTTTACAATCTACTCTCCCAGATTACAGTCCTTACCAGAGGCAAGTGGGGAGAAATTCAGACACTGAAAAGCTTTGAGAGGCCCCACAGAGTTGAAATGCTTTTCTCAAAGGGGAAAAAAAACCAATCTGTAAATGTGTATGTATTTGTCCAAGTCCCTCCACTCACCCACCCAAAGACAGCTGGACAGCCTGTCAATGACTCCCATTGAGGAACAACAAAGACCCATGTCAGGAGTCAAGGGAGAGGAGGCTGAGAACTAACAATAAGTTTGCACTTACACAGCAGTTTTTATCCCAAGACCCCAGAGTGCTTTACAAACATTAATTAAATTGCCCAACAGCCCTGTGAGATGGCTGTGTGTCACTGTTTCCAGTTGGCAGGGGGTGGCGGTACCAGAAGTGTCAGCACAGAGCGAAGTTGGAAACGGGCCATGTTACACTCCTATGGATTGTGGACTCAGAAGTGGGAACATTTCCCTGTGAGCCCAAGGCTGTGGTCAGGTGTACAGTCCTGACAGGGATAAGGAAGTGGTCTGGTGACTTCCAGCAGGAGCCAGGTTATGTGTAAGTTCATGGGCCAACTTCACCAGGACTCGAAGGATGGTGGTATGGTCTCCGAAAGAGGCTTCATCACCACATACCAAGGTAATAGTCATCACAAAACGCTCTTCTGCATGATGGCAAATAGTGACTCTCATGTGGCATTTCCTAGGAAGCTGTGACTAGTTATCTAGACAGGCACCCGCCACAGACGAAAGTCGAGATCCCATACAAGTCTAGCTTTTCCATGCAATGAGATGGTTTTGGTTCCTGATAGTAGCATGGCTGAATCCCAGGCAACTCCATTGCAGAGAAGCCCACTGCATTGTGGGCGCCGACTCACTATTTGCAGTTAGACCTTTCTCCCAGCCACTGTTTCTTGATGCTATAATTTTGAGGAGGGGCTTGTAAATTTTGTGATTTTTTTTTTAATGAGCTTCCAGAGTCTTGTCAATTTGCTCCCTAAGTCTCATGAGCCCTGCCTTGACTCCAAATCCAAGAAGCGAATGTTCAAATTCAGTGGAAACAGATGGACAAGAGTTGGCTTTGATTGCTGCATATGAGTCCAGAACTGCTAGGTGGGACATAGTATTCCGTCTTGTATGTTGGTGCGTCAAACTATGTTCTCCAAAGAGGCCTATTGGGATAGTCTTACCCTCTGGCACCTATTCATACAACCTACTCTGGAAGTAAGGTCTTTGAAGATGTAGCTACCCTGAGATGCTGTGACTTAGGTTGATGTCCATATATAAAAAGAGAGAAGTTTGGACACAGGCACAGATAGTCACACAGTCTAAAGAAGTTCTCGTGACATCAGAGGTAACACCGATGCGATGCATCCACAAAGCCAGTGAGTGCCAAGGCTTGCTGGCAACAGCAGAAGCAGGGAGAGACGGCGCCTAGAGGTCCTTCCCAAGTGCATTCAGAGGGAGTGTGGCTCTGCAACACCTTGTGTCAGACTTCCGGCTCCCAGATCTCAGGATCTTTTTGCTGTTGCTGTTGTTATTTTAAGCTGCCCGTGTGTGACCTTTTGTTATGGAAGCTCCAAAAAGGGAGTAAAAGAGGAGCCGTTCAAATCTGGGGTGATTAAAACATCATGCATTTGAAAATGTATCCCACTATCCAATAACCGGGGGAAGGCTTCCTCGAGGGACTGGGCTGGGATATGTTTTTAAATGGATGGTGGCTTCAGTCCTGGAACAACGCTCCAGCTGGTGACAGGACCGGTGGGCAGAATGCACCGGACTGTGATTGGGCACAACGGGGTCAGGCATCACAGTGCTTCCGTGGCCTGGGAGATACTGGTCACACAGATGCATCTACACAGATGGAGGTGTTTTACACAGGCGCTTTAGATGTCCTTTTTAAAGACACAAGGTGTTGCAGAGCCACACTCCCTCTGAATGCATTTGGGAAGGACCTCTAGGCACCGTCTCTCCCTGCTTCTGCTGTTGCCAGCAAGCCTTGACACTCACCGGCTTTGTGGATGCATCACATCGGTGTGTCTGTGTGTCTGTATACGTAAGATGTCTGTGGAGGGCCAGAAGAGGGTTCCAAGACACCAGAAGTGGGTTTTAGAAACAAGGACTAATATTCTCTGAAAGAGCAGCGAGCATTCTTAACTACCGAGAGAGAGATCTCTTGAGCCCTTGTTTTTTACGTTTAATTTTAAATCTTATTTTAGTACGTTGAGTTGCAATTGTATAAATGCCCTCAATGCATTCCATTTCTTCATACCTAAAGTTGACATTGTTGTTTTAAAAAAAATCAAAATATGTACCCAGAAACCATTGCTGCTGGATCAAGGGTAGCAAAAAGGGAAAAAAAAATATCTGTTGAAAGTTAAGACCCAAACTCTGGAAATGCCATTATTCTGTCGTGAGTGAGGTTGTAGACATTCAGGGCGGGACGTCATCTGTTGTATTCATCTTTCATCTTCCTCTCTTCAGACTCTTTCTTTTAAAAATACAAGCAAACCCAGCAGGGGGAACACATAAATCAATACAACGTGGGCAGGATACATTACTGTCTGAAAAAAGAGATTGCACCGGAGTCAGACAGATGTGCACTGGATCCTAGGCTCCATCAGTCACCAGTTGAATCGTATTAAACAAATCGCTTGGACTCTTGCTGTCTCAATCTACTCATTTGTTAGGTGGGTGCTGGTAACATCTCTTGAATTTTAAGTAAAAGGCTGGTACAAAGAACACACTAAAGTACCAGCCTCATTTTCTTCTGCATGTGCTGTCCTTCTCTTAGAGGCTTGCAAGATGCTTGACGTAGGACAAGCACTCTGGAGTGGCACAGAGAGGGGTGGCCCTGGAGGCCGTGCGATGCGGAGAGGTTACAGAATGGGTCTGCTATCAAGCTACAGACTAAGGAGAAGCTGCCTCCTTCTCCATATAGTTTCAGCAAGCTCCACTCCTGGGACCATCCTTCCTGTCCTTTCTGGGTCCCTAGAGCTTCTAGAATTCAGAGTTCCAGCTTCCAGTGGCTGGTCAGCAGTAGACAATAGAGAGTGGGCCTTCTTTACCTTTCCTTTCTATGGAGAGGGTCACCTTATAGAGAAACAGAGGAATCCCTTGTGAGGAGTAGCAAGCAGCAGCCCAGGTTGCCAGTGGAGCTGACTCTCTGCAGGCCATGAGCCCATTAGTACACAGAAAGGAAGCAGATGTCACTCGATGCATCAGCCTGGGCAGCTCTAACGGTCCCAGGTCTGCGCTGTTGTTGCTGCTGCTTTGGTTTGGTTTCTTTGTCGGGTTGTTTGTGGTTTTGGTGCGTCTGCATTTGAATGGAGGGTCTCCTGCGCACCAGGTAAGTGCTCTGCCTCTGAGATGCATTCAGAACCTGTACAGCCAATAGCGAGTCTTCAATGTGACTTTATTTTTCCAGGCTCTCCATAGCCAGAGCCTATGAGCAGCCACCTTGGTCAACCACCCTTGATACTACACTCTCCCAAACCCCCAACTAAAGGTGGGATCCCACGTGTTGGCTCAGCACTTAATGGGTTCTTTCCTGCCCCTGGCTGCTCTTGTATGTCTGTGCCTTGGCTAGACTAGACTTCCGAAGATCTGCCTCTGACTCTTTATCCAGACTCGGCCTGGACAACCAAGGGCTGACTGCCACCGCACTGGCTGCTGCTGAGTCTGATCTTGCCAACGACAGACAGTCCCCAGTAATAAGTTAACATCTGGAGAATTTTGGGAACTGAACTACTTTCTTATGATGCTGCTTTCAGAAACACTTTGTTCTTCCTCACCCATGAGCTAAAATCCATGGTGGTAACCGGCTAGGTTCCTGCTTCTCCAGGAAGCAGCCATGCTCATGTGGGGTTCCTAGGCAGAAGGAGGTGTCTCTTCTTCTAGAGTCTTCAAGAGTGTTCTGGGGTTTGGGGGGGGGGGAATTCAATACAAGGGTCTCACACACGCTAGGTAAGTACTCTACCATTGAGCTATAGCACCAGCCCTCTTTGTATTTTTAAATTTGAGATGGGATTTCATTAAATTGCTCAGGCTGGTTTTGAACTCATTTTGTAGTCCAGAAAGGCCTTCCTAAACCTCTCGCCTTCTCCTGCTGAGTCGTGGGAATTACCCACAATGCCACCAGACTCGTAATTCCAGGAAGGGTCCTAACTCTAGATTCAGCCTCTCGACCACGTCTCCCAGAAAGTATGAAGACTGAACAGCAAGATGCTATCGTTCTTGCCAGGCCCCGCTAAGCCAAAGTCATACATGCCACACACACACACAAGTATGTACAGAGCTAGGCAACAAAGCTTATCTTTAATGCACATTAAGACCATAACTGTTCAGACAAGATGCTGCTGGCAGAATACACGTCCAAGCAGGACACTGCCAGCAGATGCCAACCCATGCCTGTGGTCTGCACAGCCAGGAGAACTTTGTAGTCACGCAACTTATATAAATGTCTCCCCTTTTTTGCTCTCAAGTTTTTCCTTTCACCTACAGTTACTGTGGCTTCTGTTTTCCCATGGCAATGTTCATCTCCTCCCAGATCAATGTCATCGTTCTGTGAAGGATGCCTCTCTGGTTATTATTTAGGTTGGCAAAATGCTACTGAGATTGGCAACCATGTGTCTTACATTCCCTACACATCTTTCCTAGTACCAGCGAATGAGTCCTGGGCTTTGCTCAAACAAACAAACAAACAAACAAACAAACAACAACACCTCCAAACCCAACCAAGTGTCCAACATCAACAAACACAATTCCACCTCATTTTTTCTCTCAGGTACCCAGAGCCCCTGATGATGTCAGCTCAGAGCCCACCCGTGAGTCCATCCCCTCAGGTTCCTGCCAATACTTGAGAGGGCATGGGGCCAGCTTAGCTGAGCTTCCAGCTTTGGCTTCCGCACTCACTTCCCTGGTGTGACTTAGAGTTACAGGGGACCAACTTGGATGTGGTTGGGAGCTAGGTGCAGGCCCAGCAGAATGGAGAAGAGAGAGAGAAGCTCACTGCCTCTCTGCTGAATGTCCTGCTGGATTGGAGACAAAGCTATAATCTGGCTTCTTTATTCTTTTTTTTTTTAATTTAAAAAAAATTGAGTATTTTTCTTTATTTACATTTCAAATGTTATCCCCTTTCCTGGTTTCCCCTCTGAAAAAACCCTCCCCCCATCCCCTCCAACCTCTCCCTGTTCAACAACCCCCCACTCCTGCTTCCTGGCCCTGGCATTCCCCCACACTGGGGCACAGAGCTTTCATAGAACCAAGGGCCTCTCCTCCCATTGATGACTGACTAGGCCATCTTCTGCTGCATATTCAGCTGAAGCCATAAGTCCCACCATGTGTGCCCTTTGGTTGGTGGTTTAGTCCCTGGGAGCTCTGGGGGTACTGGTTAGTTCATATTGTTTGTCCTCCTATGGGGCTCCAAACCCCTTCAGCTCCTTGGGTCTTTTCTCTAGTTCCTTCATTGGGGACCCTATGCTCAGTCCAATGGATGACAGTGAGCATCCACCTCTCTATTTATGAGGCACTGGCAGAAGCTCTCAGGAGAGAGTTATATCAGGCTCCTGCCAGCAAGCACTTGTTGGCATCCACAACAGTGTCTGGGTTTGGTGATTGTAAATGGGATGGATCCCCAGGTGAGTCAGTCTCTGGATGGTCATTTCTTCAGTCTCTACTCTACACTTTGTCTCTGTAACTCCTTCCATGAATGTTTTGTTCCCCACTTTTAAGGTGGATAGAAGTATCCACACTATGGTCTTCCTTCTTCTTGAGTTTCATGTGGCTTGTGAATTGTATCTTGGGTATTCCGAGCTTCTGGGCTTCTGGGCTAATATCCATGGCTTCTTTATTCTTATGGGGATCCGGCTGTCTCCATCCCCAGGTCAGCCACACGCAAGCTACAGAGAAGGACTAGGAAGCCAAAGCAACCCAGAATTCTCTGGAAAAAAAATAGATTTATTAAGAGATGATGAGGAAAAAAGACCCTACTATGGGACAGGTCCCTGCTTGGGGACATGTGATATGAAGTACACCATAAGAGTGCAGGCTTTGTGCTGGGGACTTTACATCTGTTACTTTCCCCTACTCTATAGCTTAGGCAACTGGACCTCAAAGAGGTTAAGGAGTGTGCAGATGTCTGGAACCTAAACGTAGAGGCAGGATTCGGACTCGGCTTTGTGACTTCTGAATCCTGGCACTTCCCTCCCAACCGTGTTCTGTGAGTGTTCTTGGGAGGAGGAAGCCCACACATCTTCTATAGAACAGGCCTGGCTGTCCTACTTGTTCCTTTTTAGTTCTCATTCATGCGTTTTCAATCAAATACAAGAATACCCAAGCAACAGAAACGGCACGAATCCACCTATGTCCAGAGGGGTGGCAGGGCTTGCAGTACCCACTGGCAGGATCCCCAAGCTCGGTATGAGCCTGCTGTAGACCACAGATGGCCTGAACCGGATGCCCTTGGCAGGGAAGGACAGAAGCAAGATGGCTGCTAGGCCCAGGAGCTTCCCAGTAGAGCGCCTGAATTATGTCTCTTTGGTAAATCTGATCCATGTAGCAAGGCCTTGGGGACCACTAACCTGTTCTGACAAATGACCTTGAGAGATTTAGAGTAGTAATATTTTCAGCTGGTTGGAGTCGGTCTTGGCCGAATTCTCCAGAGCGTTAGGTGTAAACACGAGTTCGTGGCTCCACAGTGCCCATGTGCGTGTTAGCCTCGGTCCCTGTGCTGTTTAGCGTGATTGTCCTCCGGCTGGTACAAACCACATCTCTCTTTCTCTCTCTTCCCCAGTGGGAGCTTGTCTCTGCGCCTCTCCCTCCCCTCCCTGGAAGTGCAGTGAAGCAAGTATCTTGTTCCAAGCCCGTTGCACACGTGCTCACATTTAGTGACCTTCTGCGCTAGTAATTCTGTCCTCTGGGGATGGGAATTGATTTTTCTCTTTTCTGTATTGGAACACAGCCTGGAGCCCGCGGCCCTGTTACAAATGCCCATCTCAGGTGTGTGTTTAAAGGTGAGCAGTGTGACTCTTTAAAATAAGATGAGAAAAGTTGTTTTAAGGATGCCCCTGATAACCTCAGCAAATGGACAAGAAATGCGCTTCAGTCTCCTGAGTGGCGTTTAATTTCTCCTCGAGATTTTCATGTAAGGGTGTAAGTGTGGGCGTATGTATGTGTATGTACAGCCTGTATGTGCTGGAATGTTTTCCGGTGAATTTTTGCAAATCTGTCCAAACTCTTCCCTGTGAGCCTTGGGCAACCTAAGACTTAAAAGGGTATCCGAAGAGTCCCTACTTGAAGGGGAAAAAGTTTTAATGTTATATTTTTAATTAAATTTACTTATCTGCATTTTTATAAGTGTGCGGGCACGTGGCAAGGTGTGTGTTAGAAGACAACCCGTGGGAGTCGGTTCTCTTCTTCCATCACGTGGGGCCTGGGATTGAACTCAGTTCATGCAGCTTCTTAGCAAATGGCATGACCCACTGCACCATTTCACTAGCCACGCTGTCATAGCAAAGATTCATGATGAATACCAAGATTACAAACGAATAAGCTATCATCATCATCATCATCATCATCATCATCTTATGTTTGTTTGTTTGTTTGCTTCAGTGTCCAGTGTGAAGCACGACACTCACTTCTTTGTATGAAATATTAAGTTTGTTTCATGATAGATTGTTAGCATATGTGTTCTGTCTGGGATGTTGCAGGAGGGTAGTGTTGGTCATGATAGTTGAGTTTATGGGGTCTCCTACATTTTGCCTCCCTGGTAGATACCCTCCTCTGAATCCCAGCCCCTCCTGGGCATCTCATGAGTTGGCCATAGGGCTGTTGTTTGGATAGGCTGAAGACATTAACTAATATTTATTTCCAGTCACTAAGCAGAAATGTACCTGTTTAACTGCTCTTCCGGTTCATAATCTCTAAAGTCCCGAACAGCATTGCCATTTGTTCATTATTCTATTATAATAGAACTCATTTTGAATTCTTTTTGAATCCTTTGTCCATTCAGCTTATTGTAGCAAAGTATCTTTGACTGACTGGGCACTTTATGAAGAAAGGAGGCTTTGTTAGCTCAGAGTCCTGAGGTCGAAGAACACAGCCGCAGCAGCTTCGGGTTCCAGTGAGGATTTATGGCAGATTGCACCCCGTGTCAGGAGCGCATGTGGGAGGGGTCACACTGTAAGATGAGAAGCAAGAAACAGTCCCAAAAGTCAAACTCACTTTCATGGTGACTAACCATTAGCTTTCACGTGACAAAATCTCTGAGATAAACAACTTTTAAGGAGGAAAGACTTCGTTTGGCTCACAGTTTCGGGGATCTCAGTCCTTGAGTGACTATTGTTTTGGACTTTGTATCAAGGGATAGGATAATGGTAGAACAGTGCTGTTCACCTCACGGTGGTGGGAAGCAGTGAGGAAGCGACTGGAGTCCCAGTATTTCCCTCAGGTACCTACTGGCAAAGACCCGACTTCCTTCTACCAGTCCCGCCCTCCCTCTTTGTAATAGCACTATATGCTTGTGACCAAACTTCTGATATTTGGACCACTGGGTGAGATTTGAGAGACAAATCCTAATGCTAAGCCATTCGTTTCTTAGAGGTAGATCCCAATGCCTGACCCCATGGACCTTCTCCCTTAAAGATTTCTATTACCCTCTGGATCGTAGCATCAGACGTTATGCCAATAGCTCATGAACCTTTGAGAGGCAAATCTTATTCAAGCTTAAGTTGTGGCATGTAGAATGAATGAAAGAGAATCAGTTTTCTTGGGGTTAGTGCCATTCTATCCATGCTACTGATGGTTCAAGAACTGCCCATGTCATGAGAGGATCCACTAAGGGCCATTGTTGAGGCACTGGTTTGCTGTTACCCAGTCTTCTGTGTTGATGGGGGTTGGTAGAAGACCCTTCCTTCCCTCTCCCACTTGTGTAGGATTGTTGCATAGGTGAACTCAGCTCCCCCGAGCACCGCTTCTCCCATACACATATCATGGTCACCTATGTGGTCCCCACTGACAGGACTGAAGTTGTCGTTTTAATTCCAGCTGTCTTTTGAGAATACGGTCGATGGCTCCTTGTTCTTTTCAAAGAGCTTGCTGGCTCATTGTTGTGACGCTGACCTCTTCCACAGCTTCACTGCATACCAGAGTATTTCCCTGAAACCCCATCTAATTCAAAGTGGAACGACATGTCCTGGTGAGAGATGAGCCTGGGCTTGAAAATACCATAGTCAGCACTTTGCTCTACTTTGTAGCCAGTCCTTCAGAGCTTTCTGGGTCTATTAGATGCAAAGACACAGGGTGACCTTGGGAGCCTGGGGTCTGATGTGGAAGAAGTCAGCGAGGGGCTGCTTGACTGCATATTCTGGCTTTAGCCTGCGCTGCATGTCCTTTTGCATCTTACACCCGTCCTTCCTCCTTCTGGGTGCCATCTTCCCGGAAGTGATCTCACATCTGTACATCCAATCAAACTTCTCCATGTCTACTTCCTTAATCACTGAGGCCCTTTTCTGCCACCAAGGTGACCGTTTTCAAATGCGGACAGGATTCTGCCAATGTACTTTTCTAGAGTCCTGTTAACTCCTGGCACAGAAGGCAGGGACACACGGAGTCTTATTTCTGTCTCTGTCCACCTGTCTGTGTTCACAGCTCAGTGCTCTCTTTACTTGAGCCATCACAAACTCTAGGCTTTGGCACACATTTTCTCCTTGCTATAGCCCAATTTCCTGCCTAAGGATAACTGCGCTGCTGCCAGCCTTCTAAGAACTGGGCAGGGGTGAAGTCTTAAGGTTCAGCATGAAGACTCTTATTAGTGAGCTGGGTACCTTGGTCCATTCTCTGACATACCTAGCTACTCCTACTCATTGCCCATTTTGGTAAGATCCCTGCAGCTCTTGGTGACTGGGCATGGGGACTAGTTGCTTGGCTAGACAAGCAGGCTGGGAGAGCTTCCATCTCCCATGAATTCTACTCAACCATCTTGTATTCTGTGTTTTAGCTTCCCTTCAATAAACACTGGTGGCCTCTAATGCTGGAGTCTTTGTTGGGTTTTAGGGAGCAGGTGAGTTCGTTGCTCACTGGCATCCCCTTTTGGAGACACCTAAGATACACACTGTCAGGTTTTCTTTATGCCTGTTCTGACTTCATTTTCTAAGTCATTCAAGACAAAATATAAGCTAGCGGTCTCTTGGATGACATCTAGGCCCCAGAATGCTGTATAATTAGCCAAGGAATTGGTGGGTGTGACCTAGACAACATACAGAGAAATAATCCCTAAAGATTCTTTGTTAACTCATTAGGAAACAGCAGAGCATTGCAATGGGGAAGAGGAGGTGCCCTAGCAACCTTACCGTGGTCCTGGAGGTGGATGCAGGGGAAAGTTTTAATAAGCAAATGAAGAGGATGACAGGGGATGCTTTGGTCAATAATCCTTGGCAACAGAATCAATAGCAAGAGTGACATCAGTCTGAGATTAAGCAGACAGCGGTTGGACAGATGCCCTTGCAAGAGTATTTTTACATAAGGTTGCAACAGCCCCTGGACTTGGCTGTGGTTCTGTCAGGCTCCTTTGTGACTAGTCCTTTCCATCAGAGATATAGTCACGACTTTCTGGCCATTGTAATCTCTGGATCCTAATTAATTATCTTATTTATTAATCAGTGGGGTTTTTTATTTTTATTTTAAAAATTTATGTGTATGTCTGTGTCATGTGTATTTCGGTGCCCACAGAGGCCAAAATCAGTCATCGGAGACCCTGGAGCTGTAGTTATACGTCTTTGTGAACCCTCTGAAGTGGGTGCCAGAGGATGAACTCAGCTCTTCTAGAAGAGAACTTAAGCACAGAACCATCTCTCCAGCCCCAGTGTGTGGACTCTGGAGCCAGGATTTCATTATGCAGCCCAGACTGACCACATACTCATGCTCCTACCTCGGCCTCTCAGGTACTGAGATCTCAGGTATATGCCCCCACCCTCCTCTCCCAACTTTACTCTCTTTTGTTTCGTGTGAGGGTTGGACAAATGTTGGCTCAGTTCTGATTCTGATATCCAGGGAATGTTGTTCCATTTCTCTCTTTCCTACTTGGCTGTGAGTAGTCCGTGAGGATTTGATGGCTTAGGACAATTGCTTCACATTCGCTTTTAGGGTAAATGTTTATTGTATGTTTGAAGTTTTTAAAATGAGTCTCCATACTCTTAGACATTTGGAGAGTTGGCTCCTGAGGACCTGATGTTAGGTAGGAAGCTTTGTGCAGTGAATGGAGCTGGCACCGACCTGCAGGACCTTCTAAGAGAGGTGTGAGTGACATCACCTTCTGGCAGAGGCAGGAACCACATAGCCCGTGGCCCCCTCTGTGACTTAGTGGGCAATGGCTCCAGGTTCAAGACAGATGTTATTGGACCAATTAAACAGTTAAGAGTCCAAAAACAAACCCTCCATTTTCATTGTACCTTCCAAGAGTGAGCTGTAATTTTTATTTAAGCACACGCAAACCACAGAAGTCTGACCAGCATTCCAGTCAATGCATGAAGCAGCTCTTTGTATGGGAGAGGTCATCTTTAGTTGCTACTTGGGGAGCCATGTGTGGGCTCCTGCTGGCAACAAGCAGTCACTAGGGCAGTGTTTTCTTGGCAAACATGGTGGTGGGGAAATCACAGCACCCTGGTGATTTGGAGAGGAAAACTAGCTCGAGTACCCTGTGCCTGACTCCTTGGTCTGCCTTGGGGCTCATTTGCACATTCTATGGGGCGCTGACACCCTAAGGCACACAGTTGTTATTATTGCATGTAAGAACTCCCCGGGTAAAGTGCCAAGAATTTCACGTGGCCCTGAAATGGAAAAAAAAATCTTTGAAACAGAAAATAAAGTTTAGTTTGGCGTCCTCTGGGTCATTAGCGTGAAAGTGTACACATGGCCTTGCTAGGGGGTTCAAGAAAGGCATCAGAGTTGTACTGCTTATAAGTTCTGTCTACGAATAGCCTTCTGTCTCACGGAGTCTATTGAGTCCCGATCTATTGGCTGGATCTGGGCTAGAGACCTATCTCTTACAGGCATCCCACATATAAGAATTTGGCTCTGCTGGCGCTCACACTCCATTCCTTTTGTGGCTATACCAGCTCCCTTCTGTACCCTCCCTTCCCCCCCCCCCCCCGACCCCCACCCCGTCCCTCATTGAAACTCTTACTCCCCCTGCACCATCCACACCGGAAAATAACAAATGGACACAACCACGGCTTCCTCTTCCATCAGAGCCTCTTCCGGACAAGCTTGTATTCTCAGAGAGATCTGTGAGCAGCTCTCACCGATGCCGTTAGCGCAGCTTCTGCCACGGCTAATTTTCATCCCGTGTGGAAAGAAGCATGGCCATTTCTAGACACCCACAGCTGGGCTTAGGGGGCCCTTGGAGATCACTAACGGTGTGTGTGTTTGTCAGATGACGCGCAATCTTACCCGCAAAGCCGTATCACCTGGATCACAGGCCTTGGCTTTCCAAGTGGTAACCTAAGCTACCTGCATTTCGCTCAGGGTGTTCTTTGAGCTGGGGTCATCAAGCCAAAGGAGGGTTGGGGAGGCTGGAAAGAGGCGGGGAGGATGTGAGGCTGATAAAATGAAGAGGGAGGGCCGGTCAGCGGTGGCGCATGCCTTTAATCCCAGCACTTGGAAGGCAGAGGCAGGCAGATTTCTGAGTTCCAGGCCAGCCTGGTCAACAGAGTGAGTTCCAGGATAGCCAGGGCTACACAGAGCCCTGTCTCGAAAATAGAAAATAAAAATAAATAAATAAAAAATAAAATAAAATAAAATAAAATAAAAACGAGGGAGGATTTTGAGGCAACAGAACATTGTCCTTTTTATACTTCAGACATTGTTTTTTATTTCTTTTTTTCTTTTCTTTTCTTTTCTTTTAATCAGTAGAAGGTGGAATGCTCTCATTCTTTTTTAACAGCCAACTAATATTTCTTTGTCTTTGCCCTAGTTTCAGGGTCGTGTTGATAGTCCCCAGTCTTTTTTTTTAATCACAGGTTACAGTGCGCCATCTGCTCATCTTATCTTTTTGCAAGTGTGTGGGGCACCCATAGGACACAGACCGGAAAGTACAACTGCTGGCTCAAAGGGCACGCACATTTGTAATGTTAATAGATATGACTATATTGACCTTTGAAGGCCTCCAGTTTATTTCCCCCTGGTGATAAATGGTTCACTTTGCTCCACACTTCACTGATTATCTTATTGGACTTCCGGATCACAGCCACCGAGAAGAAAAAGAGATCGGAATCAGTGCGGTTTTAACTTGTACTTTGTAAAAGTATGATATACTTTCCCCCAACTTATAGAGAATTTTATATTTAATTTTCCCATGAACTGTTTATATCTTTTGCCCATTTTTGGGCTAGATTGATGCTCTTTAAAATTTAATTTGGAGAAAAGTTTGTGGATTAGAGAAATTAGATTCTTGCAGTGGGAGTCGTTTTGTTTTGTTTTTGTTTTTGTTTTCCTGTCTTCTCATTTGTTTTTCTGGTATTTATTGCACCCAGAATTGTCTTTTCCCATTTATCTTCTTTCATGGCTCCTCAATCTTATGCCATAATTGGATGTCCTTCCCACGGCCATTCTCCTGTATAAATGACTCCCTGATGCTATAGTTTCCCAAGTAGAGGGTTACAGGCCAGTGTTGGGGAGAACTTAGAAACCTGCCTGGTGTGGTAGGGAAGAGAGGGAAGAGCAGAGACTCAGACGCATGTACAGAGGACTTGAGGCCAGGTGGGCTGTGTGCACTCTGATGGAGCATAACAACAGAGACCCTCAACAAACCTTTTATGTGCAGCACAGGGGAAGGAGTTAGCTAGTCTTAGCAGGAGGTGTATAAAGGCAGTGGTGCTAGGCTGAACACGTCCTGGAGGAGGGAGCTGCAGTTGCTACTTCTCATAAACACTCATGCTTGCACACGGTGCCAACAGTCACCCACAGGAAGGTCTTACCATCCCTCTGAACATCACACCAGGGGGAAAGCTTTGCCATGTCCCATGGGTCTCAGGCACTGGGGTCTTCACATGGCTCTGCCCAGTTCCTGGCTACTCCTCACTGTGCCCCTTCCCTTTGGGCAGCAGCACTCTGATCCCTCTGGGGAATCGGGTGTCACCTGTGACAGAAGGGAACCCAGTGCTCATACTTCCTTTTGCCTTTCGCAATTACATGATTGGGTACCTTTTATCAAGCCAGGAGAACCCAGGACTCTCTTGTTTTTAGTAACAGAGCAAAATAGATGGCCAGATTGGCTTTGTCACGTTGAAAGAAGATAGTAAAGTGTACTTTTAAATGTCTCTGTCAGTCATAATCAAGTGCAAGTCTCGTGTTCTACCAGCTGATCCTGTCAGCATTCCCTAAGTGTGAGTGTCTTAGGCTTGCTATTGCAGTGATGGAACACTATGACCAAAGCAAAATGGGGAGGAAAGGGTTTATTCGGCTTACACTTCCACAGCACTGTTCATCACTGAAGGAAGTCAGGACGGGAACTCAAACAGGTCAGGAAACCTGGAGTCAGGAGCTGATGCAGAGGTCATGGAGGGATGCTGCTTACTGGCTTGTTCCCCATGACTTACTCAGCCTGCTTTCTTAGAGAACCCAGGACTGCCAGGGCAGAGATAGGCACACCCACAATGGGCTGGGCCCTCCCTTATCCATCTCTATTAAGAAAATGCTCTCAGGCTTGCCTGCAGCCTGATCCCTTGGAGATATTTACTTACTTGAGGTGTTCTCCTCTTAGATGATATTAACATGTGTCAAGTTGACGTAAAATTAACCATCAGAATGAGTCTTTCAAATGTATTATTATCATCGTTGTTGTGGCAGTATTGGGAGTGGATGTCAATGCCACCTGCTACTTCCCTGACACTCTTACTTTACTTCTTATTTTAATACAGAGTCTGGCATAGAACTCACTCTGTAGCCCAGGCAGGATTTGAGTTTGCTATTCTCTTCTCTTTTCTCAGCTTCTCTGGAGCTTGGGATTAACGACCTAAGCCACCAGGCCTAGCTAAACAATTTCTTGTAATGAAGACAACACAGAAGAAAGCAAGGCCAGGAGATCTCATTTATAATTTCCCAGGGGTCACTTGGCCACTTGCACTTCTTGATCTTCTCTGCTGAAAAGCAAATTTTACACCCTATAGATCCACGAGCCACCAGCTCTCAGTTAAACCCAGAAGATCACAACTGCAGCCTGTTCTTAGAACTTCAAAAGCAACTTCACCAGGCATGTTAGGCACATTCTGGGAGTTGGCCCGTGAGTGACACTGACTGAAAGGCCATCAGCATGGGGACCGTGTGCCTGCTCTTGTGTGTCATCTCAATTTCAGTTCTGTCTTTGAGGCTGAAGTGAGATTGGATCAGGGCCCCTCAGAAGGATGCTGCCCAAGCATGGCTGCTCTGAGGGCTGAATTGAGCAGAAGGGCCATTACAAAGCAATTTGGGTTCCCATGAGGAAGGGGGCAGCGCAGACATCAGTGCCCAGGAAATGAAGACACTGTGTGAGAGAGAGAGAAATGAGCCACTCAGTGGATGAAGGAGAGGAGCAAGCCAGAGGGAACCAATGAGCAGGCGAGGTTGAATAGGAGAGAGTAGAGAGCAAACAAGAGACGTAAGGTGGCTCAGCTCTGATCATCCCATGGTTGTCTGCTGTGGAGCGAACGTTTGCAGGGATCACGTAGGGTGTGTGATGTCACATTGCGCGTTCCTCCTCTACTCTACACGCATGGGCCATGCAGTGTTGTCTGGGACCTGTTATCGCGGCTCGTCAAGCATGGCAATCTAACATTTACAAGATGAACTCCGTCTTTTCCAGTGGACTGTTCACTTCAGTACTGCATGCAACGTGGTTCAGAAGACTGGAGTCAGCTGGCTTAGAAACACGTGCATTCAGTACTGTCTGGCCATACGACTCTCCCCGGGAAGATAATTGGAACTGTGTTGGGGCATCATTCTGTTGTTACAATAATGACATGAAAGCGGTCACTGGCATTAGGTGGGTAGACAGGCTTGCACGTCTGGTCTGCACAAAGAATCTCTGCCCAAATGAAAACAGTTTCCTCCCCCACATGAAAAACTCTGGATACAGCGCAGACAGTTAGCTTGTGCTATTGACTTCTCTTTCATGGTGTGAGCCTGCATGAGTTTGCAGTTGTTCTGCATGCTGTACAGTTTTTTCTATCAACTTGACACAAGCTAGCGTCACCTGAGAGACAGGAACTTCAGTTAAGGAAACGCCTCCGTAAGATTGGGCTGCACTCAAGCTTGTAGGCATTTTCTTTGTGTTCAGTGGGGGGAGAGCCCAGAGCATTATGAGTAGGGCTATCTCTGATCTGGTAGTCCTGGGATCTATAAGAAAACAGGCTGAGAGAGCCATGGGGAGCAAGCCAGTAAGCAGCACCCTTCCATGGCCTCTGCATCAGCTCCTGCCTCCAGGTTTCCTGCCCTGTTTGAGCTTCTGTTCTGACTTCTATCAATGATGACATTGATAGAAGAAGTGACATGGAAGGTTAAGCCAAATAAACCCTTTCCTCCCTAGGTTGTGTTGGTAGAGGTGCTTCATCACAGCAATAGTAACCCTAACTAAGACAGGGCGGGTCTTACCTATGTGTACCAGTGCAAGCGTTGCCTGCAGAGACCACAAAGACACATCATATTCCCTGGAACTAGAGTTACAGAGAGCTTCCAGGTGGGCGCTAGGGATAGAACTTTGGTCCTCTGAAATAGCAGTAAGCTGTCTTATCATCTGTCTAGCCTTCCTCTCCTACCCCCTCATCTACCTCTCAAGGACTTCTTCACATTCAAGGTCATGACCTTTAGTGGCAGAAGAAACGAAAACATTACCTCCGCCCCAAACTTCAGTTTAACTCTTATGTGGATATTATTTATTTCATCTTGAATCAGGTAAGCATGATGGGTATTATAAGTCTAGAGCATCTTGAAAATGTGGCTGGTGTGTGTGTGTGTGTGTGTGTGTGTGTGTGTGTGTGTGTGTGTGTTTAAACCTTCTAATCACAGTGAGTCTCATCTTCCTGGCAACAGAATGAAGCTTTAGTTACCCATAGATTAAATAGTATATATTGATATCCCAACTCTTACCTCCAAAGCTCTAGATTCACACGCACACAAACACACACACACACACACACACACACACACACACACACACACACAAACATACACACACACACGTAGGGAAAAGTACAGTCTTGAAATCTGACAAGTTTTTTATTTATGCAGGCTTTCATGTTTCCTTCTTCAAGGACAAGCATGGAGAACCTGAGAGCCACGCTGTGCTGATGGTGCCACAGTTCTACCTCAGGCTTTGTGGTTTCTGTTCCCTGGCATCTGAACAGTCGCTGAAATACTAGCCTACTGTTGATTTTGTCCAGGCATTTTTCATTTCCAAAACACTGATTGTGTTTGTTTGTTTGTTTATTTATTTATATGTGTGAGAGAGAGATCTGTAGTGTTTCCCCAAGAAAAGTCTACTCCATGCTCTACACACAGAGTTCTACTACTCACCCCAGAAAAGAAGGGAACCAACAAAAGACCAACTTTGGTTGTACCAAAGTCCAACGTGGTGAACCAATGAGTTCTGGGCTCACCAGGATGAGCCCCAGATGCCCTGCGGGTCCTTGTCCTGCCTCTTGAGTTTTAAGCTGAGTCTGGGCTTTAGATTTTTGTGGATTTGGCCTGGACCTTTGCCCTACAAACTACTGTGATACTTGGACTATTTCTGGTGGATTTTTATGATAAATGTCCGTTCTAAGCTCATATATTTGAACACGTAATCCCCAAGTGATACCCCTAGAAGAAGTCCCATGTGAAAGGCAGCTTGTTTCCTTCTCCACAATAGGAAATGCTTCTGCCATGGGGATATTTTCCATGTGCCACCAACTCCCTCAGCTGGCTCTATAAACACTGGCTGCAGAAGCTGTGGCTTGTACCCGTCACAGTTTTCTTCAGATGGTCAGATGGCTTCTCTGTAGAAGCATCACTTATCAGGGACATGGCCACTCCTGGCCTAAAAGCAAAGCCCTTGACATTTCAGAACACTCTATGACTTCTGTGATGTCACACACATAAAACATCTTATTTCCACACCATGAGGAAGAATGAAAGATCTTATTTTCCTAAGAGAAGTATGCACTACAAATAAAGGCCATTTTACCTCAGCCTGGAGAAAGCCAACCTCCTGAATGGTTTCTGGAGCAATGGGATTTGCTGTAGTTTCTTCACAGCTGAAACGATGCGAACGAAAAGTAAAAATTGCCACATTAGAGGGAAATTGTGTGTCTCCAGAAGTTTTAAAATATGCAGTCATTTTCACTCATGAGCATGAGGCTTCCTGGGTTCTCTCCGCAATCGCTTCCCAGTTCCCTCCAACTGAACAGCTGTAAATGGTTTTGGTAAATCACGTTGATACATCTCCATCAAAATTTATGTCGACTGCACAGACAACAGTGGACCTTGAAAGGCTCTCATCTCCTTGCATGGAGAACACACACGCTTCCCCCTACGTCATGGTGCCAGTGGCTTGTCAATCTTGGTCTCCTCTGGCCTCAGAAGGCTCCTTGCTCATTTGTCAGGTTTAGTGTTGATGAGTGTGTCCTGACAGCGCAGCTTTTCCATCTCCTCCTCGGCCACAGCTGGCTTTTCACACCAGCAGACGAGGTTTTCCTTGCAGAACAGGTACGTTTGCGTGCTGTGAAGACAGATGACAAATTGCTTTTGAGACTACATCATTCTGCTTAACTTCAAGATGATGTCCATTATTCTGTGAGCTGAATCTTTTTTCCTATTGAAATATATACAAAGGCTTAAGATCTCTGCCTAGCAGGAGTCATTATTCCAAGTTTGCAGGTTTTTTTTTTTTTATTTACTCCTGAAAGTCATTTGACACAGTCTTTAAGCCCAGAACCTGGCTGACAAACTCATTGATACACCTCCATATTTGACCTAGGCAGAAACTGAGCAAGTGCTTCTCACACTATTTGTGATATCTAGTGCTTTTTATGTCCATCATATCATGAACAGGTACTTGTGTGAAATGACCAAAGAGCATACAAAGGTTTTCAATGTTTTCTCACCTGCCCTGTGTTCACTTAAATGCATGACACTGTTAGTTCACGGAGAAACCCAGGTCCGGACCTCACATGCACATGAACACAGTCATACTTCCTTGGAAACACTCCTCTGAGATTCATCCTGCAAACACTAGCATGTGATCCAAGATGTTCTCAGCCCCAAGTCCTGCAAGATAGCGGTGTGCCTGCGAGCAAAGAACCCAACTCTGTACACTCATTCACTCAGCAGCAAATATTTGGGTATCTACTCCGAGCTTGTCTGGGTGCCGGAGAAATGAAAATGAACTAATTGAAAAAGGAGCTGCCATCAAGGGACCTATAAAGGAGGCCTGAGTGGGATTCGCTAGAAGTTCAGGCAGACTAGAGGACTGGGAGTTTTAAAAGTTAGGGTTTTCTACAGAGAAGCCTCCTATCTTACTATATAATAGAATGACAGAATGCATTCCTAAGGAACTCATTCCTCTGTAAGATGGAAAATAATGTTTGAAGAGCGAAACCAATAAGGAAGGCAGAGACAGGAAGTTCTTGAGCCTGGCTTTAGTGACTTTTCGATTGCTGTGCTAAAACACCGTGACTTAGCAACTTTAAGTGTTTAGTTGGGCTGGCAGTTTCAGAGGGCCAGAGTCCGTGAGGGTTAGAGCAGAGAGTCTCGCAGCAGGGGGAGTGGAGAGCTCACATCCTAAACTGCGAGTAGGAGGAAGAGAGAGCTCACTAAGAAAGACTGAGTCTTCCGTAAACCTCAAAGCCTGCCCTCAGTGACCTCTCCTCCACCAAGGCCACACCTCCTCATCCTTTTCCACCAATAAGGAACACATGAACCTATCGGGGAGGGGGGGGTTAGTCCCACTCAAACTTCCATAGCCATAAAAACAAACAAAGATCCTTTTTAAACAAGGTTCAAGGCAAGGACCTAAACACAACTTGTCTTTGACCCTCCACGTTTATTCTATGGTTTGTACATCCATGTTGTGGTACACATGCTCCCACATTTGTACATATGCATGCACATGTATATTACATATCCACGAAGAAAGAAGAAAAGAAACAGTTCTATTCAACGAAATTCTTGAACCGTGGGAGAAGCTGGAGAGAGATAGCTCAGGGGTTAAGAGCATGCTCCGCTCTTTTAGAGGACCTGAATTCAATTCCCAGCACCCATATCAAGTAACTATCTCACAGCCACCTATAACTTCAGACCCACAGGGATCTAACTCCTTTGGCCTCGATGGACACATGAATTCACGTGCATATACCTATACCGAGATAAGAGATACACATAGACAGAATTTAAAATGACAAAAATAAATCTTAAAAAAAAAAAAAAAACCTTACATGGTTTTTCATCAACCTATCTCCACATCAACTTTAATGTAATTTGTTACTACGGACACTTCCTATAAGAAACAGTAAAAAGACATCTTAATATCAAGTAAAAGGCTATCAGCTCATTAGTGACATATACACGGAAATGTACAGGAAAGAAAGTATCAGATGGCTGCGTAAGAAGTTGCAGTGTAGATTAATGTATCGTTTGGCTATGACTCTTGTTGCCTTCCTAAAACATGGTAATTTTATGAAGCAAGTTGTACAAATTTCTACTGATGTGCCATAAAGAGATCACTGTGGTGATAGCAGCATAGTAGAAAGCCAGCACTACATATCCCAAATGTTTCCAAAATAAACAATGTAAGAAATAGTCCCTAGTTTATTGGGAGACCAGTGTTATTACAACACCAAGCCAAAGAGATATCACAAGAGCACTGCAGACAAATGGTCTCTTACGAATAACGGTAGAAAAAGCCCTCATCAAAATACTCTTAAATTGAGTTCAGCAGGGAATGGAAAGGACAATCCAAGTCACTAGAAGACACATTAATACGACGAATCAAGGGACATCTAGTGAGTCAGAAGAGGCATTTAAAAATTCTAGCCCTCTCTCCGCACAAGCAAAACATGGCTGAAATCACTTAGAAAGTGGGAACAGAAGGTCCGTCTCTTAGCTGATGGGAGCATCCGGGAATATCTCCCTCTAGCTACTTGATGCTCTTAGTGAGTACACCTAGACAGTAGTCATCGCAGGAAGGCTACCCTAAGTCAGGAGCAAAGCATGACTTGTCTGCCCTTCAAAATTCCTCTCAAAACTCCAGCTGCCTGTTTGTTGCCCCTGTTTTCAGAAACCATCAGGCTGCTATCGAAATCTGTATGGAAATGTAACAGACTCACAACAGCAAGAACAATCCTGAGAAAGAATAAAATTGGAGTACTTCATGATTTGGAAGTGCAGCAATCAAGACGATGATGTGGCTCTGGCAAAAGGATGGCGTAAATCCTTATGTTACAGAAGTTATGGAATGGAATAATAATCCATTCTTACATGCATGGTCAACTGACTTCTAATAGAAATTTAACAGGGACAGCATAGTCTTCTTCACCCTGGCATGTAGGGAACACTCGATATCCATGTTTCAGTTATTTTTCTATTGCTGTAATAAAGCAATATAACTAAGGCAACCTAGAGAAGGAAGGGTTCATTGGGCTTATGGTTCCATAGGGATGAAAGTCCATCACCTTCACTGTAGGGAAGTGTGGCAGAAGGCAGTCGCAGCAGCTGGAGCAACAAGCTGTGAGCTCACATCTTAAACTGAGAGCAGGGGGGCAGAAAGCAAACTGCCAGCGGAACATCCCTTTTAAATCGTCAAGACCCACCCCCTGGAAGTATCTCCAGCGAGGCCACACCTCCTTGGCTTCAGCAGGCAGGGCCACCCACTGGAGAGCAAGTATTTAAATGCCCAAGGCTTATGGGGGGGGGGGGGAGACACAGTCAAACCACCACATTCCACATGTGTTGACCAGGCTACCTCACTACGTGTAAAAATGAACCAAAAGTGGACCACAGGCTTAGGTGCACCAGCCACAACTATAAAACTCTTTGAAGGAAATCAAGTTGTAAATATTGGAGAATTTGAACAGGTTGTAGTTTCTTCCCTCCCTCCCTCCCTCCCTCTCTCCTTTTCCTTCTTTCTTCCTTCCTTTTTTATGATTTATTTATTTTATTTATATGAATGCACTGTAGCTGTCTTCAGACAAACCAGAAGAGGGCATCAGATCCCATTACAGATGGTTGTGAGCCACCATGTGGTTGCTAGTAATTGAACTCAGGACCTCTGGAAGGGCAGTCAGTGCTCTTAACCACTGAGCCATCTCTCCAGCTCTAGGTGACAGTTTCTTAAATACGGCATCTAAAGTGGAAATAATAGAAGGAAAAATAGTTAAATTAAACATCACAAGGATTAAAACTTGTTCATCAAAAGAGGAGAATTTAAAGTCAGTCAACCCATGAGGAGGAAGAACATATCTGAGGAAGGGTTAGAATTAGAGTTTTTAAAAGGCTCTTGCCACTCAAGCACTTAAAGAAAATTAATCCAACTTGCAAAAAACCAAAGGACATCAAATAGAATTCTCTTACCAAACAGAATACAGGTGGCCTATCGATGCCTGGAAAGACATCCAGGCTCCTCTATCACTGCAGGGACATTTAGACAATGAAGAGATGATACCTTAGAGCAGGGGTTCTCAGCCTGTGGGTCTGTGACCCCTTTGGTGGTGGAATGATCCTTTCATAGGGGTGGCCTAAGACCACTCTGAACAATGCAAATATTTACATTACTATTCATAACAGTAGCAAAATTACATTTACTAAGTAGCAACAAGACTAACTATGGAAAAAAAAAACCAAACAAACTATGTCTGGGGGTCACCACAATTCGAGGAACTGTATTAAAGGGTTGCAGTATTAGGAAGATTGAAAACCATTGCCTTAGATCCCTTAGGATGGTTACAATGTAAAGAAAGGAAAAGGGCCATGTTGGTAAGGATGGGGAGACACGGAGACCCTGTGTTCTGACACTGATGGAAGTGTACAGCCATACAGCTGCTGATTGATGGGCCTGTGGTTCCTCAGAACTTAAAGAGTCCCAGCGACCTCTCTACTAGTTATACATCCAAAAGAACTGGAAATATTTGTTAGGAAAATGTTACATGGATCGTCAAACATTTTAGTGTAGCAATACAAATGCCCTCCAGCTGATGACTGGGTACCAAATTATAATACATCTTAACAATGACTTTTTAAAAATTGTGATTTTATTTTTAATTTTGTATCCATGTTTCTGTGTGTGTGTGTGTGTGTGTGTGTGTGTGCATAGGTACCAACAGAGGCAAGACGAAGATATCAGATCCCCCGGAACAGGAGTTAAAGGTAGTTGTGAGCCACCGCCAGCGGGTACTGGGAACTGGATTTGCATTCTACCCAAGAACAGAATGTAAGTCATCCCTCTGGCCCTACAATGAGTTCTTAATTAGCTACAAAAAAGGCACAAGGTACTGGCGTAGCTGAACTTCTGAGGCATACTAAAAGTCAGAATGAAAACCTATGCTTGCAGGATTCAAAGAACACATCAAGGAGACACGACAGAGAAATTTGTCTTCCTGCCTTTCTCAGGGAGGAGGGAGGAGGCATCTTCTGGGAGAGGTCGGGTAATGGACGCGTTCCAAAACTGCAGAGTGCTGGTGCTGACACAAGATTTTAAATATCCTAAAATAAACCCCACCAAACTTTGCATGTTTCGATGGTTAAAATGGTGAGTTTTATTTTATAGCAATTTCATCTTAATTAAAAAAAAAATGTCTTTTAAAAGCATAGCCTTGGTGGGTTATGGGCAAATTTGAATACTTAAGCCCTCTGTCTGCAGCTGGCTTACCTACAGCGGCTATGCAGAGATCAAATGACTAACTAGCAATAAGAGCGCACAGGTGTGGACCAGCACCAGAGTCAAGCCCAACCTAGCTGCCAGGCACAGCAGGCAGGGCACCCGGGGACCGTAGCACATTCTAGAAAGCCATAAAAATGATTTAATTTTAGTTTATCTTAAAATCAGAATTGAAAATGAATCTATAGTCATAAATCCAGTACTAATCTTTCTACCAAGAGTCATAAAGCATAATTTTTAAGTGTTTTATTTTAATGGTGGAAGAAATCCAGGAAGACAAAAGTGCCCGGGGACCACAGAAGTCAACTTGTGGCTCTGGCCACACAAGCAGTGTTAAGGAGACACAGATGGATTCCAGAGGTTCTGAAGATAACAAGGGATGGGGTTGGCGGCTAGATATGGGATCTCACAGCTGGATGGATGCAGCTGGGTGGATGCTGGTGTCGACCACTGAGGTGAGGACCCATGGGAGAAGGCTGGAGGAAGACTGAGAGATGAGCTCATGTCTGGCCTGGAGCTATCCAAGGCCCTGGAGAAGAGTCTGTGTAAACAAACAGCCCTGTGGCCACACCAACAGTTGTGCTTCTCAGCTCCTCATGACTGCTCCATAGTCCCTTCTTTGGATACATTCTTCATGCTAGTATTTTCTTTATTTTACATTTGCTACTAGAGATTAGAGTAACTGAAACAAGTTTCTCTCTCTCTCTCTCTCTCTTCCCTGAAATATGCAAGTGCTAATGTACTGTCAATTAAAAATAACTTTAAGAAAAAAAAGTGCAGATAATGACCCAACTTCCCTTTGCACATCAAGGCAGATAAAGTGACAAGAATTAATAATAATAAAGACAACCTATTATAGTCAACAAGTCACGCTAGCTGTGATCACATGGGAAATGCTCAGGGTGATGAAAACTCAACAGCTGCCGACTGGACTAAACTATAGAACCAGGATGAAATAAGTGTCTTTGTAGTGTTCTAATGAGGTTTTACAACCAAAGCATTTTTTTAAAAAAATTAAGAGATGTGATATGAATTTGGTGACTTTAGCAACATCTTAAATAACTTCAGACAGCATCCTAAGTTCATATTTTCAAAACAATAAATTTGGAGAGAAGCCTATGTCATTTTCAAACCACACATACATACACATACACACAAAGGCACAGATATATATAGACACACCAACACACACACATCCGAACACACACATACACACACACACACACACACACACACAGATACACACCTATTAACATATACACAGAGATACACAGGCACACATGAACATCAACACACACAGATACACACCTATTAACACACATACATAGAACCATAGACACAGATAAACTCTCTCTTTCTTTCTTTCTTTCTTTCTTTCTTTCTTTCTTTCTTTCTTTCTCTCTCTCTCTCTCTCTCTCTCTCTCTCTCTCACACACACACACACACACACACACACACACACACACACACAATGATGCCTAACTGGACCCTCTGTAACAAGATACAACCTGGCCCAACATACACTGGAGAACAACTGAACGAGGTGAGAGGCTCTGGCCATGAGAAACTTTACATCATTGCTTTGAGAATTCCTTTTTCTTGAAAGATCAGTGGAAGCGTATCCTTTGTAAAAATTAATTCTATGCTAAGACTCTTTCATCTGTAAATTTCTTCCTGACAGTTATTAATTTTGTGGCCCAACCAGGGCCACAGAGTCTCACCACATTAAGATCGAGCCAACTTTTTCTTCCTTTGGGCTCTGATGCCTGGGGTCACGGTCAGGCCAGAAAGAATTAGGCAGAATGTAGGTCAGTTCACCGGGTGATAAATTTGCCCGTTCTGTGGGAGCCTCTGAAGTTTCTGAGGCTAATGGGATGGCAGGTGCTATTTTGAGCAAAGATGAAAGAAGAGAATCTTCAAAGTCCACAGCCGTGTGGCGCTTGAGGTTTAGAGAGCACCAGATGGAGAGGCGGCAGCCTAGGTTCTCTGCTTTAAGAGAAGCCTGCTGTTCTAGAAGCAGCCAGAAATGAAGAGGCCACCTCTGGCTGCATGCTTCTTCTTAAAAAGCAGGAGGAGAAAGCAGGGAGCAGAGAAACTGGCCAAAAGGGTTGGGTTGTTGTGTGATGAGCTAGCTCTGAGTCCAGAGTCAAGCATTGGATTCCAGCCTCACGGCATAACACTAAGTCAACGTGCACAGTGGCAGGCATTTTGTCTCTCTGGGCCTCAGTTTCCTTGTAGGCAAATGAGGGTTTCAGTGTAGCGTTTCAGTCCCCATCATAGGTGTCACTAGGTGTTCTCATGTGTTTTAAGTTGCTAGAGTGGCAGACTTGAAACTGTGCGGTTTATAAATCAAAGAAGTTTAGTTGGCTTGCTTGCAGTTCTGGAGGCCAGCGCCTAAGAACATGTCACTGGCATTTGGTGAGGGGCCTTCTTGCTGCGTCACAAGGTGTTAAAGGACATCACACGGTGACATGTTTAGACTCCCTGGCTTTTCTTATGAAGCCATCAGACTCATGATGGGCTCCCAGTTTGTTGACCTCATCTGATCCTAATTACCTCCTCACAGACCTCTTCTAAACACCACTGTGTAAAATGAAGATTCTGTTTCCAACATTTGAAGACTAGCTACCCAATAGGCCATGGCAGAGGGCTTCTGGAAGATTCTTGGAAGTGGCTACCAACCCCTTTCTATTGACGACGACTTCTTCTTCTTCTTCTTCTTCTTCTTCTTCTTCTTCTTCTTCTTCTTCTTCTTCTTCTTCTTCTTCCTCCTCTTCTTCTTCTTCCTCTTCTTCCAGATAGGTAATCTTGTCTTGTGTTATGTGGTGGACAAAATAATGATGGTCTCTGCCTATGTCTACATCCTATGAGTGTGTTTCCTTACCTAGCAAAAGGACTTTAGGTGTAATTAAGACAAGAATCTTCAGATGGGGAAACTAACCTGGGTTGCCCTAGTGGACCTGATGTAATTACAGGATTTCTTCTAAGAGGGAGATATGGGTGGCAGGGGTGGGGGGGCAGGGGGAGGAGACAGAGAGAGAGTCAGAGAGAGACAGAGCCACAGATAGAGATAAATAGAGACAGAGAAAGACACAAAGAAGAGAGACAGAGTTTCATGATCATTGGCTTTGAAGATGAAGGGGAGGGGACCACAAGACAAGGAATGCAGGTGACCACTGGAAGCCAGAAAAGGGAAGGAAATGGATTTAAGATTAGGGTTTCTCAGAGGGAAGGAGAGTTCCACCAATAAACTCAAACCTTTTGACTTCTATCGTTTCTGTATAAGATTCTGTGGGGTTTCAAAACACTAAGTTTAAAGAGGCTTACAACAGCAATAAAAGAAATAGCCTGTGGACTGTCTTTTATGGTAGTCTGTTAAGTACTACAACAGCAGGATGGTTAGCGAACTCTCCTGTCCCCAGTCTTGTGTCCCCAGGGTTTCTTCTGGTCTTGCAGAGATCAGTGCTGATTTCCTCCGTTGTGGTAGAAGCTCCAGAAATGCCTGTGGTCCTGTCCCTCTCGAAGTGACATCTCATGTTTACTCACTCAGGATGGGTGGTATTGAAGAAGGGCCAGCTGTGCTTTCTGGAGAAACTTGGAGTCTTCGCCTCCAGCTCTTCTGATAGATGATGAAGCCCATCCCTTAGAAGGCAGGAGAGCTTGGCCGAGCCCAGCAGCTGCTCTGATTTGGATTTGGCTTGCTCCAAAGGTGCATGGACTGGAGGTGTGGTCCCTGCATGACTATGTAAGGTACTAAACGGTAGGTTTAAGAGGTGGGGCCTAGTGGAAGAGTAACGTTGTGCCCCTAACTTCCTGCCTCAGCTTATAACCCTTCTGTCTCCTACCTCCTTCCACCATCGGGATGCCACCCACCATGGAACAGTCACTGGAGCTGAGCTGAGCTGATGCTGATGGCCTGCTCTCCTCTAATAAACCTTTTTTCCTTATCAGTTATTCAGTCTCTGGTAGTTTGTTACTACAACAACAACAACTATGCAGAAGTGTTTCATGCTTTAATCTCTGTGAAGAGAAGACCCTTGATGGGACAGTCAGTCAGGTGCACTGGGGAACAGCACAAGCCCACCTCGCTCAGGCAGGGCATCTTCTCCCTCTTTCTCTCCATCACTGTCAGGACCATCCCTCCCATTTCAGTGACTCCTCAGAACTCACCAAGCTAACGGTTAATTCTTGCCTTATTCTGCTTACAAGAGAGTTTTGTGGATATGGAGAAGGGGAATTAGTAGGTACTGATCATCTGTTACATCCTAACCCGATTATGTACAAGAACAAACATGGCGGGTACTGAGTGCTCACAGTAGGCTAGGTACCATTGTGAGGCTGGCACATGCTCTCTCTTGTCCTTGTCACCTTCTAATAAAGAAGTACAGGAATCGCCATCCTCCTTTCTATAGATGAAACAGTGGTCCGCGCTCCACAGAAACCCAGCTGCCTGACAGCAAGATGGCACTCCTTAAGAGCACACTAACTCATGTCTCTCAGACTTCAAAGGACACTGGTGACAAACATCTGCCTGAGAATCTCACTCAGGTTTTTCAGGGAAGGATCTAAGTTCCCCTTAGTCATAATCTAAGGCCATGGCTGTCTTCGAGGACTGGCCCACACATGTCTTCATCTCCATTCTTTCTCTACACAAAAGACATCTATAATCATATGATCTTAATTTTGTGACTTTAATGTTTACATGGGCTTATCTTAACTACATACACTTCTAAAGAGTGTATTTTAAAAATTTGTCTTAACTTGAAAGTCACAAAACTGTATTAAGAGAAAAAAAAAGTGTGTGTGTGTGTGTGTTGGGGGGTGGGGTGGGGGGTGGGAGCTTTCCCAGAAGCCAATCACTTAGAACATGAACTAGGTGAAGGGCAAAGAGAATCCGGCTTGTGGCTCTAGGTCTGTAGAATTGTTTCTGTTGAGAAATTGTTTTCCAAATATTTTCTGAGCCACCAAAGGAGACTTTCAAATTAGAGAGAAAAAAGGGACCTCGTGTCTTGTTGAAATTCTTATTCATTGGGAATTACTGTTGATAATTCCAGGAAGAGTTCATGTGAGATGGAGAATGGAGATTTAGAATGGAGGGCTCCATTGGAAAGCTTGAAAAGACATCTTTAAAATAATGAGGCAGGAGGGAGAAGAGAGAGAGAGAGAGAGAAGGGAAAGAGAGAGGGGGTGGAAAATTGCCAACTTCACAAGCTTTCTTACATGGCCAGGGTGATAAACCAGGTTGGTTATTAGCCTGGCAGGTGGAAAGAAAACCCAGGGCTGATAATTGGGGAAATTAGCACCCAGGATGTAATTGGTCCCCATTTGATGTTCTTCAGAGGAAATCAAAGCATCGTGGAAGAGGCTGAGTGAGAGTCTTTAAAATTTCATGGAAGCGTTGGTGACTCAAGAGGCTTTCATGGCTACAAAACAGTTATTTAAACCATTTCCTGAGCAAGAAGTTTGGAAGAAGATAAGAAGCTGAAAGCCAGCCCTGCTCTTGGCACCGGGAGGACTGCAAACGAGTCTAACAGCTGGCCAGGGCTCTGAAGGCCATGCCACTGCCTGTCAGAGGAGCCCAGTGCACAGGCACCAACGTCTCCCTTCCAAGTTCGATTCTGTTATATAAAGCCAGGGGAGCTGCAATGATTCAACTCAGTGCAGCGGGGCCCAGGGTAGGAACAATGGGAATGATAAAGAAGTACATCGTGTTTCTTCTCTAAGGGTTTTTCTATTTAGGGGACTAAGGTGTGTGGCTGATAAAGCCTTTTAGTCTAACAGCCGTTTGGATCGCCTTCCTCTGCAGGAGGTAGTCAGAACTAAGAACAGAGAGTAATTTTACTGCAGGATGGTGGCTACTCAGGATGTATTGGACACTCTCAGTTCTGAGACGGAATAGCATTAGCCATGGCTAGAGCAGATGCACGGGGCTTCTTACACATCAGGGACCATGGTTTTGTAAGGCCACTGAGTAAGGCTCTCCATCCCTGACACAGGTATGGTTTATCCTGAATAGTTTCTGTTGGGCTGGATGTTGCTCCAACTATAAAGATTTGGGATTTTATTAAAAACACTGCCTGTTGCTAATTTCGCTTTTCTTTTTAAGCTACATGTGTACTCAGTCGCCCCACCTCCACCCCTTAACTGTACCAAGTCCGTCATTTGTTTTGATTTGTTTGGGGGGGGGTTGTTTGTTTGTTTGTTTGTTTTGTTTTGTTTTTCTTACCAGTCTGCAATCTGTTCATTCTAACACAGATGGGTTTCATAAAGACAGTTTCTTTCAAATATACCATATACTTAGCTCATATTCAAACCCATGTTTTCTCCCTCCCCTTCCCTCCCCTCTCTCCCTTCTCCTCCCTCCCTCCCCCTCCCCTCTCCTCCCTCCCTCTCCCTCCCTTCCCTTCTCTTACTTCCCCTTCCTCCCCTCCCCTCCTGTCCTCTCCCCTCCCCTGTTCTCCCTCTTACTTTCCCTTTCTTATGTCAGTTGCCCTGGTCTCATCCCTTCCAGTCCCTCCATTCTCCTCTATGGGTGTGTGATCCTGTCCACTTACAGGTGATAAATTGGGTGCCATTTGAAGCAGTCACAGTGTGTTCAGATTTTGCATTAAGTTTTGAGTTAATTAAATAACCTCTTTTTTTAACTGCAAAAAAAAGAAACCTCACAAGCTTTATTAAGTTAGAAAATTTACAACCAATTGCATAATCAATAAAACATTAACAAACATGTCTCTCTCTCTCACACACACACACACACACTCCGCCCCCCAAACCTTTTAAATTGATTTTCACAGTCTTACAAAGCCTGCCTGTGACCTGGGGTGGGGAGGGGTGGGATCCAACACTTCCAGTTAAATGGATATAACACCATTAGCCAAGTCTGCGGGATTCCGAGGTGACACTGTTGCATTGCTAATGGTCCTGATTCAGGGCCTTTCATGTTTATGTAAATTCATCTGACTACACTCATTTCTAAAGCGTGCATTTTCTATCTTACTTTCCCTCTTAACCTAAAAGTACAAAGACCAGAAGAAGAAAGAGAGAAAGCCAAGAGGATTTTGCTGAACGAACTGACTCCTGACCTCAGCTTATTTAAAGTTCCATCACAAGAGGGTTCCTGCTAGGATTTGTTGCCATTTCTCTCCTAGTTTCAGTGGTAGCTGCAGGGCACAGGGCCTGGGAGTTCAGGGTAGACCAGATGGCTTACCTCCTGTGTACCTGCTAAGCCTGAGGTTTGATCTCAGTGCTGGAGCAAAATTGCTCCTTAGTAACGAAGGCTCTTGAGATGGAGCTCTTTAGAATCATTAATAATTCACCTGGATTAGAAATCAGAACATAGAGGCACAGGTCTTTCAACAAAACCTCCGAGCAGAAGTTTCTCAGTCATTCAGTGGGACAAAAACTACAGTTGCCGTGTGTTGAATTGTGCATATTATAGAGTGGAAGAGCGGCCACGACGTCCTGACACTCAGTACAGGCTGGGTATCGCTCATCTAAAATGCTTGGGACAGGGTGTTTTTCTGAAAAAAAAATTTTTTTTCGGAAAATTTCTTTTGTATATAATCAGATATTTTGTACATAATCAGATACTGAGAGGAAACTCAGTGGTGGTGAGCACTTGTTGCTTTTTTTATAGGGGTTCAGTTTCCAGCACCCACATCCACTTCATAGCCATTCATGACTCCAGTTCCAGGGACTCCAACACCTTCTTCTGACCTCCTAGGGTATCAGTGGCACACACCATATACATACATGCAAGCAAACACATAAAATAAAGTGATTAATTTTTTAAAAATCCATTTGTGTTTGATTATACATATGCCTTGCATAAAATTTCATTTAATGATTTTAATATACCTACAGCTTTTGACTGGATCTGTCATGTGAAATTTAATGTACACTGTTCTTTCTCTCTTTCTACCTTTCCTTCTTGTTTGTTTATTTTTGTTGTGGGGGGTCTCACCATACATTGTGTAAATACTATATACTCACTGGCTAGCCTGGAACTTGCTGTGTAGACAAGTCTGGCTTCAAACTCACATGAATCTTCTTGTCTCTGCCTCCTGAGTACTGGTATTAAAGGTGTGAGTGACCACACTCAGTCAGGTGTGACATTTCTACCTCAGGTTTTGGAATTTGGCATTGGGGGCATTCAATCTGTCCCCTGTAAATGAAAACCTCACTTAGCAATAGGATGCTAAGGAGTTTGACATGGGATCTGAATGAATCTCTGAATATGACCATAATTGTGAGTGTGGAGGCAGAAGATGACACAGGGACTAGAGTGGCAAAGCCATAGGCCGAGGGACACCAGGGCTCCCCAGGAGCTGCAGAGCATGGGTGAGTTCTCCTCCAGAGCCTTCACGGAGGCAGCATGGCCTGTTAGGACACCTCCAGCAGCTTTTTGCTTGTTTTGGAACAGTTTGTTTTTCTAAGACCTGGTATGATAAATTTAATGTACAGCCCACGAAAACCTTAGGATTTAGGTGTCGCTGCTTCCAGGACAGTTCTTACGAATAAGGAGCCTCAGACACAAGGACAGGAAGTAACCTTCTATGGTGTGTCACTACTAAATCTTGAGTCCCCACACAGACATTGAATTCAAACTCCTATTGATTAAAAATGAAAAAGAAGAGAAAGGGAAAAGTAAGGAAGAGGGAGGAAGGAAGGAAGGAAGGAAGAGAGGGAGGGAGGGAGGGAGGGAGGGAGGGAGGGAGGGAGGGAGGAAAGGAAGGGAGGGAGGAAAGGAAGGGAGGGAGGAAAGGAAGGGAGGGAGGAAAGGAAGGGAGGGAGGGAGGGAGGAAGGGAGGAAGGGAGGCAGGGAGGCAGGAAGGCAGAAAGAAAGAAAGAAAGAAAGAAAGAAAGAAAGAAAGAAAGAAAGAAAGAAAGAAAGAACAAAGGAAATGTGGGAAACATTAACAGTTCTAAAGAAAAGGAATAAAATTGCTAAAATAACCCATAGTCTCTCCGTTGACTCCTGACTATCTTAGTTAGGGCTACTATTGCTGTGATGAAACACCATAGTCAAAGCAACTTGGGAAGGAAAGGGTTTATTCTGCTTACAATTCCCTATAGCAGTTCATCATCAAAAGCAGTGGCCCAGGAACTCAAGCAAGGCATGGTCATGGACGCTGGAGCTGATGCAGAGGCAGCAAGGCATGGTCATGGACGCTGGAGCTGATGCAGAGGCAGCAAGGCATGGTCATGGACGCTGGAGCTGATGCAGAGGCCGTGGAGGGGAACTGCTTACTGGCTTGCTTGTCATGGTTTTCTCAGCCTATTTTCTTATAGAACCCAGGACCACCAGCCTAGGGATGGACACACCCACAATGGTCTGAGCCCCACCCCCATTAATCACTAAGAAAATGCCCTACAGACTTAGAGATAACCCAACCTTATAGAGGCACTTTCTTAAGAGAGATTTCTGTTTCTCAGATGGCTTTGGTTTGTGTCAAGTTGTCATAAAACTATCCAGCACATTGACATTCTCTCAGACAGCGTGCCTGTATATATTTCACTTGAAAAAGGTATGATTTTAGCATTATTTGGGATTCCCAGATTTCTTAGACCATCTCCTACACAGGATAGGATTTCCCATAGGATTTCCATACCAGCTCTTTATTTTGCTGAGGAAAGCCACCAAGACACTGGCAAGGCAACAAACCACTCGTACCATCCAAAACAGTTGTCACAGTTGCGTACAAAAAAAAAAAAAAAAAGAAATTTAACTTTGCAAATGCCAGCCTGTGCTCCAAGGACAGACAGTGTATATTCCCATTCTTCTTGTGTGGATCACATAACTGTACTTCAGGGTACCCCAAAACAGTAAGGAGTCTTGTCCAGAACTTCCCAAAATGCAGATTTGGTCTAAGATTTGACATTCCAACACAGTGCCAAATGTGGGGATACAGCTGACCAGTGGCTTCTTCCCTGACCCACGGCCCCAGGTGCTAGACAGCGCCCTAAAGGTTTCATTCCCTAAAGGGGGGATTTATTGTGACTCTCAAGAGGCATGTTGTGATGTGTGACATTTGAAGCTCATGGAAGACTGTGCAATTGAGTTTTTAAGTTTTACAAGAATAAAACCCTAGCATATGGTTTTATTGGCCCACTTTTACTGCTATCCTTAGCCCCATGTGGCCTGCTAGGCACAGCTGGTCTACTGGATGACTTTTTTTTTTCTTTCTTTTTTTTGGACAGGGTTTCCTATAACCCCAGCTGGCCTATGTAACAAAGATAACCTTAAACTCCTGATCCCTTTATCTCTTACTGGGAATACAGGCATATCCTACCATGTAGTACTGGGATTCAGACCCTGAGCAAGAACTCTCCTAATTGAGCTACGCACTTAGCTCCTACTAATGGCTTTCCGTGGCTTCATGAATAACCAGTTCAATGGATGCCTCTCTACGTAGATTTACTGTTGATTTTTATCTCTTTCTTCCTCCCCTGGTTACAAACAGAGCCGGGAGGAGCACTCTGGTACTTATGTAGTTATACTCTGGCCTGATTAGGTCTTTAGGAGATAGTCTAGAAACTGAGTTGATGTGTCAAAAAAAAAAAAAAAAAAAAAAAAAAAAAAAAAAGCACATTTAACAAGTACAACAACTTAAAGGCCTTTGATGTATCTGATGTGTTTTCCCTTCACAGGAACTGTGCCCTGAGCTCAGTGGTTCTTCAAGCTTCTCTCCAGGCAGTGGATGCTCGGAGCTGCCACTCCTGACCCCCAAATAGAGGAAGCAGCCTTCCCCCTTATTGCCCAGCGGCCTGTTCTGTCCCCACACAGCCGCCTCCTCTCTCCTGTGATCTCCTGGAACCAGCAGGAAGCACTAAGGCTCCTCCAGGGAGGAGTCTATCTGTTCACAACTGGGCTCAAAAATAGATATTAAACGCATCTGTGAATAAGCCTTCTCAGTCGATTTTATAGGTAAGTTAAGTTGTTGCTTGATTAAATAGGATCTACAAGAATTGTTTTTATTATAAAACACAGAGACATGTCCTGACAACAAATGGAAGAGAATTTCTAATCATCTGTTAATCTAGTTTATATTTATGACCTTGTTTCTAAGTCAGAGTCTCACTGCCTAGCTTTGAATGAGCTGGATCCGGCTGTCCTGGAACTCACAGCAATCCACCTGCCTCTGCCTCCCAAACACTAGGTTCAAAGGTGTGTTCTACAGTACCCAGCCTTTATTTACAACAAGCATAGCAGGTGAGCACTCCCCCCCCCCCCCAGAAGTTGATGGGTAGTTACGAGTCACCACCATCAGGTTTAGTTTATGCCTTCTGTGGCTTTCGTAAACACTTTACCTGCTCAACCCCACACACCAACCTACGGAAGGTTAGGGAAGAGAATGGAATATTACATCATGCCTGGAATTCCTACTCTCACATCCTAGCGACTGCCTCTGAAGGGACTTCCACAGTTGCTGCAGGGAGGAGGGCATATCCTGGAGCATGAGACTGGCTATGGGGCTCTGTCTTAGCCTGGTTTCTTTCTGTACAATGATATACCACATAGAAAACTAGTTAAGCATAAAATGTTTATTTGACTTGTGATTCTAGAAGCCGGGAGCCCCAAGAGCATGGTGCTGGCAACTGGAAAGGGTCTTCTTGCCTTGTCTTAACATGGCAGACGGCACATGGAGAGACCAGAGAGTCAGCACAAGTGTGCTAGCTCAGGTTATCTCTTCCTCTTTTTACAAAGTCACTAATGCTATTAATGGGAGCCGCACCCTAATATCATCTTTCAAAACACCAAACAAAAAAAACAAAACACCTACCACTAGATACCACATTAGTTACTATTATACTCGCTGTCACCAAATACCTGACTAGAATCAATGTAAAGGAAGAAGGATTTATTTTGGCTTTGGTTTGAAGGCATAATCCATCATAGTGGGAAGGTGGAGTGGCGGGATGTGAGGCTGTTTGTTGACATCTAAGTAGACTGGGAAATACAGACTAAATAGAAAACCTGCCTGGGCTATGAACCTCAGGCACACACCCCTATAACAGCCATTTCCCCTAGCTAAATCCCACTTCCCAAAGGTCTTACTACTTCCCAAAACAATGTCATTATCTGGAGACCAAATATTAAAACACACGAGACTGTAAAGACGGTTTTTCATCCAAATTTAATTACCATATATGTTTAATAATTAATAATAACAATAACATAGTAAACATATGTATTTAGAGATTAAAGTTTGAATGCCTGAACTTTAGAGGTCTTACTCAAGCCATAGCAGACGCCTCAACTAGAGCTGGTTAGACATAGTCATTCTATTTGAGACGTGACTCTGCTAAGAGCAACAGGGTGGTTCAAGGAAATTCCCTTGAGATTCCTTCTTCCCGAGGTCTCAGTGATCATCAGTGGGTGGGTCTTCAAGAAGAGCTAGAACATCTCCAAGTGAACCAGAAGTTGGGAAAAGAGTTGAAAGAGTAGCAGTTGGGATACAAGGGATTTTAACATCCTTGCCCTGTGATAAGATGATGACAAGATGACCGGGGCACCACAAGGATTTCGTTTCTATAGTATTAAGGGGACATCATTCTTTTGTCTTGTCCATTTTTCTTCTCCATAATAAGCACTGCCTCGATCTGATTGGATGATTCAGATGAGCAATGTATATCAGTGTGTAATATGGCAAAGGAGGAATACTGTTTTTATTTTGTAAATGTGCTAATATTATCATGATAATAATGATGCTATATGTGTGTATACTCTGTGTGTATGTGTGTGTGTGTGTGTGTGTGTGTGTGTGTGTGTGTAGGGATAATGTTTACATGCACTGTGAAGATGTATCTCTGTCCTTCCTTGATTGCCTAAGGCACTTTCTGATTGGTTAAAATAAAAATCCGATGGCTAATAAGCTGAGGCAGGATTAGAAGGTGGGCATCCACAGAGATAGAGAGGAACTCTAAGACATAGTGAGGTGTGGGAGATTTGCCACCAGACCTAGGGGAAGTCAGTCGTATGAAACTGAGGAGAGGTAACCAGCCATGTGGCAGGCATAGAATAGTATTAACGAGTTAAGTGAATTATGAGCTAGTCATAGAAACAAGCCTAGCTTAAGGCCTAGGCATTTATTAATAAATAATAAGCCACTAGGTTGTTATTCCGGAACTGGGCTGAGGGTGGAAAAAGCCTGAGGTTAAGTGTGTGTGTGTGTGTGTGTGTGTGTGTGTGTGTGTGTGTGTGTGTGTGTGTGCCAGGGTATCTATGCAGAAGTCAGAGGACAACTTTCATTTCAGGACTCAGTTCTCTCACTCTCCAAACGGCTCCAGGGGTCAAACCCCAATATTCAGGCTCGTAGGACAAATGACTTTACCTGCTGATCCCTCTCAGTTGTCCCTGTAAAGTGGGACTGCTTTCAATGGCTGCCCCTTGGAGTCAGTACATAGGAAGCACAGACGCTGTCCTGTACCTTGACGTCACCTTCCCTGACAGTTTGCTGGTCTCTGATATCAGCCAATAATGCCAATTGGCAGATAAAGATTACTAAATCATTTCCTAAACCTGTCCGGCTTCCCAAGATCTTACTCACGAGGCTGCTGAGTTGATCCAGTCCTGGGGACACCAGTTGGGTGAGACTCTGTGGGACTGTCATTTTGGGGTCATAACATGTAGTATCCCTGCTATTATATGTGGAACACCATAGAGCACAAACAACCAACAACTTGTTGGTTAAATAGACCAATAAGTAGGTAAGTAGGTTGAGTGGGTGAAGGCACTGGCCAGTAAGGCTAAGGGCCTGAAGCTGACCAGTGGAACCCACATGCTAAAAGGAGAGAACCAACACACATATGACTTCCACATTTGTGAGGTGGCATGTGCATGTCAACACACACACACACACACACACACACACACACACTCAGACTATATGTAACTAAAACTTTTAAATTTTTAACAGGTAGGCTCACTGGTGCACACCCCTACTTCCAGCCATTCAGGAGGCTGAGGCTGAGGCTGAGGAAGTGCTTGGGTCCAGGAGGTCTGGACTATAGGATGCTATGCTGTGAGACATCTCATCTTGCCTAGGGAAGGAGCAAACCAGCAGGTAAGATAAACCTGTTAAACGAACCCAGCTATGACCTCTGAATTCTTCTCCACATAATTCTACTGAAAGCTCCCACAAGTTGATTGGATTTGGCAGCACAAGGAACCCTTTTGCTGTGACTGCTTTAAGGAAATACAGTACAGCATCTGCCAACACAGAACACATTTGCTCATCTCTGCACAAGTGTGTGTGTGTTGAGAACACGCATAATGTGTATGCAAATACAGTTTGCTTAGAACACGAGATTTTCTGCCGCCCTCCCTCCCACCTCATCCCTAAATATACAGTTTCGTGAAAACCACACCTGTGACTGCTTATGGGGATGGGAAAGGGTCCAGGTTACCCTCTCCAATTTCCAACCCTCGCCTATGAATTTCTAAGCCATGCTTCCTGTGATAAACCACAGGGCCTGGCAGAAAGGTGCAAAATATTTATATCTGGGTCTAACAAAGTTTTCATTGGCTTCCTCGCACAGAGTTCATTACAGCCACGTTTGTGGACTCTGCTCTCTCATCTCTCCCTCCCAGTTTGGCTTCCTACCTCTGTCTTCGCGGCTTCCAGCTCTTTAGGATGTGTGAAGACTCAGACACCATCAGCACTGAAGTAGACATCGGTAGATCCCGTGAGTGGTTAACATTTTCAACATGTCTGTGAAAACCAACTGGAAAAATGAGCACAAGAGGAGCAGACGGAATTTTTACGTGGTGTCTTTGTCTCCTAGCGTGCCTAGCTCAGCTTCAGGACAAGGCGAGAGATGCGATGTTTCCCTTGCCATTGGAAAAGACAATTCCAAATTAGTCTCCTTGTCAAGCCCTTTACTCACTGACCTCTCCTCACAACAACAACAACAACAACAACAAAGGCATTCAATCAGAGAGCTGGGCTTCCAACCAAGCCTGTGAAGAATCTTCCCCTTGCTTCCCCCTTTGCGTCTCTCAGAAACCTTTGGGCCACCACAGGAAGGACATAAAATGACTTCATCTCACCATTTCCAAATGCCTCTCCTGAGTTATGGCTTTGTCAGTACAATCATTTGTCCCCAAACCTGTGGCTTCTTTGGCTGAGAATAAAATCAGAAAATGTGGGGGGGGTTGAGAATGCAGTTGAGCAGTAGACCCATTGCTTAGCATGCATGGATCTTCCTGGGTTCCATACTTAGGACTTGGGGGGGGGTGTGGAATCAGAAGCTAAAGCCCTTCTTTTGGCCAACACATCAGTTACTTTTGTGTCACTGAGACCATAATATCTGACAGAAACAACTTACCAGAGACAAGATTTATGTTGGTTCATGGTTTCAGAGAGAGCCTCATCCCTTGTGGTAGGAAAGGCGTGATGGAGTTCAAGAGCATCGGAGCATGTGATAAAACTCTTCTCGTAGTGTCTGTCCTGGAAGCATAAAGAACAAGGTGGGAACCAAGGGCAGGTACAACATTGATAGGCTTGCCTATTGTGACCAACTTCTTCTAGTTAGGCCTCGTGGCCAGCAGGTTCTGTAGTCATCTACCCCTACAAGCTAGGAACAGGGCTACCAGTGTGGTCACAGATGCTCAAAACCTTAGCTCGCAGATGACATTTCATATTTAACAACAATGGTCAGAATGTAAGTTATAGCTGGCATCAGCAAAGGAGAAGAGAAATATGTGCGAGACATAAACGGTTGTTGGATTCAGTTAAGACAATGACTTTGGCTCAGTAAGAGAGCCTCGACTGAATACAGTTTGGCTATAAATGTTATGGTGAGATTATGAGTACCCTATGGGAAATGCAAAAGACTCTTTGTTAATTATAGTTTTGGAAAATGTCATAGCAAACATATTTCAAGGCCATTAAACACTGTCAGAGTTGACAGGATTCCTTCTAGTGACGATGGGGCAAGAGCAAGTCGAAAAAAATTTCCCATCCATTCTGGCTGGTGATATGAATTAGAAAAGCTAAAGTGGTCAAAAGGCTAATGACCCCCTTGGGAACAAGAATTGTTCTTTGTTGAAAGAAATGGAGGTAAAAAGTAGTGATGAACTATTGGGAGATGAGCCTGTTAGCAGAGATTTGCAAAGTTCCCAGATGCATTTATTAGACGAAGCTGTGCTGATGCCAAATCTGGCCCTAGAGAGTGAAGGAGAGGCCACGGTGAAGATCTGGAAGCCTGCTCAGTTTCTGAAGGATGGTGGCACTTGTTGACCACAAAGGCATAATTGCAGAGGCGACATGGCGTCTGAGTCAACTTCGGGTTGGTTTTCTCACAGTTTCTTGTTAATGCTTCTGAGTGCTGGCGTTCATTCTTTCTCTCCAGCTTCAGACACTGGGGAGCAGCAGTCCTCTGGCCAGGCTTTCTAAAGAGGTTCACAGCCAAGTGAAACAGGAATTTTCCGAGCCAATTTGAAAGACAATTGGTCCTGGTAGACTCTTATTTTACTAAGGGGTGGAAATGAAACTGGGCACATCACATGAAACACCCCCCCCCCCAACTCCAACCCCCGGGGCCTGGGAGAGGATTAACACTGCCACAGACCAAGGGAGACTTGTCACAGAAGTAGGGGACTGGTGAGCCTCACAGGAAGAAACTGTTTTCTGGGGACCTGACCATCAGCAGATCATAGCCCTCTCATCAGGACCTCAGCGAAGGCCGTTTTGCACAAGTCTCACATTTTCATCTATAGAATGGGTAACAGCCACCTCATGGGACTATTCTGAGAATTGAACAACAAAGTAAGTAGAAGGCCAATGAAGTCTCTTTGTAGATGTCCCCATTTTCATCATTATAAAGTAAGAAATGACTGGTGACAGTGAACATGTACCCCTACTGTGTGCCAGGTACGGTCCTTTGCAGGTGGATACTCTCACTGTCTTGATGAGGTGTGTGGCTGAAAAGAGATACTGGGACCCTTGGCCTCTGAGGCTGTTAGACCAGGGAGAGGGTGGGAGCCACTGGGTTCTCCCTAGGACAGATGCAGTTATCTCCATGGGTCAGCCTCCATCTTGGAGCTGCAGGGGGCATTGTCAGTGAACTGCTGGCGGTAGCTAGGCGATGCTGCTTCTCAAGAGAAAGACTTTATTGCCTTTATTTTTATTTTTTTCCTAATTGAGAACTTTTCTTCAATCACTTATAGAAAATATAAAAGCCAGCTGAGATCAAGTAGGATGAAACGGAGTCAGAACCACTCTTCCAGATGTGGAGCACATCTGCTTTTTGCTTAAGCCGTGGGAGCTACGGGTAGAGGATTTTCATTGGCTTTTTTGGGTCAGGGACAGCACCTGCGAGGCTTCCCCGGGTGACATCCCAGTAAGTGAGAGACTCAGCTTCCGAGCTCACTGCTCATCACCAGCCTCCCCTCTGTCTCCTCCCCGTAAGCTCCTCCTCCTCCTCCCCCTCCTGTTCTCGATCCCGTTCTTCTTTTTCCTATCCCTCTTCTGTCATGGCATTGCCGTGGAAAATAATAAAGATTCTGACTCATAAAGGGAAAAGTGTAAATCTTGGGGTAGGTGGAGATCATAATTCCAGAAACAGAATGGAGCTCACTCATGGTCATCTCATGTTCCAAGGTGCACAAGGCTCTTTCCTGTGGCTCTGTTTCACATAGCCCCTGGCTGCAGTCCTAGACAGAGAGAAAAGTGGAAAACTATCCTAATGTTAGTATTCATAACTCATGTTTAGGCTGAACTTTAAGATATACATTCATATATATTATATATAAAATGTCTGTCTATCTATCTATCTATCTATCTATCTATCTATCTATCTACCTACCTACCTACCTAGCTATATTTGGTAATGGCCAGACCTTAAGGGACCCTGAAGGGCATCAAGGAGGCTCGGCTGGATGACTCCTCTCATTTCATGACTTCTAAATGGCACCTACTGGAGAAGGCATCAGAGGCCAGACATCTGAATGTAGAAGACCATGACTCTAGCTGTCATCAGAACTCCTCTAGGATGCCTGTGATCATGTGTGAATGCAGAGGCGACCACTCACTCAGGGGGATTAACATCGGATTGGCAGACTGATAAGCTTGTGTTCCCATGCGCTCATCCAAACACCAATCCATCATTCTTCCTTTCAGAAACAATGTGAGAGACAAAGGACTGATGACATGAAGCAGGGGATCATGGATGGCAGATATTAGAAGTAAGGATGGGTTTTGACTCAATGGCAGGAAACCCTGCAGAATGCAGGGCCTTTTATCCCTGAGAGCAAGGGAAGAGCCTATGCTTGTATGGATGGTCATTGTGTCTAAGGATCTAGATGATTTGGAGGAGTAAGAAGGGAGGAGATGATGAAATTTGACCACTCAAGGGGCAGGGATGATCATGGAAGGAACATAAGGAAAAGAAGGTGGAAAAGAAGGCTTTTTAAAAGAGGACCCGAGACTAACAGAGTTTTCCTCTTGTGCTTTTGGGAATAGTAGTAAGCTGAGAAAACAGAGAAGCCCAAGGAGATAATACATTGTCCGGGGAGTGGGCTGTGTCTGGAGGGGAGGAGGTGGCTGGTGGTTATTAAGTATATCTGTGAAGGAGCAGCACTTCAGTGCTGGCAAGGTTTGGGCTCCACAGGCTAAACCTTCACCCATGTCATCGTGCTATGGAGAACTCCCAAATCACACTCAGAGGCACACACAGTAGAGCAGGAGTGGTTAGGAGAGCGAGGTGAGTGCAGAGTGAAGAATCCATCCACCAGGAGGCAGACAGAATAGGGTGAGGAGGTGGGGGTGGGTTAAAAGAGAAGCTGGCGAGGTGGCAGCTCTGAGTCCAGCAAGGCCAAGTCCCCAGGGTACCCGAGAGGCTGAAGAGTCCAGGGTGGACAAGAGCAGAGAGGAATGCCTGAGAGGCTGGGTGTGGAATGCATGAGAAAGTGTCTGTGGGATTCAGTGCTCCCCTGGGGTGCAGATCATTTAATGGTCTGCAAATGATTTAACATCTCCCGTTAGGGTTCCCAGGGTAGAGTGTCTCCATTCCCACCACAGAGGGCTGTGCTGGCTGGCTGCTTCCAGGGAGAGAGCCACCATGCTGGGGAGCTCTGGTCTGGTCAGGGCTGGAAGTGACACTGTGGCGATTGCTGCTTAAGAACCAACAGCCATTATTAATTATGATCTGAGCAACAGGCAGGGTCACGCATAATTGCTTCTTTTGCCTGGAGAACCCATTTCTCAAAATCTCATTAGTCATATAGTCGTTCTTTTTACTACATGTTTTTTCTTTCTTCCAAAGTCAGTTATATGTTTGAAAAAGACAAGAGAGGAAGCTATAGTGTCGACAGTGAGAAATATATTCAGTGGTAGCTAGGAAGTGGTGACATTCAAGTTTGTCTCTTTCCTCCCTACCTAGACATTGAGAGCTACTGTGGTGCTTGGGGTGAGATTTGGTATATCCAGCTATACGTAGCTAAACCAAGGTACACTGAACAGCATGCTTGGGTAGTGGAAAAAGTTATTAAGTTTAATTCTTTAATAGAATTCAGAAATACTATTCAAGGGCCATGTATGTAGCTCAGTAGATAGATTGCTTGCCTAGCCTACATGAAACTGGATTCAGTCCTTAACACCACGAGAATGGATGTGTTGGTTCACCTCCAAAGTAGGCTTAGGAGGTGGAGACAGGAAGATCAGGAGTTCAAGGACATCCTGAGCTACATAATTAAGTTGGAGGTCACCCTGGCCTGGAGATCCTTTCAAAGAAGCAGGAGGAGGAGGAGGAGGAAGATGAAGAAGAGGAAGAGGAAGAAGAGGAGGAGGAGGAGGAGGAAGAAGAGGAAGAAGAGGAGGAGGAGGAGAAGGAGAAAAGAAGAAGAAGAAGAAGAAGAAGAAGAAGAAGAAGAACAACAACAACAACAACAACAACAACAATAACAACAAGAAGAACAAGAAGAACAAGAAAGGAGGAGGAGAGAGAGGAGGAGGAGGAGACAACAAGACCCTGCAATGCTCATGTTTTTATTTATCAGTTCATCACTACATAAAATGCAAGACCCATCTGAGTGGAAGCAGGTTTTGTTTTTGTTTTTTAAAAAAAAACAGAAGTGGGGAATATTATAATAAATGCTATTATAAGATCTCTGCCTGTTATTTCCCATCTTTTTCTGATGTCTCATTTAGTGTTCCCTAACACAGAGCAGGGCTTTAAGTCACTCTGCTGTTCCCAACTGCTGTGCTTAAATTGTTTCTGGAAGCATCGGCCCCCTGAGCCCCCTGAGCCCTCTGTGCAGCTGCAGATTTAGCTCTGGGCTGGGGAGATTGTGAGCAAAGTCATTTGCATCAAAAAACACTAGCTGTCTATCCCCATTAGAAAAAACACTTGGTGTTTCGGTGCAAATTATTTTAAAAGGGCAGATAACTTATGAATGCAGAAAGGGTAATCCATAAAGATGTATGCAATTTTGTTCAGTTGGATGTCCTCGGGGCGGAAACACCAAGGATAACAGGCACACTAAATACAAACAGACACAATCATAAGACGTGACACCCGTGATTAAAATACCCCTTTCAAGAGTCCTTCACACTTACGAGGGAGTCTCTGCCTGGTTAATATCAAGGCCTTGCATTTTCCGCAACCCAGAGGTGGGTTAAGACAAAGACTCTCTCCTCTGGATTCCTGGAAGATGCACATTTCTAGGGTTTTCCTGAGACCTATCCAGGATCACAGTGCTGACTGGGTTAGAGAAGGCTTCTGCGTGAGAGGTTAGGAGCTGGGCCTACAGAGCTGCAAAGATCTACTCCTCAATACCCAGTTCTCTGATACCCGGGGATCTTTCTTTGCAAATAGGAAAGTGGCTTTGTTGAGAGGATTAAATACAACCCACCAAACCAGACCAATGCAAACCAACAACACAGAGGTAAAGTGTCTCACTCTCCTTTCTGCCAGATGACACATAGGAAAGACTGAAGAATGGACTGTGCCTTGTTTAGTAGCACATAAAAAAGAGAGTTGGGAGGCTAGAGAGATAGCTCAGCAGTTAAGAGCATAGCCGGCTCACAACCACCTGTAAAGGAGACCCAATGCCTTCTTTTGGCTTCCACAAGCAACGGTACTTACACGCACACGCCTGCACACTGACACATAAACATACACATAATAAAAAAAAACAAAAATACATCTTTTTAAAAACAAACAAACAGACAGACAAACAAACAAAAAACCCAGGCATATATCTTCCAGAGTCTACCTTCTTGAGCACTGTACTTTGGTTTATTTCTTTGTCGTTACATCTCGCACTTCCTCTCACTCATGGTTTGTGTGAAGTGCACTGACTGCTTATTCGATGGTTATTTAAGAGATATAGGCATTTATAGGCATTTGCTTTTAAAATGGAGGAGAAGAGGAAAGTTCATTTGTCCTTAATGAATTTTAGGAAAATGAAGCCCAGTGGACAGAGGGCAAAGAAGGTGAAGAACAGTGCCATGATGTCAGAGGCCCTGGGGGGGTGGGGGGTGGGGTAGAGACTGAAGGTAAGGTTTAACTTTCAAGTTCAGAAACTGCAAAATCTTAGAAGGCTTTGTGGAACCGCTGGGTCTAGCGCCAACTAGACCTGGATCCATTTTCTAATCTCACCTCCTTTTGCCTGCTCTGTGATCCTGGGCACAATACTTAGCACCGTCTTAGTGTCTTCGTTCTCCGTTCTCTCAGATTTCTTACATGAAATAAACTATGCAAAGCTGTGGGGTTAAGAAAACAACTCTGGAAAAAATATGCCTTTATTAATGTACTACAATAGGAAACATCACAGAAAACTCCCACTTATCTGAAATATAATCCAAGAAATACTGAGTCTCAGAAGACCCTCCTGAGAGGGAGCCTCCCTGAGTGTCAGGTAGTACCTTGGACAGTGATGTAATCTACAGATGCAAGCTCCTTCCATAATGTTTCTTCCATCTCCACAGGCTTGTTTAAAAGAAGGAAGGGACTCTTAGGGGAAGAAATGCAGATGAGGGTGGGCAATTCTAGACCAGGAAGTGTCTCAGTCCCATACCATCCCAATACCTATGTGCAAGGGATGATGGGAAATGTAGTTCAGGAGAAAAAAAAAGGCTTTTGGAAATTGAAAGCAATTTCGACTTCTATCTTCTCAGTAGGTTACTGTAAGTTCAAACTCATTAGACCTAGGAGATGGCTAGGTTCACTGTAAGATATGATGGAGATGTCAACATGGCTAACCTGCTACAGAGGAAAGCATACACAGGAAAAGTTCAAACAGTAGGCATTTAGAGCTCATTTTTCCTTTTTTAAAATATAATTATCAAATATAGCTTGTTAAAGGCACAAGGTTCAATACAGTCCCTTTAGAATCTAGTATTTAAACGAACTCCTTGATGCTCAGTGAATATGGGCGGGGAGTGTGCATAGCTAGGGGGTAGATAAGAAATAATTTTAGTGAAGGGTGCTTCATCTCATCTCATTAAAAGCTTAGCAATCTCAGACACCATGGTCATTGGCTACTGTAAAAGACTCATTACATGGAGCGGCAGAGTAAGAAATTGGTGTGGGGAGGAGCATAGCACTGGTGACCATGTAATAAGATCTGTGCTCTGTCATCTCCTTAGCCCTTTTGTCCTTAGAAGCCACGAGAACATTTCTGAGCTTGAGTGAGTTTGTCATTCCACTCTGGGAAGCTGACGATTTCTCAGGGAAGAAAATGTTCACGTACTTTTCCCATGATCATGTGATTCCTTGTTTTGTTCATCCTGTATTTTTAGAGAATACGGATGTACCTTGGATCTTCAAAACTCACCAGCAAAGAGTGAATCTATGACACAGAACCAGTTGGTTTCCACCAGTAGTTTTAGTTTTCGCTGGGTCTTGAACTCCGGGAGATCCACGTTCCTCTGCCCCACTAAGGCTGGCATTAGAAAGGTGTGTGCTCCCATACCTGGAAGGCTTTATTAATAATGTCTCATTTTTGTTAGGTAGCTCAGGAATGTTCAGTGGCTGCAGAATGGTGAGAGATTTATGTATTTATGAGCTTATCTGTATTCCCTGGAACATTAGCTCCTGAAGAGGAGGGGGAACTATGGGTGTCTTTATTCTACACTGCAGTGTTTAGTTTTGAAAATGGCTCCTGGTACCTAATAGATGCTCAATGATATCAAGATACACATATGGAAAATTTCAGTTGGGGACATTCTGGATCTAAATGGTACTGATCATTCCCCATTATGTTAACTTGGGTCTCATTTTCCCTAAGAGGAATGTCTGAGGCAAACAGTATGTTGCTGCCTGGTCACATTCACCACCCATGGTAGTCTGAAGCCCACAGGGTCTCTGCATCTTGGCATCATAAGAGGACAGCTGCTCTCTGGTCTCTTTTCATAGACTTGCCCTACTTGAAAGCTATGCTGTCTTTCCACATAGCTTGGATGGAATGAAGCATGGGAAACAACAGGGCTGATGGAGAGGGCAAACACACAGTGACTTTGGGACTTCCAAAGGATAAATTCTCACAGGAAGAGGGCATTGTGCTCTTGGCCGGGGATGGAGGAAAACCGAGAGAAGAATTTGAGGAATGATCAGTGCTTTCTGGCTATTTAAAACTTTCTCTTTATTAGAGATTTAAAAAAAAAATAGGCACACAGATATGTTTATGGATGGTAGAATAGGATTAAAGAACCTCCTGTTTCTTAAAAGATTTACTAATCATTACTCTGCTAATAATTCCTTTTGGAGAATGAGCTGTCTTTGGGATGCCTACATGGGCTGGGATAGACATGAAAAGAGGAGGGTTTAGGGGACAGGGGAGTTCACAGAAGGTTCAAGGGAGGAAACATGAGTAAAGAGAAAGGAGAAGTGTATTGGTCACTTCTTGCAACTGATACCAAATACCCGACCCAAAGCAACGTAAAGGAGGAAATACTTGTCTAGTCTCAAGTTGGAGTATCCATTCCATTGCTGTAGCGAAGGTATCTAGAAGTCATGGATGCAGGAATATGAGGCTACTAGCTTACATCTCTATGGAATAGGAAGTAGAGACTGAACAAGAAGAGGGAAAGGGAAATACATCTCAAGCTCCCTCCACCCCAGCGGTTGACTTCTTCTACCCAGGTCCCTTCTCTCAATGGTTCTCCAACTTTCCCAACAGTGCCACCAGCTGGGGATCAGTTGTTCAAATACCTGATCATGTGTGGGTGGTGGTGGTGGTGGACAGTCTTCATTTAAACTGTAACAGAAGGATGAAGCCAGTAAGTCTGCTGGGACTAGGAAATGAGAGCCAAGAAAATCCATGGTAGTTATATTTTTTGCTGCAATGGAAATGCCAGGATTGAGAGAGGGTGTGACTTGGAACCACGTGACACTGCCAGACCTCCCAAAGAAAGACTGCACCTACACGTGAAGGTGTAGCCTCAATTACAGTGATGACCCCAGAGTTTTGGGGATACCTGGACCATGGGTTCACTACCAAGGACAGCAGCTAGTGGCATGGAGCTGGCCTGAGACTAACAGACAAGGTGTGTGTCCTGGAGGTGGCAGAGGCTGAGCAGTGAAGCTGTCTAAGGTGCTTTTGAGCCTAGAAGATGGTGAGTGAGCCCCAGATGGCAGACACTGGGTGATTTATATTTCTGGATCCAGATTTTGCTTTGACTTGATTGTGACTGTACTCTGACACTTCCCTCTTGGAATGAGAAGTATATAACTTATTGTTGATCTTTTAGGAGCCCTCAGTTGAAACACTACCATGGGCTTTTAAAGAGATATTGGATATTTTTAGACAATGAACTTTTAAAATGTTTGACTTTTTAAAAAGACTATGGGTCTTTTAAAAAGTTATATTATGCATAGATTTTAATATTAATGTGAGATCTTGGGAGATAAACAAGAAAGAAAAGGCTGTAATTTAATAGTGATATATTTGTATATTTAATTGACAATGGATCAATTGTGCCAATATTTATTTATTTAGTCAACCTGACATGAGCTAAGATCTTTTGGGAAGAAGGAACCTCAATCGAGATAATACCTGCATAAGGTTGACCTATAGGCAAATCTGTGGGAGCATTTTCTTGATTAATGACTTATGTGGGAGGGTCCAGGCCACTGTAAGTAGTCCTACCCTTGGACAAGTGTCCCAGGGAAGAATATGAAAGTAAGCCGAGCCAACCATCAGGAACAAGCCAGTAAGCAGTAAGCAGCAGTCCTCCATGGCCTCTGCTTCAGTTCCTGCCTCCAGGTTCCTACCTTGAGTTTCTGCCCTGACGTCCCTTTATCATGGACTATAAGGTATAAATAAAATTAACCCCCTCCTCCACAAGCTGCTATTGCTCATGCTTTTATTACTGCAATAGAAGAGAAAATTGGGGTAAGGCGGATCTCTGTAATTCTGAGAAAAGTTTCCCTCCTTCAAGTCATACTGAGTTGCTGGTCATAGATTACTAGGTATATAGGCAGAAACGACATTCATCTTGGAATCTTTAAGCATTTAAAACATATGTGAGGGGCTGGGGGAGATTACAGCGCAAGCTTAATGATCTAAGTTCAAACCTCAGAACTCTGACATGAAGGTGGAAGGAGAAAACTGACTCCATAGAATTGTTCTGTGGACTTTACATGTGTCCACATACAAACTGTGGTGGTTTGAATAAGTAAGGTCCTCATAGACTCATGCTTAGCCCAAGAGGAGTGGCCTTTTAGGAGGTGTGGCCTTGCTGCAGTAGGTGTAGCCTTATTGGAGGAAGAATGCCACTGTGAGGGTGGGCTTTGAGGTCTCCTATGCTTAAGGTTTGCCCAGTGTGGAACACAGTCTCCTTCTGCTGCCTGCATATCAAGATGTAGAACTCTCAGCTCCTTTTCCACCACCATCTCTGCCATTGCTTCCCACCGTGATGATAATGGACTGAACCTCTGAAACTGTAAGCCAGCCCCAATTAAATGTTTTCCTTTATAAGAGTTGCCTTGGTCATGGTGTCTCTTCACAGCAATATAAACCCTAAGTAGATACCTACTCATCATATACACACTCACAATGATAGATAGATAGATAGATAGATAGATAGATAGATAGATAGATAGATAGATAGATAGATAGTAGGTAGACAGATAGATTGATAGAACATTTCTAGAACATCCTAGAACATTTCTGAGCTTTAACCATCTCCTTGTAAGCCCTTACCATCATGGGTTTCTGTGTCCCCATTATTCTAAACACAGACAGACAGACACACAGAAGCCTAGAACTCAGCAAACAGACACACATACACACAAAAAATAGATTCATATACACACATAAGTAAATAATGAAAAAATATTCTCTACTGTTGAAAATATATTTGGCTGAATCAAGGGACAATAAACCATTCTACCATTCTGCCAATGTCACACCCACAGTCCCCTCTGCCCTAATATTTTCTGCTCTAGTATATAACCAGGAACGTCTCCTTTTACCTGGAATCTATGGAAATTTCCTGGGAATTAGGTGTCAGTCTTTGCCTCTGGTTCTTGGTCCTGTGTTTGAATTCAGGGTCTCTGGTTCACTTTCTAGTCCTCAGTCCTTGGCAATTCATCTGGGTAGACCCAATGTCACCAAAAGCAAATGTGCTTTTGCTCACAAGAATAGCTCATAATGAATCTTAAAAAGATATCATCCATGTTTTCTGCTTTTCTTTGCCCCCCCCCCCCGTTTTGTTTTAGCTAGGGTCCAGGAGGATCTTGAACTTGCTATGCCTCTAAGACTGGCCTTGAACTCCTGTCCCTCCTGCCTCTGCATTCCAGGGACTGAGATTACAGGCACACATTACCACTCCAAGTTGCTCCCTCTTTTAAACCACAGAAGAGAAGTAATCTGTAGGTTTACATCTACCAGAGCTAGAATCAATGTCTGGGCTTCCAGATTTAAGCCAGACTTCTTTTTATTGAAATATCCACCTATTCCTCAAGAGGGTTTCTTCAAATGCTAATTGTCACCCCAGGGAGCTGACAGTGAGCTTCGCAGAATAGATATGTGGTCAGCGGAATGCGGGGCAGTTTTCCAGAACCGGAAATAGATCGAAAGAGAAGTATATCTTTACACACAAATTGAACTTATTGAGGGAAGTATAATTTATAGCTACAATACAGATCCAAGGTGATCTAATACAAACAAATCACAAAGAATTAACTCTTCTGCTCTTATTCCTGAAAATATGCATAATTGCTTCCTCTTTATTGATCATGCAAAAGATTTTCTTTTTATTGTTTCTGACAGCTCCAGTATTGTCATGACAAAATGTGAAACTTATTATGGTTGACACTCCTCAACTCATTAATTTGTGTTTAATCTATTAACTTTTTTTTTTTTTTTTTACATTTTTAAAATGTACTGTGTGTATGCCTGTGAGCATGAGTGTACCGGTATGCCTGTGTGGAGGTCAGAGGACAACCTGTAAGAGCTGGTTCTTTTCCTCCACCATACGGGTGACAGGGATTAAACTCAGCTCTTGGGGTTGGGTAGCCATCTTGTACTTGATGGTACCCACTGAGCCATCTTACCAGGCCATTAAAAAACAAAAACGAAACCAAAACCAAAACCAAAATCAAAATGAACAAACAAGCAAACAAAAATAACACTCGTGTCCCTTATTTCTGTTCTTGGATACCTGGGCTAACCCAAACCACCCTGTGGTGAACCCCTAGGTGTGTCCTACAAGATACTGAGTCTTTCCAAGATCAGAGAACGCGCCATCCTGATTGAGATGTCCTTGTTACTTTTAGGATAAATCACTATGTTGTTTCAGATATTTTTAAAACCAAAACATTCCTGAAGATCTGTGGAGGCAGAGATGATGTTTTTAAATCCTGACTGTATTCTCATCCCAGGGATGGGGAGTCCTTAGTCACTCAGCAGGAGGGTCCTAAATGGGTTTCTCCTCTATGCAGAGTAGGGAGTGAGCCCTTTGTAAGTGTCCTTGGAGGAGAAATGGGCAGGGAAACCAGAAACTGTTTCAGGTGACCCTGAGTGTGTCTAGGCCACCACATCTTTCTGAGCGGGATTCAAGTACCATATCTTAGCATCCCACATGATGCTGTGTTCATTGAACAGCTGAAGGGACATTTAGAAGCCACGCTTGATGTAAAAGGCCTCCTACATTTGAAGTGGGTGTGAGCACATCACTTCTTGGAACTATACCTCCCTTCTTCCTAGGTGAATGTTTCTACCTCTCACTTCAGCAATCACTTTTTTTTGGTGGTGGTGGGGGGGGGAGGGGCTGGGAGCTTAGAGAGTACTGGCCAAGGTATTGCTGTGCCTGTTAGCAACTCCACGTAAATAATCAAGGTGACAACCTAACCCTGTGTAGTGGTTTGAGTAAGAAACGTCCTCCGAAGCCTCAAGCATTTGGATACCTGGTCCCCAAGTGGAGGTGCTGATAGAGGAAGTTTAGGAAGTTTGGCCTGGCTGGAGGAACTGTATCACTGGGGGCTGGTCCTGGAAGTACAAAACCTTTCCTACTTGTAGTTTGCTCTCTCTGGCTGCTCCTGTCACCATGCCTGCCTCCTGATACCATGTTGTCCCTGCCAGGATGTACTCTTACCCTTCCGGAGCTATAACACCATATAAATGTTTTCTTCCCTAAGTTGACTTGGTTGTGATGTTTTGCCATAGCAACAGAAAAGTACTGAATGCATCCAGAAGTGCAAAATCCAGACTCTTCGAGTGCTAACACGATGCTACAAGATGCTACAAGTAGTACTTTCCATTCCTAACCTCCAGTGCCGAGTTACAGGTAAAACAAATGCATTAAAAAATGTTGTGTAAATGATCTTTCTGACATGCCTATAAGGCACACATGAAACAAATGAACTTTATGTCGAGTCACAGGTCCTATCCCTGAGCTATCTAGCTATGTACATGCAAGTATTCCAGACTCTGAAACAGGAAATATTTCTGGTCTCAAGTACTCCAAATAAGGGATAGTCCTGAATAAGTAAGTAGAAGGGGGAGGGGGGGCAGAATTAGATTTTTCTCTCTTCCCCCAGGCAGTTCAGTGTTGTGAAAGGTGTCATACAACTTGGAATGTGGAGGAAGAATAAATTCAAAGTTAGATTTGCCCTTTTGTCCGTCCCTGAATGACCTTGAACCCAGCTTTGTCATGTGGAAATGAGGAAATAATAATGAGGCATACAACACAGGACTGTTTTAAGGACTGATGAACATTGCAAAGTGTCTGTCTTGGTCAATATCACCTATTTCTATAGCTAATTTTCGTGGGCAGAGATCTCACCTAGTCCAACCTATTTAGAAGTTTACCGGAACCTGAAAGATTCATCTTGTTTCAGTGCCACGTAACTGTTGATAATGGTTCCTTAGGTTTGCTCTTCTACAGGCTCAGCTCAGCGCGTTTCTTTGTCGTGTTCTGTTTTATGTTTTCCTAACGGTGGCTTTTGACAGACACTCTTACTGCATAGCTAGGACTGGCGTCAAGCTTGAGACCCTTCTGCTTCGGCCTCCAAAGTGCTGAGATTACAGAGGTGCTCCACCACGCTGGGCTCTGTGTCTTGTTTAGAAGAAAACATACCATTTACAAGTTTTGAAAACTAAACAGAAAAAAAAAAAAAGATGTCTATTTTCTACAGCGCCCCCGGCAGAACATCATTTCATTCGGTGCTTATGACTTCTGGAGAGGAGGCTCTGCTGCTCAACAGCAGACTGTGTGATGTGCTAATCAATAATCACTGGATAACGGATGGCTGCCACCGTTAGAAGTGATGGTTAAATAGATGTTAACGGGTTTTTTTGTTTTTTTTTTTTTTGTATACTGCGTTGTTTTTCTTCGAATGGGAACAGTTGCAGACAGCAGGCTCTCAATAGCTCACCCCTTCATTTTTATTTTTAAGTGCTTTCCGGTTTCAAAGTTAGGAGATTAAACAAATAAAAGCCAGCATGGTAAGAGCTGAGTCTCTCTCACTTGTTTGGTGGACATTGACCTGGACAAAGCACCCACAGAGAGCCTTCCAGAGGTCATCAAGAAAGGCAGGTTCCGTGTATCCACCAGATAAGGAATTGCTTCCTGTTTGGAGTAAAATCTCTTCTGCTTGCCCTTCTAAACTCAGCTTCACACCAGTTACTCCGCCCAAAGTTTACTTCCAATTCCAGCCTTAACAGACAGGTGCCAAAGCTGTAAAGTTTATTGCAGTCAACCCATCTCTGTTCCAGAAGCAACCGGTCACAGCCATTTCCAACACAAAGCTGGCAGGTCTTTTCTTTATAGTCTGTTTCCAGATACTCAGTGACCCATAAAGTTAACTTGTAACCAAGCCATTGCCACGGGCAGAGCTGTTGCTCTTAGGTCTGGTCCTAAAGTCACTTTTCCCTAGAACTTTCATGTCCAGAGACAAGGAATAGCCCCCTGTGTGTGTGTGTGCGTTTGTCTGTCTGTCTGTCTTTTTGGCCTAACCCTAGGTCCCTAACCCAGGTTTAAGAAACCCTATTTCTTTTCAGCATTCTCCTAACTCTGGAGTATTAGATTTTTTAATTTGCCCTCATGAATGTGCACAGCAAAGCCCATGGACACGCTGAAAGTCCTCCAGAACTGGAGGCGGGAGGCCCTGCTTGCTGAGCTGAGGTCAGAGACAGCTGCAAACTCAGCCCGCCTGTGCAGACACAACAGTGGGTCAGCTACTGTGTACAGCCCAATGCTCTGGGGTGTCCCTTGCTTACTCCCCCTTTATTCCAAACAGGCTGTGTACACACATCAGAGGCGTGATCAAGGGACCCAGCCTGGAGGCAGGGCGGAGAACGAACCTCATTAGGGTCTTGAGCAGTAGTTCTCAACCTTCCTAATGCTGCGGCCCTTTAATATAGTTCCTCATGCTGTGGTGACCTCCAACCATAAGGTTATTTCATTGCTACTTTATAACTGTGATCTTGCTACTGTTGTGCATCATTACATAAATATCTGTGTTTTCTGATGACCTGTGAAAGGATTGGTTCACCCCCCAAAGGAGTCAAGACTCATAGGTTCAGAACCACGGGTCTTGAACCTAGGAGAGATCCTGTGCATGTCCAGGATTGCTAAGCTACCCGACCTCCTTATTTTCTCTATATGAGTAAGTTAATGAGGTCTCTTAACTTGATCAAAGTTACAAGACCAGTTCAGGGCATCTGGAGTGTGGGGCTTTCCTCACGACAGCAAGTTTTGTTCCTCCCAAGATCTAACTTTATTCTCTGGCACAGCAATCGGCTTTGGCTCTCATAACGCTGGCAAGATTGTCTCCTGTAACCTAGTAATACAGGAAGAAAGGCACCAGGGGTTTAATGCTCATCACAAAGACATCCAGAGCTAGAAAATCTTGGCTTCTAGCGTTTTAGAGCTGGGAGCTCCCTTTGAAGCAGTCCTTTAGCACAGGGAATTTCAAATTGTGTTTGCAGTAACTTTGGGGTTCCACACAGGTTCCCTGGGACCTTTTAACCGGTAAAAGTGAGCATTGGAGAACTCAGGGCCCATTACAGCCAACCTGTGGCTTCATCTGCTGGGCTTTTACACTGCCTTTTTCTTTTAAGGGAATCAGCTACAGAAAAAAAAAAAACCCAAAAAGTTCATATCCCTCAATTTGTAAATGAGAAAGCTGGGACCTTGAGTCCCAACCCTGTGCAGTTGCCAAGTAAGAAACTCCATCCTATCCTGGAGCTGAAGAAAACCAAGTTCAGACTGTCAGAATGTGCTGAGTGTTAGGGATTTTTGTCAAATGCAAGAGCCAAGGCTGGAGCCAGGCGCGGCTCTGTCTCCTTTGTGATTCCCTGGCCCATAAGTCTCACTGTGTTTATAACTGTTAAACACAGGGACAGTTGTTCCGTGATCAAAAGAACCCCAAGAAGAACTGAAGACTGGGGTCCGGAGCTGGAGGAAGCAGATGCAGACTCATCAACCAGTGGAGGGGAGAAGGTTTGGCGCCTGGCTGTGGCGGCAGGGTGATCTCTGCTCACTTATTTCAGGAATCTACCTCACTTGCCAGTTCTCTCTCCATGCAATGGTATTCTCTAGTACCTATGTGGCTCTGTGGGATCTGCTACTTAGAACTAAATACATATTCATGGACTCAAAATGTAAACATATATACCAGCCAGGAACTTGCAGAAATATAATTATTAGCCAGGACTTAGTGGGTCTACGAGGCCTGTTGTATAAAGTAATGGTTAAACTCAGGTGTTAATATATACATAAAAGAAGAAAACACATGGTCAGATAAGCATGTCTGACCCCATTTGGTTATGCTGAAGGCACCAGGAGTCCTCATTGGAGTGCAAGGCCTAGGAGAGTCCTCAAGGTTAGCTACCTCTGCCCCTTTCCCTTGTCGTGTGTGTGTGTGTGTGTGCGTGTGTGTGTGTGTGTGTGTTATGGCCACTTCCAGTTACCTAAGTTCCCTCTCCCATGGTCACAAGCTTGAGATGTCGTATTTTTTACTTTAAATCTGGTGTTCTGAGGACTCTCTCTGGCTCAGGTGAAGTTGGGACAGAGTGAGATCTGTGGATGAAAGGCATGGCTACTCTCAAGGAAGCTGTCTTGGAAGATTCCCCCAAACTTCTTCCTGTTCTTAGCGGACAGGTCATTTCCACCACCTTTGGGGTCAATCTGACCCCGAATGACCTTCAAGAGAAAAAAAAACGATAAAAGACAAGAGGCTAGAAAGTTACCCCTTCAGTTGAGTAGTTAGCAGTGGGTGCAGGCTGTCAAAGAATAACTTGGAGGGGGATGTTAAGGATGGCTAGATTCTGGAGGCGGAGCCATTTTTGCCTCTGTAACAGCATCCTACAATGGTGAAACAGCTTATAGTCCTTCAAAGTGCCCCGAAATACAGGGTGGGTTAGATGCCACCTGGGGGCAATCCTGGATTTGTTACAGAGGGGCAGTGTGCAAGGGGAACCACAACCAGACGGGAGAGAGGGAGAGAGGCCATTCACAAGAAACAATGTGCTCGGCCCCAAAAACCCTTGGAGACTGGACTTGTCAGAGCCCATTCTGATTCCCCCACCTAACATTTTGTAGTGTGGTCAGCTCAGTGTTCAAGGGTGGGCTGGTTTATGTCAACATGGTGGGATTACCACAAAAGTCATTCTTTGTACTTTTGAATGCGGCTTTTCCAATGGGGAAAATTAAAACCAACTAAATTGACTTTTTTTCCCCCTCTGTGACCCAATTCCTGGCTTTCTCTGCTTTGTCCTCCGCTGACCAATCCTTTAGGCTCCTTAAGATCTTGATACCATTTGTAGCAAGAAGTTCTAGGGCACTGAGCCACTGACAACCAGGAGCATCCTTACTCTGTTTAATCCTGTACGAGCATCTAGGTGACAGACTAAGGCTTTTAGCAAAAGCAACAAGTGGTTGAAGCAGGGGGACAAGGGCATGTCCCTTCTGCCATCTCTTCATTCACTCGCTGTCCCCCATAGAGGTCTCTGCTAAAGATCTGGTTCGCCAGCTCTACAGCGAGGTCGGAACTCCAACCACAACGACCCGCCACTCCCCCAGGCAGCCTGCTCTGCAGAGGCAGAGCCTTCCACGCCTTCCCGGAGTCTCCGAGCGCACGCGCCACCTGACTAGCGCGGTCATTGGCTGCTGCCTGTTGCTAACCCACGTGACCGGCGCCAGCGCGCTCCGCCCCTGCCCCTGCTAGCCTAGTGCTTTCCTGCGGACGTGCGCTGCTGCCCAGCCTCAGGCTCCAGTCCTGCGCTGGCTGCTGCTGGCTGTCGTCAGCGATGCCGCCGCCGGCCACAAGGTGGCAGTGCCGTGCTGCGTGGCTACACGCCCCTGGAAGCACCGGACCAGCCTTGGTCTGGCAAAAGTTTTCCAGTCTTTCCAGCAGATGCGCCCAGGCCGTGAGCCCTCCCGGGCGGCCTGGAGGCAAGGGATCGGGTGGGGGTGGGGTAGCCGCCGATGTCCTGGGTGGCTTTGGGGGCGATTTGCAAAGGCATGCATTTGTTGTTAAGAGCTCGGAGAAACAGTTTGGGGGAGCCTGTCACAGATGCAAAGTCTGTTGATATTTCCAGGAGTGTTTGGTTTGGTTTGGGCTTTAGGGACCTACAGCAAGCATCGATTCTCGTGGAGGCGAACAACACTGACAGCTACTCTTTGTCTCTCGTCGGGATTCTGAACAGAGCCCGACGTCGCTTCCATTTCAGAGATATATGCCGCTGACACTACCTTGAGAGAGCTCCTGCCTCCATGGTTCCTGACCTGCCTAGAAGGGGAGGGCGCAGGAGACTCTTGTTCTACAGCTGTCCTCGGGATGCCCTCAATTCCCAGGCGCAGGGATAAGCTTGTCTGACCCCATTTGACCCCGCCGCAGGCGCCAGGCGTCCTCATTTATTGCGAGGCCTAAGAGTCCTCAAGGCTTACTGCCTGCCTACCCCCCTCCCCCACCACCCGCCGCTCTTCGTTTTTTGGTGTTTTGTTTTGTTTTGTTTTGTTTTTCCTCTCCTTGTCCTGTGCGGGAATCATATGCCTCCTTCCTGTTGTCTAAGCTCCCCTCTTCCGTAGGCACAAACCTGCCCCCTCTGCGTTTTTTACCTTAAAACAGGTGTTCTGAGGATTGTCTCTAGTTCTGGCGACGTCTTGAAAGAACTGAGTCTGAGCGAGGCAGACAGACGGCAGCATTAGTGGTGATGGAGCTGCACTGCTAAATGTGGAGATGGGAGGGGAAACACACCTGGGCTTCCACAGGGCAGGAGAAGATCTGTCACTTGGGCAGAGCCTTTGAGTCGCACTCAGGTGATCTCCAGGTATCTTTTGTCTGTTTTAACCTGACATTCATTTGCATCTAACAGGACTCCCGAAAGAAGCCTGGTGTAACTGAGTCTGGAATTTTTGCTGGGCTTGCTAGGTCTACACTCTCCCACCTGTGCTCCGAGGAGAGGTGTAGACTATCTCTTGGATTTTGCTTGGAGGATGTCCTTTCCGGACTCAGGACCTAGGAGAGACCAGCAGGAAACAGAACAGAGTCTACATAGGTGAATATCAAAGAATCACCTGGAGAGATTTACAGGTGTGTCCTGGATTTGGGGGAACCATGGAAACACAGAGTCAGCTACCTGTTGTGGTGAAAGTGAAGTCAGGAGTGGGGAAGGGTGGGGAGGGAGAGGGGTGAGGAGGGAGAGGGGTGGAAGGGCTGCTAAACAGTCTCTGTTTCCAAGAGTTAGCAAAACACAGATGTACTAACCTCCCTTGGGTTACTAGATGTACTAACACTCCCTTCATCAGAGTGAGTGGCCTCCTAGTAGAATAGGTTGGCTATGCCACGGAACCATTTTTAGGAGATGTCCAGCAATGGGGAGAGAATTGAAAACCCCACAAGATTATTCCCCCAGGAGTGAGCCAGCATGGATGCATTGCCATATTCCAGGTATATCACCACTCAGGCACAGTTGAACCTACTAGACCTACTGTGGTCTGAATGTTGTTTCCCATTCCCTAATGTATGTTGAAACCCAATATATAATGTGATCATATTAGGAGGTGCGGTCTCTGGAGATGTGATTCAGTTATGACTCAGATACGCCCTTATAAAGGAGGTGATTGAAAAGGGTTGTCTTGGCCCCTTCAGTCATGTGAGGAACACCCACACGTCACCACCTATTCAGCAAGGAGTGGGCCCTCACCAGGCACCAAATCTGCTAGCACCTTGGTCTTCAAATTCTCACCCTCCAGAACAGCGAGTGAGCAATACATTCTCTGCTCTTCAAGTTTCCCCGATTAAGGTGTTTTATTACAGACAACAGACTGGGACAAAAGGCCTGAGTCACAGACCAGTGATTGGCAAAACAGAGAAGCTGAAGCAACTGTACAGCAAGCAGGAGCTCACACACGGGAGCCTACCTCTGGGAATGCCGAGAAGTCAATGCAATGGTCACATCTCAGGTTGTCTGGACACACAGACGGTTCACAAATCCCGGGATGGACCAGGAAGGCCATTCAGTGAGATTGTGTTGAACTGGGGAGTGGTGACAGTAAACATTGACATTATGGTCCTACATACATATCATACGTTCCATTAGTGTCCTACATAAGTTATAACCTGCTTACTCCTCCCAGTGCCCTTGAGAGATCAGCCTGCTAATTCCCACTCCAGAGTCAGGGAAGCTAAGTGCTGGGGACTCAGGAAACTTGACTGCGTTTATAGCCAGTGAGTGGCAAAGCTGATGTTTGAATCCGTGTTTCGTGTTTCAGAGTCTTGGGAAGCTACGGTTTTTGTCCATGGTGAGTCCTTGTTCTATTCTTGACCAAACCTGGCCCAACTTTCAGGCCCTACTCCATCACGCAGTTTCCTGTCTACAGTGTCCCCTGCTTCACTGTGTTTCAGGGGCTGAGTTGCTACACCACCCTAGATGGTGGGCTGAGGGGCCTCTTCTGATGAACTCCCTTCAGAATGCATTCCCTTCACATCTGTTACCTCTTGCGGTGTGGGTCGCTGCTCTGTGGAAGTTGGACAGAACCCTTGGAACCTCCCGTGTGATTCTGAAGTCTAGTGCAAACTCCAGTCAGTAAACTAAGAGAAACCATTTTTAGTCAAAGGAAGCAAGGAACACTCCAACCAGCCCAGACTGACTTTCTTCTGTGGTTAAAAATCTGGATCTCCATGTAATTGCAACTGGGAAGATCCTGCTGGAAGATGTGCCAAGGTAGCCCCACATGTTCCAAAGGGATCGAAACTCATTTGGAAGGGTATGTTCTGAGAGAGAGAGAGAGAGAGAGAGAGAGAGAGAGAGAGAGAGAGAAGAAGAAGAAGAAGAAGAAGAAGAAGAAGAAGAAGAAGAAGAAGAAGAAGAAGAAGAAGAAGAAGAAGGAAGAACAACAAGAACAACAAGGAAGAAGAAGGAGAAGAAGGAGAAGGAGGAGAAGAAGGAGGAGGAGGAGGAGGAGGAAGAAGGAGAAGAGAGAGAATTTCTTCTACTACTTCTTTATATTTATGTATTTATTCTCTTTTGCACTTAGTGTGTAACTTGGTGCCTTACATAAACCATGGAATAATTAGGCTTTCTTCAGGATGTAAGGAAATTCCCTACATCAGAGGACCTTACTATCCAAGCTAAGGTAAGAATGAAGTCCCAGCCGCAAGGGTGATGGAAGGGAGACGATGAAGATAACATATGGTGGGAACATCTCCAGGGATGATGGGAGATACGGCTACAAATGCTGCATCCTAGGAGGATGAATTCTTTTCCTGTCTGCCAGTGATCTCAGTTTTGTCAATCATTTCCATGTACCCTCCCACTTCCTACAACTGCACTTAAGCCTTAGAAGAAATAGGACAGGCAGTCTGGACAACGAGTGACACCAGGGAGTCCCTAGGTGTGTATTTCCTTGTATGTCTCTGTAAGTGTGGTCCCCAGCATCCTAATGGTTTGATTTTGGCAGTAACTGGCTTTCTTAGGCACACCACCACTGTCGTTGTGGCATGCTCACTAAACATGGACTCCCTGTTCTTTGCTAATCAAATCTACCTGTATACTCAGAAATGCCACGAGTAGTCTAAGGCAGGCATTGGCTATGCCTACCTGTCACCTCTTTGGGAAAAATAAAGTTTTATTAGAACACAGGCATGTGTATGTTTTCCTATTGTCTATGGCTATGTTCATGCTGTGAGAGCAGAATTGAGACTACATGGATACAAAAAGTAAACTATTAATTAATTGGTCTTTTACGGAAAACATTTTTAGATCTTTGATCCAGAGCATCCATAGACATTTTATTTCCCTATACCAAGTCAGTGTTAGACACGTAAATACTTTGACCATGGAAATAAAAGGTAAATTTGCTGGAAATATCTGAGAAAAAAATCTTTTTTCTTAATAAGAAAGGGGAATGTGAGAAGAGAGCTTACTTTACATCCTGTCATGTGAGGACTTGATGTCTGGAGCTGTGGCAGCCATATTATGATCATGAGGGGGAAAAAAAAACCCACACAAACCTGATTCTCCAATAATATCATGTAACGAGGCAAAGAAACCCGAGTGAGTGTGAATTGTATGTCACGGGCATGGCCACATCAAGGACTAGTGTCTCACACTCATGGGAATGGCAAAGGCTTCACCTAACTTCTGGGGTGCCATCCTCAGAGGTATGGCAGAGCCGGCCCCCTGATCTGAGTGTGCATGTTGACAGTGTGTCCAAGTGCAAATGTTTACAAATGATGGCCATTTCGTCCTCCCAGATGTTTGTAGCTGGAGCCTACTCACCTACAGAGACCTCCTACAGAGGGGCTCTGCCCTGGCCTTTTGGGATTCAGAGCTGAGGCGGGACACAGAGTTCGACAAAGCCAGAAGACTGATAATCTCAGACCTAACTGTACTGGGAGCTGGGAGCTGGGAGCTGTTGGCTTCAGGAAACTTAACCCTCTCTTGTTTATTCTATGGCCGAAAACTGCTGACTTCTTTTCGCTTTAACTCTGTGCTCTGGAGAAACTTAACTCTTTGTGCTTAAATAAGCACTGGGGGTCACTTAACTCTTTGTTACTATTCTGTGCTTTAATAAACGCTGAGCATTCTTCAACTCTCTTACTATTTGTGATTAAATAAGCACTAATTTCTTGCTATTTAACATATGCTGTTTAGCAGCAGGGAATTAAGTAAAAGGATTTACTGCTAGGGCTCCTTTCTCTGTTGAGTCAGCCAGAAGTCCCTGCTGGCCAGGTGAGAGGCTCAGAGCTTGTTAATTCTTTGTGAATCAGAGAAAAAAGAAAGGAAAAAAAAAGTCACTCATACAGAAAACACACACACCAGGTAAAGTAGAAAATGGCTGTACTACCTTTCTTGCTATCTACCTTTTTATAGCTTTAGACAAGAAGTTCTCTATGTGTGAAAGAATTATGTCATAGATTAAAATTTTACATAAAAGAGGAGTTACAGAAATAATCAGTAACATGTTCAAAGCAGTGTTTCACACTGTAAACTCATTATAAGTTCAAAACAACAGTTTTGACATGGCCTTGCCTTGTCATAGTGAACACCTGTGCCTTTATCCTTGGACTTGAATGTTTTTCCTTGAACATAAATTTGTCCAAAGCCTAGTATAATTATGAAAGTGCATTGCATATCGTATTATGCAGCCTTTACTTACTATTATGAGGAACGGGCACATTCTAGTCTTGACTCTCACTTTATTACATCTTTCTAGCAAAACAACTAAAACCATCTCTTAAAACTTTCTTCCTAAAACTATTCGAATCAAATCAGAAATCCTATAAAATCATTAATTCATCTAAACAGCATTAATTCATGAAAGTTTATCTTCGTGTTGATCTGTGGGAAATTTGTCCCAACAGGGTGGGCTAATGTCCAGGCATAGTTAGACTATGTGATAGTGACAGGAGAGGCATATCAGCTGCAAGAAGTAATCCTGAGGTGAAGTCTCTTTGGACCTTGAGTTTCAGAGCTTACCCATCATTAGCCATTCAAAGACAGTGGCCCGTTTCCAGGAAAGTCGCCTGCTAGCCTTAGCCTTTTCTTGATGGCTCCCGACACTGCCTCAAATAATGTACATAATAAACAGACTAAAGTTCTGTATTGTTGGGTAGTTAGTATCATTCCATCAAAGTACATTTGACCCCTGTGCTATACCTAAAAAACACGTTGAAGTTCCATGTGATTGGGAAGTTGGTACCACTCCATTAATGTACACATGATCCACCTTATTCAAGCCTTTCTGTGTTTGTCACTTCGATATCTTTCCTTCATTTCCTCATCAGCCCCAGTCAGGTCAAGTTCGAGCTACACAAGACATAGCAACATTATTAGGTCACCGTGCCTGTGTTGGAGCTATCCACTTTCAGAATTCCTGGCTAACTATTGTTAACCAACAATCAAAGTCTCTTGTTCCAGTAACTCTTTGTAGATCCGAATCCAGATTACTTACTTTGTGGAAAGCCTAAAAGCAGTTCCTGAAGAAGCTGAGTCCCAGAGAGAACCAGGAAAGTCTATTGATGACTGTAATAGGAGTTAATTATCAGAGAAACTTTGTACCGGTCAAGTCACTGAAACCCAGTATTTCACACTCATACTTGACTCACAGAGCCCAGTGGAAACACCATGCTATTTTCATCACTTAACAGAGGAGGTTTCGGGAAACTAAACAATTGCTTCAAGTTACACAGTGACAGAGGTCAGACTTGCACCCCGGCCTGCTGCCTCCCAAAGCAAAGATCTTAATGGCTTTTCTACTGTGTTGTTTCCACAGACAGACTCAAATTATGTCCCAACTCAACTATGAAGGAGGCAAGTTGCTTGATCTTCTTCAGCAACTTCTATTGCTCTGTTCTCCCTCTTCTTCTTTTTCTCCCTCCGTTTTCTTTCCTCTTCTTCTTCCTCCTCCTCCTCGATTTTCTCCTCCCCCTACTTGTTTTGGGGGGACAGGGTCTCCCTTGTATAGCTATGATTGGCATGAAACTCATAGCCCCCTGTTGGAGCCTCCTGATACCTGGGGTTGCAGATGTGCACCACCACTTTTAGCTTTTAGTTGTCTTGTACTTCAGTCTCTCCACAACAATATTTTCCTCAAGGAGAGAATGTACCTGCAATTAAAGGATGCTCAATGGCTTTTAAAGAGTAACAGCTGCTCTTTGGAGTGGCAGTGCTACCTTTGCCAAAAGATCTCTTTGCAGGGTAAATGAACGGTGGTATGAGCCATGGGAGAAAATGAGCAGAAAGAAAGTAGTAAGGGGTGGGGCCCAACCAAAAGAACATGTAACAAAGCAAGGGACAAGTCGCTCTCTCTTGTGGCTATACATTGTATTTCACCAAGAACTTGGCAGCATTATAATCAAGCTATGGTTTATGGGCATGGAAAGCCCAAGAATTCATTGTCCTATTTCAGGGTGTCCTGCAAAATCGTAGGGTTTCAAAAGCACAATGTGCAAGAGGTGTGGGTGTCATTTATTTGTGTGTAGAACCAAGCTACAGGTGCAGAGGTATGCGTTTTCCAAAGCATAGGCCACCAGGGCCTGCAGACATTAGCTTCAGGCTTTTCTTCCACTGTTGGGTCCTGTGATCGCAAAGAATCTGAGAACAGCTTCACGGTCACCTGCAAATGTCAGTTCCAGTCCCACAGGTCGCTCTCCTGAGTGTGCATGTGTAGCTTTTAATGGAAAAGAAACATCATTAGGACCACTCTGACCTTACGGGGAGGACATGAAAGCAGAGTTCCAAACCCAGGCTTTACTGTTGGGATTATGTTTAAGAGAGCAAGAAAAACAACCCCAAATGGCTTACTATATAACATCCAGATGTTTGGCATCACCCACCCCAGATGAGGAGATGACTTTTTCATGGTTCATCTGGAGGCTTTGGCCTTGCTGTAGACACGCGGAAGAGAGCAGCTGTCTAAGGGGCTTGCTCAAGTGGCCTTGTCCTGGCTCTCCCTGATCCTTTCAGAGGCTGCATCTTAAAGCTTAGATGCGGCAGATGAGCCCAGGCTTGGGGACCTTCTCTAAGTCATCTGATGATTGGCTCCAGCTAGACTATTGGTTCTCATCCTGTGGGTCACAACCCCTCTGGGGTCACAAATCAGATATTTACGTTATGATTCATAGCAGTAGCAAAATCACAGTTATGAAGTCACAGTGAAATAATTTTATGATTGGGGGTCACCCCAACATGAGGGGGACTGTATTAAAGGGTCACAGCATTGGAAAAATTGAGAACCACTAAGCTAGCCCCAATGCCTGGTGAAAGAAATAGCCCCCTTTTCAGTCAGATATTTGACCTCTTTCATTGTGGGAGAGCTAAGGTAGTATGCCATTAAAACATGCTTGTGGGTGCTTCTGTATGACAGCCCATGAAGTACAGTCAGAAGGACACAGAGAAGATCTGCCTGGCCCCAGGGCAAGGATGACATGCAAATGTGGGAAGCATCCCAGGGTTTGGCTGCGATGGGTGAACTCACAGCCTTAGCGGATGTCTATAGGATATCAAAGCAGCCCACATTCCAGCCTGGCAGAGTTGGACTCATGAGTGCCCACCTCTAACAGTGGTCCTATGGACCTGTGATGGCTTCTAATGTAGGTAGAATCAGTTTCCCTTAAAAGTGTGGCCGCCGGTAGGCTGACCATGTTTTGTTGGATAGCCCCACATCTATGAGTATATATATATGGTCAGCATGAATTAGACTCCGTGAGTTACTAAAAAGAAAGCAAATAAACCGGTTAGAAAGATGGGAGGGGTGACTAGGAGAAGTTAGGGGAAGGAGGGGGAGAGTATGGTTAAGATACTATGTGTAAAATTCTTGAAGAATTAATAAAATATTAATATATGTTTATGGGCTTTTAAAAAGCGACAGTTTCACAGTTTCAGCCAGATGGTGGTGGCACACATCTTTCATCCCAACACTTGGGAGGCAAAGGCAGACAGGTTTCATGTGAGTTTAAAGCCAGCCCTGGTGTATAGAGCAAGTTCCAGGACATCCAGGGCTACGTAGAGAAAGCCTGTCTTGAAAAAAAAAATTAAAAGTGACAGACAGATGTGCATGTGTCAGCTGGCTTTGTTTACCTCTGTTTGTTCTCAGCTGGATGCGGTAAGCATGCCTTGCTTTAGAATAAGGAGCCTAAGGCCTGCTTGGTGGAAACTGCTTGTTGAGCAAGTATGGAAATCTCTGTACCCCCTGTGGGGAAACCCTTTCAGTCCCATCACTGATAAGCAAACCTGGTTGCAGAGGGTTCTTACACATATAGAATTCCACTGGTCCTCAACTTAGACTGCATTAGTCACCTTTCAGACCGACCTGAAAACAAAGTCTGCCAGGGGAAGAAATCATGGCCCCAACCCCACCCGCCAAAGAGGACTCCACCTCATCTTTACCTAGGAAGCAAGAGCATGTTCAGGGCTCCTGTGGGTGTCATCAGTTGCACTTTTTATTAGTTGGAGCTTTTGTTAAACTCAGAGTCCATGAGGCATTGTACAGTACTGCAGATCAGAAACTTCACACTCCTTCCTGCTGGTTTTCTACCCAGGGCAAGAGTGATGGTCCTCAAGGTGCTACAAAAATCCCTTTAAAAAGTCATGTTCACTTCTCAATATAAAAAGCTCTTCCTGAGCTGGTGTGCCCCCCACTCACGCCATCCTTCCAGAGCCTTGGAAGTCTCTTCTGTTAAGGTCCCTAGACACCTATATCCTAGTGTTTGTTACTGGCTCCTGGAGAAAGAGAGAATGTCTTTTCTTCTTTGTCAACCTGACCACGTAGTAAAGCTATTACCTATTAACTATTAGTAATTAATTGAGGCTAGCTACATGAGCTCCATGTCTGTATAAATTTATATGTAAACATGTACGGGTTATTGGCAGAGAAATGCAATTAGACCCTGGTAGAAGAAGAAATTAGAACAATCCTCTTAAGTCTTCAATAGGACCCTCCAAGAGGACGAAAGACCTGTCGGCCACTTGGAGAAATGGGGTATATTGCGTAGAACCATGCAAAGCACATCTTGCCTTTGCCTTTCCGAAAAGGGAAGGGAACTCCTAAGGGGTATCCTCAGCTCCCGGGAACTCTGCATGTACACATCCTGAAATCGCCTTTACAACCTTCTCTGCCTGGTGTCTACAGTCAGGGCCATGTGTGTGCTGTTTCAACAAGGCTTTTTTTAGACCATTCCGGCAAGAGAATCAAATAGTCTGAGCACCTGTAGGTTTTCTATTGCTACATACCAAGTCAACCCCAAACAGAGATTTTATACAAGCCTTTATCACAGTTTTTGATAGTCATGATCACAGTGGTCGTGGGTCAGGGTCAGATGTTTTGGGGGGGGGGTACCTTATCTGACTGCTTGACTTGCTCAAAATGGAAAGCAGCCTTTCCTGAAAGACAACACCCCCCCCCCCACACACACACATCACCACCCCAGAATATTCAGTTAAGAAGAGGCACTAGTGGCTTAGCCTTTGCAGAGGCAAAGAAAAGAGGTGGAATAATTTGTTCTTGATAGCAATATGGCAGGGGGTAGAGAACTCAGCTTGAAGTAGCTGAGCCATAGCAGGGGAGCCGAGCACAGAGCAGACACTAATGTGGTCAGACACCTGTGATCAGCCGCACGGATCATGGCAGGCATGAAGCTCTAGGGCAGCTTTCATGCAAAGTGTGACACATGGTGAGACTGCACAGCCTGGGCCATACCTGTGCAAATGCAGGTATGATTCTAACTAGTCAACATCTTCATTATTTCCCAGGCCTGGCAATAAATCTTAAGACTTCTGTGGGGAGGTTTTGAGGACATCTGCTAGGAGCGCTGGAGGAAGAGGTCTGAGCTACACTGGTAATATTCTCAGGGGCGACTGCAGAGTTCCCTCCAACAACAACCTTCCCTATTTTTAGCCACACTTAAATAATATCCAGAACTGGGCTAGAGAATGGAATGATTCAGTCACCACCTAGAATAGATTCCTGAATAGACACATCCCGGCAGCATCCATGGCAGGATAACATTATCCTTACCCTCAGCAAACCTTCACCTTCTCAAGAGAGATGCTCTACCAAGAGGAACCCAGCCCTTTGTCCATAACAAAGGGCTTTGCTGATTACCTGGCCTGTAGGTTCTCTCTCCCAGCCTGGCCTGTGTTTTACTCCCACACAGATTTCCAGGTGTGCCCCGAAGTCTGCTTTGTAGAACTGACTGGTCTGACCCCTTCATCCTTCTCATCCCTCTTCACCCATCTATGCATGTATGTATGTATCCATGTATGTATGTTTGCACGTATGTATACATGTATGTGTGTATGTATGTATGTGTGTATGTATGTATGTATCAATGTATGTATATATATATATTTATGTATGTATCGTATCGTATCGTATCTATCTATCTATCTATCTATCTATCTATCTATCTTCAAGACAGGGTTTCTTGGTATACCCCTGGATGTCCTGGAACTCACTCTGTAGACCAGGCTGGCCTCCAGCCTAGAGATCCGCCTGCCTCTGCCTCCTCAAGGCTGGGATTAAAGGTGTGCTTTAGTTCAGCCTTGCCCTCTTTATCTAAATTAGCTGAACCCAGGTGTTGTTTCTGGATCTGGCGTGTCCTCCAAACGCCATGCTTTAAGGCTAGGTGCTCAGCAGATGGCGATATTGCTAAGTGGTGGGGACTAATAGAAGTTGGGGTTTGGAAGTTGGGACCCTTGGCCTCTTTCCCGTGGGTCATTTTCTTCCTGGCCACCGTGAGGTAAGCAGCTTCCTCCTCCACACGTTCTTGCCATGATGCGCCTCCTCACCACAGGCCTAAAGCAACCAGTCCAACAACCGCAGGCAGAAACCATGATAAATCTTACCTCACACTGGGCGTGATGGCGCACACCTTTAATCCCAGCACTTGGGAGGCAGAGGCAGGCGGATTTCTGAGTTCGAGGTCAGCCTGGTCTACAAAGTGAGTTCCAGGACAGCCAGGGCTACACAGAAAAACCCTGTCTCAAAAACCAAAACAAACAAACAAACAAACAAACAAACAATCTTAACTCAGATCCTTCATCACAGTGACTGATCAACACAGGCTTCCATTTGATTCAGGGGGCCCAATGGGCTCAGGATGGATACAAGGAAAAGATGCTTCTCTCGTATCCCTGCTAGTCTCTCTTCCCTTTTGAAGACCTTTTATGAGTCACACCTGTGGAATCTATTCTTTCATGTACAAGGACACCTTAAGTTCTGGAACAGAACAGACATTTCTAGGGACCATTTTGCTGTCTAATATCAACAGAGAGCCATTACTATGCTAGCTTTCCATTGCTGTGACTAAATACCTGGGAAAATCAACGAAGAGAAGAAAGGTTTACTTTTTTTTTTTTTTTCATGGTTCCAACTGTTGGTTTTCATGATCATTTCACCCTCTATGGCCTTTGGGCCTCTGTCAAGACAACACAGTGAAGTGGAGAGATACGAACTCTTGACTCAGTCTTTAGCATTTGAGAATTGAGAGGACATTAGCGATCAAAAGCAGTTTAGACGTGGTGGCTCATGTATGTAATCCCAGGACTTAGGGAGCTGAAACAGGGGGATTGCCGCTGAGTCAAGGTCATCCTGTGCTATATAGTGAGATATAGTAAGACCTAGGCTAACCTGGGCTATAGAATGAAATTCTGTTTTTAAGAAAACAATCTGTCTTAGCTAGGGTTACTACTGCTGAGAAAAACCACCAAGGCCTAAAGCCACTTTGGTAGGAAAGGGATGGATTTCACTCACAGCTCCATCATCAAAAACAGTCATGGCAGGGCCTCAACACTGAGTAGGAACCTGGAGGCAGGAGCTGATGCAGAGGCCATGAAGGGGTGCTGCTTACTGGCTTGCTCTGCGTGCCTTGCTCAGTCTGCTTTCTTGTAAAACCTAGGACCACCAGCCCAAGGATGGCACCACCTACAATGGGCTGGGCCCTCTCTCACCAATCAGGAAATGCCCTATAAGCTTGTCCTCAGATAGATCTTATGGAGGCATTTTCTTAATTGGGGTTCCCTCCTCTCAGATGGCCCTAACATTTATTATCTCTAGGCCTGGAGGGAGTGAGGAAAGGAATGTTTTCCTGGACATAAAGAGGCGTGGTAAGGAGACCCCTATGGTGGTGGCGATAAACATCAAGAGTTCGGTCTCTTCTTGCTTTGCAGAGAACTTCTGAGAGCATCTACCAAAGCAGGAACTTCATAGTATGAGCTATGAGTTCATGCTTGGCCTTAGGGGGCCCTGTAAGAAGGGTTAGTCTATCAGAAGAGAGAATGAATGTAATAATGTAGGGATGTAAGAGTCCAATATCTGGAGCCAGATTTCCTGGGATCAAGTCCAAGTGCTACTACCATTTACTGGCTAAGGGACCTCGGGCAAATTATTTCAACTCTCACTTGTCCCTGTGTGTGAAGTAGGGAGGCCAGTAGCACACCTAGCTCGCAGGGTGGCCATGAGGGTTTAACCAACTGGCATTGGTGGGTGCTCTTAGCGCAGTTCGTAGCAAGTGCTGTTGCTATTATGCGTTAGAGAGGTTGAAAGTGGATCTCAGCGAGAGCCCACTTCATGCTGCGCAGAGAAAACGAAAATGGCTTCAAAGTGGGCGCTATGAGGTCAAACACTCAGAACCATAGAGCTTCGCGTCACACCACCTGTTTCTTACAGTGTCAGGTGATGCTAGTGGGCTCCCCCCCCCTCCAGATTGTGGAGCAAACAATTTACATATTTAAGAAGTACATCAGAAAAAGGCCACTGAATGTCCAAAATATTCTGCCAAATTGAACCAAAGGAACAGCCTGTGACGGATTTAAAATGTCTTCCCTATGTCTTTGATACTTCTGACTCCTTAGCTCTTTGCTCCCACTCCTTGCTTCCCCTCTGAGTCATAGCTAAACTTAGAGGTCGCTTCTAATGAACTGAATAAAGAAGAGGTGATAGTTTGCTACTTTGGGAAGTAAATCATAAAACCTACTGTGTCATCCTCTTACCTTTTAACAGTTGGAATTCTCCAGATAATCTCTGTGTGTGTGTGTGTGTGTGTGTGTGTGTGTGTGTGTGTGTGTTCACACTGAGATGAATGGTCCTATGTGAATCTTGGGACTATCTCCTCTGCCTTCATTCCCTACCCACATGCCAATCTTCTCTGGAAACACCCTCACAGACACACCAGGAAATAATGTTCCACTGGTTGCCAGGGCATTCTTCAGTCCAGCAAGTGTACACTACAAATGCACCACTTTAACTCTGAAGAAAGAAATTGCCATGTCCTGAGGAGTCTCAGGAAGCCTACAAAGGGGCCTATATTGGGAAGACCTATGTCGTGCAAGCAGCCTTGGAACAGCTCCATCTTGAATACCAGCAGTCTGTTCCTCTCCACTAGATCACGACATTTCCTCGTCCCCGACTGTCCTCATATGCAGAAGATCATTTGTCTTAGTGTCCGTGTCTCATGCAGAATTCTCTCTTCCTGAAGGACATAATGGGGGATATTTGCATATGCTATCAATATGCTCTGTCTTTACAAAAATGCTCTTTGAAATTGAGACGGGAGTTTAGTTGCAAGAAGAAGGTTCCATTCTGGATCCAAGCCAGTTAAATGTAGGAACTTGCCCAAAAGGCTCCATTATAAGACAGAAATTCTTTGGTCCCATGGGTCAGGGCAAAGTGATATAATATGGTAACAATGTCACAGAGGAAGGAAAAAAAGGGGGTGTTTTGTAAAACTGTCACAGTGTATGCTGCAGTAAGAGGGGAGTGTCTGCTGGGTCTAAGTGGACCTATTAGGTGACATGTTACTAAGGATAGGCTCTATTTAAATGGGCCTGTTGCTCTGCTCCACACAGTGTGTCCATCCCGAGGCACCAATGTGCAGGAGCTAAGGTCCTGCAGTCAAAAGATTGGAATTAGAAACATTTTCATTGCCAGCTTTCTTCTACTCTAATGAAATGCCCGAGATAACTTAATTTACAAGGAAATTAAAAAAGATTTGCTTTGGGTTGTAGCTATGGAGGGTTCAGTTCAAGATTAGCAGACCCTTTCTTTGAACCTATATTTGGGATGCTGTATCATAGTGGTGGATAAAATGAACATCTCACGTCATAGACAAGAAACACAGAGACCAGGGTCTCATAGTCTCCTTCGAGGCACACCATTAATAACCTTAATACCTCCTAGCAGATTCAACCTCTAGAAGGCTCAGTCACTTCCCAACTGTAACAGCCTGGACACTGAGCCTTCACTACAGGTCTTTGGGGAACCCACATATAAAACAAAACACCTTCTTTGATGCGTACAAGTCACCCACCCTCCCAAGCCTTCACTTTCTGATCTGTAAACCACAGTAATTTTTACAGCCACTACCAGCAACCAGTACCAAACAGCAATGTTATCTTATGGGATATTTTTTAAAAAAGCATATTCCTTGTGATGTTTTCAGTCTAATAACCAACATATTAATAAGCTATCAAAGTTTAGCATTTATTATTAGTAATGGTAGCAGTAACTTTGATATTGTTTGTGATGGATTGAAAGATCTGGAGTATTTTAATAAGGATAATGTCAATAATGGCAGATAATTTAAGGAGAGTGAAGAAACAAAGTAAAACCTTCAATTTTTGGAGAATAATCAAGAATAAAGCAACTGCCTGGTCCCTTGCAGACACTGTCAATGTGTTCGGCCCTGAGATTTATTGACAACACAAAAGACACCCTGCCTTTTGGCTTGCATATGTGCAGAAGTGTGGGTATGTGCATGTACACACATTGTCTCCTGTATTCACCATTGCTAAATGTGGAAAGCAGCCTTCTGGCTGTCATTCAAAACATCACACACACACACACACACACACACACACACACACAATCGTCTCTCTTCAGTCCTTGTTAGTAGATCCAGGCGGACTGAGGGATCTTTTTCTTAACTCTAAAGCCAAGGAAACAGTCCTGGGGCCAATCACCATCTTTCCCTCTTCTCATTTTTCTTCTCCTGTTTGTTGTCCTTTGAGTGCGGAGCCTGAGGGAATCTGGAAGATTAAACAAAGCAAATAAAATGCTTCATCCTCTTTCTCCTTTACCCCTTCTCTTAGTTCAAGGATCCGAAGAAACAGAGGAAGCCAAGATATTTCTGGTAGGATGCGGCAGCTTTTTGAGAATGAACTGAAATCCGAAGCAGGGTCTAAACTGAGCCAAACAGACAGTTTTCAAAAGAGGAGTGAATGTCTGATGAGTGCAAAAACATGCTTATTAATATCCTTTAGCCAGCAGACAAATGCAAGTCAAAACTCTACCTAAATTCTGTCTCCTCTATTCAGAATGGCTATCACTGAGAAAAACTACAACAAATGGTGGCACGATTTGGGGAAAAGACAACACGTGTAACTGCTGGTGGGATATGAACTAGCCCGGGCTCTGTGAAAGTCCGCACTGAGGTTCCTCAACAAGCTACAAATGACTCACTCATTCCTGCCACTCTCACGAATACGATTGAAGAAATCCAAGGCAGTACAAAACAGAGAGACCTATACAGCCAAGTTCATTAGAGCACTGTTCACAAAAGCCAAGATATGGAAGCAAACTAGGTGTGTGCCAGCAGGTGCAAACCGAAGTACCACGGGGTACATGTGCACAATGGGATGTCATGAAGCTAGAACAAAGAACAAACCGTATCACTTTCGCGCAAATGATGGAGGCGAAGAAAGAAGTAGAATAAGCCAGGCCTGGAGAGACAAAGATGGCAGGTTTTTTTTTTCTCTCATGTGCAGAGTTTAAAAAAAGGAAGTGTTGGGAATAGATAGGGGGACCCTTGTGGGCAGGTTAGGGTATTTGGAAGTGGGAAGGAGAACAGATTTGGCGCTGAGATAAAGGTGACCGAAATGCACCATGTTCAGGTATGAAAATGTCCCAACAAAACTATCATTTTGTATGCTTAGTGTATAGTCACACACACACAAAGGAGCCCCAAGTAGCTGCAGCTGGGGTAGAATTATGATACAAGGGAAGTTATATTGTTGGTAGTTGAAGCCACATAAGGAAGATCAGATCTCTGCTCCCCATTTAGAAGGGCTTTTGCCTTTTGATTGTGTGTTGGTCATTTTGGCTCTTCAGGCAGAACTAGACAGCCAGGTCATACTAGTACTAACAGAGTGTATTAAACTCCATTTACAACTCCCCTCTTACCTAGGTGTGATGGTTCAGCCTTACTGTCCACTTGACTCCATGTAGAATGACCTAGAAGACAGACTCTGCCCATGACTGTGTGTGAGCTAACTAAAGACAGAAGACCAAGACCCACTCAGAATGTTGGATGGAGCATCCCAAGACCTGGGGTCACAGGTCACATGCAGAGTGTATAAAAGGGAAGATATTCACCAGAGCATCAACACTGATCTCCTCTTGCCTTCTGATTCTGATGCAATGGGGCTGCCCACCTCACACTCTTGCCCCTGTGCCTTCCTCACTATGGCTCTACCCTCAACATGTAAGCAAAACAAGCCTTTCTTCTGTAAGAACCTTGGTGAGGCGTTTTGTTACAGCTGTGAAAAAAGTAACTAAAGCACTATGGTTTTGTTCTCCATGGTGTAAATTATCCATGGTCACCTATGATCCCAACATTAAGTGAAGTAAAGAATTAAGCTATTTTGAGACACACAAAAAATGATATACATATAATTTTAATACAGTACATCATTTATTTATCCTATTATTAGTTACTCTTGCTAATCTCTGCTAGCTGGTTTTCAGCTACTATAATAGATACTTAGGATAGTCATCATCCAAAGAGGAAAGGTTTATTTTGGTCTACAGTTATTGGAGGTTTTAGCCCAGGATTGATGGCTCTCATTGCCTCTCATTGCTTTGCGGCTTGGATGAGACAACTCCTCATGGTGGTGTCCATGTGATGGAGCCAAGCTGCTCATCTCATGACGGGTTGCAAAAGAGAGGAGGAGATTTTGGTCCCAAGTTACATGCTGAGGGCACACACCAAGGACCTAAGACTTTCTATTAGGCCCCAGTTGAAAAAGGTTTTTACTGCCTCCCCACCAATACTGCCAGGCTGGGAACCAAACCTGAAACAAGGCTATTTGGACAGCATTATAGATCTAGCTATATAGTAGTCTTCCACTACCCAAATATGTACAGCCAAAGGTGCATGCAAAGAACTTGGCTGTGTTGCCGTTTCAGACAGCCCCTTGGAAGAGCTGGGAAAAAAAAAAAAAAAAAAAAAAAAAAAAAAGATGTGATGGTTTGTATATGCTCGGCCCAGGGAGCAGCACTGTTAGAAGGTGTGGCCCTGTTGGGGTAGGCATGACCTTATTGGAGTAGGTTGGAGTAGGTGTGTCACTGTGGACATGGGCTTTAAGATCCTCATCCTAGCTTCCTGGAAGCCTGTCTTCTGCTAGCAGCCTTCAGATGAAGATGTAGAACTCTCAGCTTCTCCTGCACCCTGCCTGCCTGGATGCTGCCATGCTCTTGCCTTGAATGATAATGGACTGTACCTCTGAACCTATAAGTCAGCCCCAATTAAATGTTGTCCTTATAAGAGTTGCCTTGGCCATGGTGTTTGTTCACAGCAGTGAAACCCTAACTAAGACAAATGGATAGTGTCATTAGTCAGTTCAGGTTTAGTGTTGCCACATAACAAATTATCCCATTTCTCAGTGCCTTAACCAAAATAACGTCTTTTCTTCTATCAGCTCAAAGTTTGCAGGCCTTCTTGGCTCTACTCTGGTTGTTAGCCTAAATGATGGCAACATTTAGGCTAATAGAGTGGCCACTACCCCAGCTTCCTCCCTGTCCCAGTGGCAGAGCAAGGGTGAGAGTTAGTTCTGTGAGCATCAATCTGCTCTGAAGAGCTTCAGCCCATTCACAGCCTGTCAGCCCAAGTGTGGGACAAGATCAAGATCTGAGTGAATGTGTACCATTCATAAGGGCATGGCTGTGTCAAGTACTCGAATGCCCCAGACTCATGGTACTGGCAACACCTCCCTCAAATGGATCTCAGGGATATGGCAAAGCCTTCTGAGGTCTCTGTGTGGATGTTGTGTTGATGGTAGCATGCACTAAATCTAGCAACCATACCTTCTTCCTCCTGGATAACTACAGCCTGAGAGTGTGCCCTAGAGAAACTGGCTAACCCCCGCTTTCCTAGTAGTGCAAGAGATAAATGCACTGAATTCCCAGATTGCATAGTAGGTAGCCTCCATCGGAGTAGGCCCAATCTGCCGGATCCCAGCTCTCCTGTATGAATTTATGACATTTCTTCTGTGTTTGTCTGTGGTTTCTTCATTCCTATGTTGCTCCAGCAATTTCAGGACCAACCCATGGTGAATGAATGAAGTGAAAGGAATGAATGAAGGTGAAGAAACTTGCCTGATACTGTGAATTTCATTTTTGAGGGAACTGCCCTCCCCCCCAGTGTGGGATAATGAATAATAACGTACACATTATAAAACAAACCATGTGGTGCCCCGCAGCTCTGTGTTCTGTTTTCTCCTGAAGGCATGGCCATGTGCGAGCAATTCAGCTTGAGGACTTGCCCAAAGTATAATTCAGAGTATGATCCAGCCTTCTCCAAACCCCCAGGAGAACTGTGGTCATTTTCTTCTAAGGACAACTTCTGGAAGTGTGTTGTGAGCAGGGCCAGAAGTGATTAGACCCAATTTTACAATGAGAAAAGGAAATTTATTAGTGTTCTTAATTTCTAATCTGATATTCTATGAATATCTCAAAATTTGAAGGCTGCTAACAGGATTTTTATGTGGAAAAGATATCTTTAATTCCTATTTTCAAATTAGAGTAAATGGGATGAAAAGAACACACTGGTTCTGTAGTTTTAGTCATCATTACAGTTCATTTGAGAGAACTGCAATTAGTTGGTTATCTGTGTATAATGAAATTATTTCTGCTAAGAATGTAAAGCAAACTGATAGAAAGACAGATGGACAGACAGACAGACACAGTAAAAGTGAGTCATGGCAAGTGCACAGTGAACAGTAAATGTGTGTGAATGGAGTTGAGGCTCACGAGCCCACACTTCACCTTATACAGGGGCACCATCTGCCCCTTTGTTGATACACAACCCATCCATCCCATCCTCTGCCTGTTGACACTGCAGCCAGAGGTGAGCTTCCGGAACCTAAACTCTGGAGTGTCGTACTCTGCTCAGCCCCCTTCTCATTCAAATAAACACCCTGAATTGTTCTTGTGATCTGTGTGCGGGATCCCATAGAGCTCATCTTCTGATTGTTACTCCTCTGACCTCCAACAGCTACTCCAACCTCCAACCAGAGCTCCAGGTACACAGCTGCCTTTGTTCTTTCTGGTCTTCACCGGCTGTGCCTTTGCTGTCTCGAGGCCTTTGCGATGGCTATTCCTTCTAGCTGGCCCTTTTAACACCAGAAATCCATATTTCTAATTATCTCCCTTAGTCAAAGGAGCCTTCACTGGCTGCTTTCCCTAGACCAACTCCTAGACCCTCGTGTCCCATTTTCACCTCCGTGCTGCTCTGGTTTTTCTTATCATGTGGCATTACTGTGCTGTCCATATCGAATGTTATGCTCCTTTGTAAGACTACAGTCTCTGATACACACACACACACACACACACACACACACACACACACACACACACGAGACAGACAGACAGACAGACAGACACGAGACAGATAGACAGACAGACAGACACACACACACACACAGGGACAGAGACAGAGAATTTTTATTTACTGTTTTATCGCTGGTATGCAGAGCCTGACACTTAATAGGTGCACAATTAAACTTTGCTGAATGAAGGACCAGATGCTCCAATACATAAGTCTTGGCATAGATGTGTAAGTGTATAAAAGTGTGCTCTCCTGCCCAAAAGATTAGCTACGCAAAATATGATTAAAAGCCTCATGCATTTTGAATGTCTTAAAAACAAAACAAAACCCACAATCCCATCTTGTTTCCTCTGCATTTGGTTAGTCTTCTTCTGCAAAGTTGCAGAGTTTACAGGGCCTGGAAGTGTGACAGGAGATCAGAGAACCCTGACGATCAGCTTGGATGAAATATGAAAAACTTACTGGACCCATTTCCATGGTAATGCTTAGCTGTCTTTTGTAAACAAAGAGCCTTAAATCATAGTTTCACAGTTAAATCCTAGTAACTACAGTCGCAAGAGTAAGACCAACAGCAAATCCAAAAACAGTGGCTAAGGGACAGGTCAGCTTGGAGCAGGAAGGCAGGAGCAGGACGGTCAGACACCCCACAGAAGTGGTTGTAAGAACAACAAATGCCCCTGCCAGGAACAGTTGGATTCACACACTCTTTTGAGGGCCACATCAAGAGGAGCAAGTCAGTTTTAATGAACTTGAAAAACTAAGTCCTGAGCAACCAGCCTTCTGTCTCCTTCCGGACAGCTGCGACTTTCCCAAGTGCCCTCTGCTGAACTGTCACTTCCATGGCTTCTGTGTGCACCAAGAGCCCGTGAGTGACATCACATGGCTCTGTGTCCTCAGTGTGGGCTCTTACAGAAGGTCTGGCTGTACTCTTGTTTTTGTTTGTTTCCTGCCCAGTTCAGTATCCCATAAAGGTTAAGTCCTCCTTACCACACACAGATCCACAGATGGACGTGAAAATTGAGTTGAAATTTTTTCCTGGGGGTTAAATTAACCCTTTGCAATGATGTTAGCGATTACAGTGTTCTGCTTTAACCGTTGAGAATGGGGCTGGCTGACCGTAATCCCCTCTCTCTTTCTTGCTCTTCTCTCTCTCTCTCTCTCTCTCTCTCTCTCTCTCTCTCTCTCTCTCTCCTCCTCCTCCTCCTCCTCATCCTCCTCCTCCTCCTCCTCCTCTTCACTCACCTCTTCCCCCTCCCTTTCTATACTTCCTCTGCTTTGCAACTTGTTGGACACTGGGGCATGATGTGCTAATAGCATCCATCCATTATAGGCAACCCCCCCCCTTTTTTTAAGCCCTACACACAGCCTGCTTTAAAATTTCATTAAGAAAAACTTCCATGCCCAGCATCCTGGGGAACCCAGGCAAGTGGACCTCCTTGGCTCTGTAGCCGATGTCCCTAAAGGCTTCTGCATCAGAAGTCTCTGCCCACCTCGGCTGACCCATCCCTGAGAATTTGCAACTGCGTTCATTCACTCATGTTTGAATGTCTCTTCCAGTTTGCCTCTCTCCCAAAAGCATTTGTGTGTGATTGGACAACACTGCTCCTCTTGGGAGGCACTTTCCACTGGGAGTTTTCTTGGGAGAACAAGATAGAGGTGCTTGGGTCAACAGCCCTATCTTGTACAGGGAGCCCCTTCCCAGGTAGGAGGAGAGCGATCCATGGACCCTGCCTCTCTGTACTCTGAACATGGGTGTAGGAAACACTTTGTGTGTTTCTGATGTACTCGAGGGTCCCCGTTTTGTGAGTGCAGAATGCAGAACGCACTCCTGGTTAGTGATAGCATCTGCTGGCTTTGGCACTTTTCACATGTGGTCCCCTGACAATAGGACCATTCCTGCTTTCTAAGAATTTCTCTGGTGCTTCTGGATGGTCGTCCTCATGACGTTGGTAGAGCCAACTTGCTGGCTATTAGTTTCTGTGGGTCACAGCCACTGTTGACATTCTATGCTCATTGGGCAGAAGAGAGAGGATAAGGAACATTAAATGCTGACGAGAGTCCAGTGGCTGTCCCTTTTCTTCTTAGGGTTCCCTTTTCTGTCTCCTAACCACAGGCTTCAGCCCTCTGAGGCTCTGAGAAAATAAAATCCAAGGTGTGCATGCCTATTGCTAAGGGAATTAGGGACTAACACTGTTAAGAGCAGTGCATTGGTTAATGTGAGAGGCTAGGAGACAGGGATGACACCTCCCCATCCCCACCCCTGCTTCATGTGCATGTGCGTGTGCGTGTGCGTGTGTGTGTGTGTGTGTGTGTTTCTCTCCTCCTTTCTGGTCTTCCAAGCAAAGGCACTGGGATTACCACTTGACCTTCTCTTTCCATTTCCCACATCAATTCTTGCATCTTGACTTGCTGCCAAATTCTGCAGAAAGGGAGGACACTTGAGAGTCATGAGAAGATCTGTGCTTCTTGGGGAGGAGGGAGTGACAGTCCAATGGCAGCTGGCCTCCCTGGCCTGTCAATCCAAAGCATCAGGTCCAGGGTCAAGCTTTATCAGCAGCCCAGAGAAGAAGACACAACTATTGAATAGGCTGAAAACTCAGATTCTTCAAGCTGGCCTTGGTCTCTAAGAATCGCCATGGCTTTGAACAGATCACCAAACATCTCTAGACCCCAGTGTCTTCAGTTATCAAACTGAAAGGATATCAATGTCAAAGGTTCAGTCACACTCTCAGCAATATGTAGAGTGTCCGAACAGGTGTTGAGGTTGTCGCAGACGAGAGTCTGTCCCGGATTTCAGAATGGAAGAAATAAGCAGGAAACAGACAAGAACCTCTGCATTTGAGGAGTGAGGACAGTGTACTATAATGGGCGAGAACAGAGAGCCAGGTTGCTGGAGGGATGCTTAGCTCATTTTGGGTGGTTAGAAACACTGATTAGAAGAAGCAGTTCTCAAGTGAGAACTGACCAATGGACGCAGGCATGGAAAGGGATGTACCAGTGAGGGCACCAGCAATCCACATGGAAGGGATGAAACTAAGAGAGAAAGAAGAAGCAGTTGAGGAAGAGGGTGGAGGCTGGGGTCTGGATGGTGGGATGCACTCTGAGGAGTGGGGGCGGGGCCAGGTACATGCAGGGAGGGTTCGACCTGAGCGACAAGGAACTGGGTAATACTTTAAAATTAATGAGCATTGCTGTGATAAATACCCACTAGAAGCAACTTAAGGGAGACAAAATTTATTTTGGCTCGTGGTTTTAGGGGATACAGTCCATCATGGCAGCCGGAGTGTATCTGACCAGGCAGAAGCCTGAGCTTGCTCAAATCTTGGATCAGGAGACAGAGAAAGCTAGGGCTGGAGATGGAAGCTGATTATCACCTTCAAAGTCCTATCCCCAAATGTTCTATGTCTTTCGGTTAATCCTTACGTCCGGAAATTTCCACCATCTCCAAGAACCGTCCCAACAGCCTAGGACCAAGAGTTTAAGTACAAACGACCTAGAGTAGCATTTCAGACTCAAGCTGTGACCTGTTGAAATGTCACCTAAGCTTCATTGTAGGATTGTGTAGACTGTAGAGAACAGTCTAGGTGATTTACTACTAGCTAGCTACAGCTGTCGGTTCTCCCTGAGCCCCTGTAAGCTGATAACTTCTGGAAGGCATCAAGAACCTGTTCTATTGCCTGGTTTCTAAATGGGAGAGGAGATGATTGGGTGGAAGAGAAGGAAAGGAGTTTAATTATGCACTGTGTCCTGGGGATGGTGGAAATCACAGACATGCTAGCAGCCTGGTATAGACAGGTGAGAGTGTTGGGGTGGGATACTGAAACATTCTTAAATGGAGATACCCAAAGGCAATCAGATATTAAAAACACAACACAACACAACACAACACAACAAACAAACAAACAACAATAACACTCACCAAAGATAAGCAAGCTACAATCTGTAGAATTGAAAAGGTTTGGTAAGAATATGAGTAAGAGACTAGAGAAGGGAAAGATCTCCCTAGAAAGGGGAGGTAGAATGGAAAGCTATGGATTTATTGGTGTAGAGAAAAGTATACACCACCCCGGCTGCAAGCCCTTTGATCTACAATGGTGTCTGCCTACAAGATAAGCTATCGTGATGGTGGCCCAGATATTGGGAGAGCAACCAACCACTATCTGATTGGATCTAAGGCCCACTCCATCAGATGGAATCTATACCAGACACTGCTTAGGTGGCAAAGAATCTGAGACCAGATACCCAAGGGACCTAGGGGGCAAAGAAATGTGGCTGCTCTACAAAAGGAGCATAGCAATAAAATAACATTCTTCTATCCTCATAGATCATTGCCCTGCTCAGTCATCATCAAAGAGGCTTCCTCCTGCAGCAGACGGGAACAGAACCAGAGCCGCACAGCCAGACAAACGCAGAGTGAGAAACCTTGGAGCACTCATCCCTAAATGGGATGTCTTTCTCAAGGCCCTCCCCACAGGCCTTTAGAAGAACAAGTAGAAAGAGCCAGAGGGGATGGAGGACACCAAGGAAACAAGGCCTTCTAAACACAACAGGACTGAGCATGTGTGAACTCACAGAGAGTGAGGCAGGATGCACAGGGCCTGCAGGGGTCTGTACCAGATGTGGTCCTAGAGTCGAAAGGAGAAGTAGACATTTGCCCCCATCCATAACCCAGCAGCTATCTCCAATTAAAAATTCAGTTTTTTTCCAAGGGAGTCTTACTAGAGAAACAAACTATACTTAAGGACAGGTCACAAACTTAGCAGTAGATGGCCAACAGAAAACAAACTCAAAAGGCATCTTTGGAGGCTTCTTGTCTCATAATGCTTTATTGGCGCTTTTTAAAAGTAAAATTTAATTTTTCCGTGTAATTAATAAATAAATTTTTATGCTATAGGTTTTGTGCATGTATTACAGCATCTGTGTTTCATATTTTTATGGGATTTGCGAGTGTCTTTGCATCTGTATCTGTTTCTTGTGCCTTTCTCTTGTGTCTTTTCCTTCTGTTTGTTTAGTCGTATTTAGATTTGTTTTTTTATCTTGTTATATTTAGTATTATCCCTTCAATGCTGGTTTGCATTCTAATGAGAGACCGAAAGGAAGCGGATCGGGAAGTCAGGGGACCTGGGGAGAAACGGGAAGTGGGGGGGGGGGAGCCATAATCAGGATCTATTGTATGAAAAAATTATTTTCAATAAAAGAAGAAAATTGAGTGTCATAAGAGTACTGGGAGGCAGAGTCAGGCAGATTTCTGAGTTCAAGGCCAGCCTGGTCTACAGAGTGAGTTCAGGACAGCTAGGGCTACACAGAGAAACCCTGTTTCCAAAAAAAAAAAAAAAAAAAAAGAGTACTTGAGATCGGAGATCCAGTAGCACAGAGGTGGCAAAGGCTACGGATAATCACAGTGCGCAAGCCCAGTGTGGCAGCACATGTACACGTACTAGTAATCTCAGGACTTGTAGGCACAGGATCAGAAGTTCAAGTTCAAGGTCATTCTCAGCTATATAACAAGTTAGAGGCTTGGACGATATGAGACCCTACCTCAAAAAAAGAAAAAAGTTTTTAAAAAGAAAGGAGTCAGGTTCATGATTACGCTTGGTAGGTCTTGGTGAAAGTCACGAGACTCTGGAGACCAATGGGAAGCTTCCTATGTAAATGAGGTGCAGGGTGGGCGTTGAGGTCAGTCGCTGTGATCTCTGGGAAGAAAGAGCTGAGTTCTACTGAGAGTCTGGGAAGGAAGAACGCAGGGGACTGTCCTATGTGTGTCCTTTCCTTTCTGGCTCTTTGTCATATATGGGGAAGGTTGCAGAAGCCAAGAAACTCCAGAGCAGCCCCGGAACCTCTTCTCAGAGCCCAGTTTTCCTTGGCGTGTAAATGACTTTGACTTCCGTTTTGTTAGCAGACCCGGTTACTTCTCAGTTGTGATAAACTGCCATGAGCAAAAGCAACTAAATGAAGAAAGAGTTTATTTTAACCTATGGCTTCAGAGGGAGCACTCCCAGTGTGGGGAACTTGTGGCTTGGGGCCAGGAGCAGAAAGATGGCTGGTCACATTCCATTTGCATACAAGAAGATGGAGAACAGGAAGTGGGGTGAGGCTAGAAACCCTCCTAAAGGTTCAATAGCTTCCCCCAAAGGACACCCCCAACCAGGGACCACGTGTCCAGATATGTGAGCAGGTGGCGACACATTTCCCATTCCAAACGCTGCGGACAGTTTTCCAAGCACAGAAGGCTGATAAGGCCAGGAGCCCTATTGTCCAGAATCCTCTCCTTGGATGCCCCTCCCCTACTGAGACAGCATTCTCAGAGACCGGTTTAAAAGAAAGCAACTGCTTGGGACTGCAAGGATGGTCCAAGCTATCATCTAGTGCATATTTCACCCCAAATATATATACATATATATAATTTGATATATATGTATGATACATACATATGTATGTAATTTCACACACATTTAAATTGTGGTAGAATGTATTTCTCACTCATGATCATCAGGCAACCAGTCTGTCACTGACCTGTGTGTCCAGCCCAATCCTAACCGTCCAGTACAGTGCAACAATCGTAAATATGCTGACTCATTGTTCTAAACAAACTCAAGGATGTTCTAGACTTCCCAATCAGAAACTATACTCGGTGAGTGAGTCCTTCTCCCCCTCCTCCCAGCTACCTCCTAGCATTCCCTGTTCAACTTCCTGCCTCTAGAATCTGTTCTGAGAATGACTAGGCAGAGTTGCATAGTGCTGTGTGCTAGAGACTGGCGGGGTTTTTTTGTTTGTTTGTTTTTTGATTTTGGTTTTGGTTTTTTTTTTTTTTTTTTTTTTTTTTTTTACTAGGCATGGTGTTTTCTGGGTTCACACAGGTTGAGCCTCCGGTTTGGACCGGTCTCCTCCCAGTGGATGGGGGTCACCACTTTTACCTTCCCAATCAGAAAGACGTTCTTGCTGCCTTTCCTTGCACACTTATTCTCCCTGCAATGGAGGCCAGGCCTGGTTATTACCATCTGCAGCTGAGGAAATAAACCTCCTGGCTCAGGACCACCCAGAAAGCTCAGGCTAGGGACCAACATACAGCCTTTGGTCTCCCTGGCCAGTGTGCTGTCTGGAGCACAGCTGTATTTGGCGAGTCCTCAGAGAGTCCTGAGAATATTCCTGTGGCACAGGCCTGGGACCCCAGGGCCTCAGACCCCAGTGGGGGTTCATGAGTTCCTTGAGAACAAACAGTCCATCTTTGGTTGTCATCCCTGATCACCAGGCTGCCTACAGCTCCTCTTGGTCACACAGCACACAAGCTGGGGGGACACGAGTCCTGGGACAGCACAATGCAACAGAACCGGCCAGCCGGAAGAAGCAAACCCTCCAAGTTATTAGCCATTCAGGACGGATAGGCAGTGGAGCAGGGCTCCAAATCATATAGCGCCTTGCCGTGTGGTCAAGGGCTGTCAGGAGTTTAAGTGAACAGAGTAGACTCCATCACTCAGAGGATTTCTATTGGGAAGAAATAGTGCCTTGGCTAGTTTGTGGAATCCCCTTTGAAACCCCCCCTCTCCCCCCCTCTTCCCCCTCTCCCCTCCCCTCTCTCTCTCCTCATACACACACACACACACACACACACACACACGAAGACTAGCAGAGTCTTAAGGAAGAATACAGCCTCCGTGGATGGAGGTACCCAGACACCCCTCCTGGAGACGAGCTGCTACTTGGATGTTTCTGGCAATTAAATTCATGAGCACGCTAGAAGCTCCACTCCTGAAATAGCAGAGTAACCAGTCAGTGCTGAAATAGCACTGTCTGGCACCCAGGCACGGTGGGGGCACAACGGCAGCCAGACTTTGTCACCCTTGGTTTTCTGTTGAGACTGTGAGACACATCTCACCAGACTCAAGGCCTCCATTTGTTCCCGAATGCTTGCCCTTTGTCCTGGTTAGGAAGGGGTTTGTCATGGTCTCCGGTTGGAGGGGAGTTTGGGTTTTCATTTATGGAGTCTGGCTTTTCAAGAAAAGCGGATCATCATATAATAACCGCCAACTGTAGATTGCAAGGAGTGTGGTCCTGTCTGTCTTTTACGAGATGGAAGATGCTTTGATTTCCTTAGAGCATCATTAAGAACCCAGGCACCACAGAGTTGATAAAGCATGCAGATGCTGGTCAACAGAACATGGGAAGATGGATTTTAAGGAACTTTTGTGTCTTGATTCTGTCATGTATTAATTTTCTTAAAAGGCATTGAGTGTATTTAAAGATGATTAAGATTCAATAAGCTAATGGAAGAAAGTGACCCAAGAAACAGTTTAAACTAGTTGTTCGTCCAGCACAGAATTCCCCTTTGTAAATTTTCACGTTGCCCCTTTCCCCTGCTCTCTGCTAAACCCCTCCGGAAAATGGGAGGGGCCTCACTATCACATTCTATTTATGAGTTTACTCTTGGAAAAATAATCAATTTCCACTCCCCTACCCCACGATGGGGGTCTCACTGTGCGAAACCAGCTGGCCTGGGACTTACTATGTAGACCGACCGAGCTGGCCTGCAACTCACAGAGGTCTGCCTGCCTCTGCTTCATGGAAATCCCTCTTAATTCTCATCTCCTCCATAAACCCCATCCTGCTATTTTCAGATAATCTTGGCATTTATCCACCGCCCTGACACATAGTCCTCCCCCGCCCAATTTCCTTTCAGCTAAGCTCACAAGACCATCTGTGGAATACACCTTTAATTGTGAGACCTCCAAAGAGAACTGGTCCGTTCTGGTGTCTTTGGTCTCTTCAAATCTGAGTCTCAAGGGGTCTCACTTTCCTTGTAGATTAGAGCTTTCAGAGATGTTCTCCTGTCTCCAACTAACCTCTTGTCTTATCCCCTCCAAAAATGAAGTGGGAAGATAGAGAAGGGGGAATAAACAGGTTAGCAACTCAAATGGGAGAAGAGGCCACACACCCAGGTGATGATGCCTTGGAGAGAACAGTGATGGATCTGAATTGTGGCTCAACAGATGCCAGCTGAGAGCTCGCTGACAAGTTTTAGGAGTATCACAGCTTTTAGAAATGGTTCGGTTCCAAGGATGTCTAGAGCAATGGGTCTCAGAGGCAATAGGGCTCAGAGGCTATGGATCTCAGAGAGCAAGAAACTAAGCAGGAGGTCAGTCCTTTAACTGCAGTGGATTCTCTTCTGCAGCTGGAGCCTGGAGTCTCTGCGACTGCAGGCAGCAGACAGACAAGTCCCCTGCCTGCAGCCCCAGGCTGAATCTTGGAGGCTGGAGCAGTGGCAACCACGGGGTGCAGGGATTTAGGTAGGCTGAAGGGTGGTGGGCCTGGTGGTTTCTGGTGGGCTGGTTGTGTTCATATAAATGAACCACAGTGTGTAAGCATAAATAAGGAGAAAGCTGCTAAGTCTGGTGGGGAGGGAGACACAAACCCACCCAGAGTCCCCAGCCTTGTCTGAAAGTTGTCTCCCTTCCCACCACAGTGGCGGTAAGGAAGCAAGTGAATGAATCATCAGAAGGGTGCCACAGGACATTGTAAGACATTTCTACATTGCAATTTGAAACACCTCTCTCATTGCCAAAGTAACACTGACCATATTGGCACCCATGGCTGCTGCTATGACCTCCTTCTGGAGCCATTCCACTGCATCCAGAGCCTCCTCCAATAGACAGTTGTCGCTGGAGCTGTCCGTCTTTGGTTGTCTATTCGGCTGTCAAATAAAGCCTGTTTGGGTTCCTGTTGCAGCTGAAACCTGTTCCTTTCCTCTGTTCCTGCTCCTGCCCAGATGACACTAGAGACCCCTCCTCCTGCTATACTTATGTCCATGACATGCTTGCAGGTTGTAACTCTTCAGGTTCACTGTCCCTCTAGCCCACCACCTCTACTTCCTATGTCCACGTGTCAAGCCAGCAACTTGTGCATGGCTATCCGTGGGGAAATGTGAACAAGTATCCACTTACCCCAGTGAGGGGACCATTGGCAGACCACAGAAGCCATGCCCTCCACATGGAGCTTGGTGAACCAGTGACTTGACTGGAATCACGGTGGCCTGGGTGATAGGTAACTTATAAGAACGGATGACCTAAGCAGCTGTGGTGCCAAATAGGCCACCCCAGCAGGCGACAACTCCAACGTTGCAACGTTGCTGCAGCTTGCACAACTCAGCAACAGCCACATTAGCCAGGAGTCTCACACCTCTGATGATTATTTTCCGCTCATATGAACTTCCTTCAGAGTCCGATGAGCCATCTTCCTTCCTCCAGGATGGAATGTTTCAACCTGGAGGAGACAAGAATACCCCGAGAGGAAACACTTCAATACTCTGTTTTCTTTCCTAATCATGGTGGTGTCAGCCACACAGCCTGAGTATAGGGGATTCTGAGATTGCTGCTGTAAATGCTTAGCGCAGACTTAGAACACAGCTTGCTTGCAGTCACAGCAGCTGCTGGCAGACCAATCATGACTGCCACAAATGATGGAACACGGTTCCAAATTTTACCTCTACCACCTAGAAACAGGATGACCTTGGTAGGTGACTTACATGTTCCATGCTTACACCGCCTTATCCCAGTGTCCCTAGCTATGCAATTGTGTGGGGGATAAAATGAGCTTTCGTGTGTAAGGAGCTTGAAACAAAGTAAAAAGATAGATAAGAGCTGTTATTACTGCAGTTTGGGAAAGTACCTCAGTTCTGAAAAGAAGTCGAGTTAGAGGCCGAGTCGCACAGAAGCATCCTGGTGCCCTGGCTGCTCCCCATCAGGTAGTGTGTGTACGGAGAGTTCTCACTGTTCACACTTTTTGTAGCTCTAACACCTGCTGAGCAGAGCATCTTGGATGCAGGTGTTTTTGGGACCCCTGGCCTTTGGAATCACAAATGTCTTCCCTCTGGATTACTTGAAGTTGGTTTCCCTGGATTCTGGAGCGCCTGACTGCATATATTCTTTCTAGACCTGCTAGCGTTTTTCCACACTGAACTAATCCCCCACTACACCACATCCACCAATGCACCAAAGGTAGGTACCACACAGCCCATCTGTTCATACAGCCCTGCTGTGTGTCCTTTAGACCATAAGCTCCCCCCCAACCCCCGCTCCCGAAGTATGGCTGTGCTGATTTTTCTGTATTCGTTGCCGATAAAGGGAAGGGCACGTTTAGAATAATCAGTACCCAATTTGCTCACGCGCCACTGCCAACTGGCAAGAAAGCCTTTCTTGGGGAAGAGCACTTAGCATAAAGAAGGTGTTTAAAGATGCTGGGGAATCAGCGCTGTGCTTAATCCGGCACAGAATCCCCATCTGGAGTAAAAATGATAGTGTCGGAGGAGAAACTTGTTCCAGCTGAGAGCCGTTTCCCAAGTGATTGTTTCTGCTACTTCTGAGGTCGCAAACTTTCCCAAGCATTATGTGTTGTGTGTGTATATATATATATATATACCAACTGGCATATCTTTCAAGAAATTCTAACTCATCTCTGTAAGAAAATAGACAAATGTATTATTTTCTCTATCTTATAATAGGTTAGAAACTCATTTATGAAAATAAAATGTAAATGTTCTTTTTAGCAAAAGGAGACTTATACCAGGTGATTAAAATCTTTTCAGTGTTCTTATTATGTATTGCCATTAGGAGGGTGTGTGTTCACACATATGCCTGTGTGCTTATAGGTATGTGTGTGTATAAACGTATATATGCATGTAAACACATATATTAATGTATGGTGCTTTTATAGTAGAAAATTAAAAAAAAACTTCCTATCTTGAAAGACATATTGTAGATTGTGTGTATGTGTGTGATTTGCAAATAAATCAATAAGTAAATGGGTATTTGCAAGGTACAAAAGTACCACAGTGGGGCTGGTGAGATGGCTCAGCGGGTAAAAGCAAGCAGCAGAAAGGGCTGGCAGTGAACACCTGATGACTTGATCCCTGAACTCACAGTAGACGGAGAGAAACGATTCTTCCAAGTTGTCCTCTGACCTCCACAGAGGTGGTGTGGCATATGCACACCCCTCTCCCACTCTCTCATGCAAACACGCGTGCGTGCGCACATACACACACACACATACACACTAAATGGAAAAAAAAAAAAAAGGAAAAGTACCACAGAAGAAGTTCATCCTGAAAGACGTGAAAAATGGCAGCTAGAAAGGAATGCAGAGAAATGTCATTGACCTCGACAGGTCAGGGGTCAAAGACTAGGGTCAGATGACTGTACACAAAGAGTTTGAACTCTTGATATCTGTTGGATGGTGGCTTGGAGGTGGACAGATGACAGGGCAGAGAAAGGCTCAGGTTTCAAAGGTTGCAGAAGACAGCTCCATCCCTCATATTGTACACTGCGAACTGGGAGCCACATCTCAGCATCCACCTGGTGCGTCAAGTCTTACTGCCTTGAGAAATCAGTTTTCTCTCTCTCTCTCTCTCTCTCTGTTTATCTCTGATGTTCTTCAGATCATCATACCACGACCCAGCACGGCAGAAGTTCATCAGCTTCATGGAACCATGTCCTTCCCACTCCTCTCTGCCCATACCTCCTAATCCTTTCTGCCTGTGCTGATCATTTTGATGAGCATGGGTGCAGATGGGGACCAGACACTTAGAATGTGGCTGGTCCTCACTTTAGTGTACTATAAATAGAAGACTGACCTTAATACAGATAAAGATGAATATGAATAAAATGTAAAGCATCCCTAATTTCAAATGGTGCTATTTTGGACTCATTAGAATCAGGAGTTGAAGGTCATTCCTAGTTACATATCAAGTTTTGAGATCAGACTGGCATACATGAGACTTTGCCTCCAATTAAAAACAAAATTCATCTCTTTCTACTCTTTAAATGAGGGTATTAGAATATATATATATATATACATACATACATATATGTATGTATATATATGTGCACATATATGTATATAGATGTGCATACATATAATACATATATACATATATATGTGTGTGTATACACACACAAACACACACATTAGAATACATTTCAATTGTGTGAATTCTACTCTGAGCAATGGTTTGTCACTAAGTAAGGTAGGCACTTTTAGGGGCAACTCATACAAACACATCTTCAAAATATTCTTTCCTTTTTAAAAATGGAAATTTCATGACCAAAGCTGAGCATGTCCCAAAATGTTTCAGTCCATCACTTGAACTCTTTGAACACATTGTCCACGATTTCGAACTAAGCGTACTCCTGAATTTGTCAGTCAGGAAAACAACTTTTCCCTGCTCTCATCTCTTAGTGGTGGTTGGGTAGGCTTATCTTCTTCAAGTTGGGAGCCCATTGCACTTAGAAGCCATGTAGTAACCCCCTATTTTCCCACTTTTGGGGTTCCATATCTAGTCTGACAACATACTGTGGCCATCCTCTTTTCCAGAGAGTTCTCTTTGCAATGCATCTCCCAACTCACTGCCACATGGTCCTCTCTCTTCAAGCTCAACTCAGCTACCAGTAAAAGCAACAGAGCAAACCAACAAACCAATGTCAACAGCTGAGAAGCTGAGCTGTAAGGTTCTTAACATCCCCCTCGAGACAAGAAAGAAAACATGTTAACCCTGAATAACCGTACTGTGTGTGGTGGAACACCAAATACTAAGAAGGAAAGACCCAGCCACTTGTCTTCCCAGGCATGGCCCTGAACGTAAACAAATGTCACACTCACAGATGGAATGCCCCTGACGAAAGGAAGGGGAAACCCCTTACCTGCAGGAGGAAGGAAATGGGGTCTCACGCCATCTCACTCACCAATAAATACTCAAATTTTGTCGAAGGTTGGTTTCAGTTCAACCCCAAAGATACAGAGTCCTGACTTCTTTTAAGGAAGTATGTATAACACATATATATTTCTGGCCCTAGACTGAGATTTGGGGGCTCTCAATAGACAAAATACATTTCCAGAAAATCTGCCCTTTTCCCCACCAAAGTGCTCAGAGGACGAAATGTAAAAATGAAAATGGCCATTTAGTAGACTGGAGCTTGAAGACAGGTAGATAAGAAGGCAGATGAGTCATTTCTTATTCCTTTGGTTCATTTGTGCCTGTCCTATATCTCAGACAAAATCAGCTTGAAGCAAGCCTGTAAGAGCTTCCTGGAGACTCTTCAAGGCCAGAGAACCTCCTTTCTGCCGGGAAAGGCGTTGTGTTTTCTGAGGAGACCAACCTGAGGCCTCAGATACCGGTAAACGTGGAAACTTCCCTCTGTCCGTTCAAGGAACTGTCATTGTAGAACTGTTCCCTGTTGGGCCCAGTTGATGATTACAGGATCACATAGTCATTTTAGCTTGTAAAATGACATGGATGTCAGTGTCAAATCCTTTTCTCATGACTGTGTCCTTTTTGGCTGGGTGAATATGCTAATTTGGAGAGTGAAGTGTTGGCCATAGTGGGAGGCCTTTCAAACTGTAAACACCAAGTGTGGTAAATGCCAAACAGAATTGTAGGAAAGAATGATGATGAGTTTTGCTGAGCCCCAGTATGACTTTCTTTTTTTTCTTTTCTTTTCTTTTTTTTTTTTAATTCTTGTTGTCTTTTGTGTGTGTGGTTTTTTTTTTGTTGTTGTTGTTTTGTTTTTTGTTTGTTTTTAAGATTTATTTATTTTTTTAATTGGGTATTTATTTCATTTACATTTCCAATGCTATCCCAAAGGTCCCCCACACGCTCCCCCACCCATTCCCCACCCACCTGCTCCCACTTCTTGGCCCTGGCGTTCCCCTGTACTGAGGCATATAAAGTTTGCATGACTAATGGGCCTCTCTTTCCACTGATGGCCGACTAGGCCATCTTCTGATACATAGGCAGCTACAGACACGAGCTCTGGGGGGTACTGGTTAGTTCATATTGTTGTTCCACCTATAGGGTTGCAGACCCCTTTAGCTCCTTGGATACTTTCTCTAGCTCCTTCATTGGGGGCCCTGTGGTCCATCCAATAGCTGACTGTGAGCATTCACTTCTGTGTTTGCTAGGCCCCGGCATAGTCTCACAAGAGACAGCTCTATCTGGGTCCTTTCAAGTCACACACACACACACACACACACACACACTCACACACATGCACACACACATGAATAGTGGTGTGGAAGTGTACAGAGTCCGGTTTGGCAGGACATGCATACATGGGGTGCAGGAAGGATGTCCAAGGCTAAACCTTGGTGCTTTCAGTATATCACAGAGACATGGATTTTCCTTGCTTTCTTTTTTTTAGGACCAGCTGGCAGGGCAATCTTCTTTCTCCTCAGTGCTGGCTTGTGGATTACTGTCCATCTGTCACAGCAAGGAAGAAGAGGAGAGCATCCCACAAGAGCCCTGGGTGCTTGGCCCCACTCCCTGTGAACAAAATGAGATCTGTAGCTTTTGGCAGCAGGGGTAAATCAGTCTGCAGCCCTGTGTCACCCTTAGTCCTTCTCGCCTTCCTTGACAAAGACAAGCCATACCTATCCACACAGATCCCTCTAGACATGGCTGTAAACCCTTCAGAATAATGTGAATGTGTGTCCCATGACACTGTATGTACACTGACTGGATCCTACTGATGTAAGTATCTGGTAGATGTAGACTGTACTAGAACACACTGGGCCAGGAGATCACACATGCTTAAGGAGAAGAAATTATGCTTCTTCACAATGCTTCTCTGTGTAGGTACCGTGGAAACTACCTCAAAGACGACATTACTTCATGCACGAATAACAAACATATCCCCGTTTTACCCAATAGGGAACTAAGGCTCAGACAGGCTATGAACAAGGATGAACTAAGTTATGACAATTTCAAGATCTCCATGGCATAAGACAACAAACGCTATATTTTTCCCAGCCTTCAGGCCTGTGTGGCTCTCCAGGACAGCTGTCCTCTGTGTGGTGACTCAGGGACTCAGCTGCTTCTGTACTGTTGGATCTGTCATCTCAACGTGAAGCTTATGAATTTGCCCCAGCAGGGGAAGTGCGAGACCGGAGACTCTCACAGGGGATTTTCACTGCTTCAAGCCAGGAAGTGATACACGGTACTTGGAGGCAGGAAGATCCTGATTAAATGCTGAGAGACTCGGCCTTCCCAGAAGCACATACCACTGAGTCCTGTGATGTCCTCTAGAGAGAAGGAAAGTAACATTCACCGCCCTTCATCAGGGTCATCGTTGCACGCTGTTCTGCAGTCTGAATAATTCTCCTCTGTCACGCAGACTGGCTCCCTTCATACTGAGTGGTCCATCTGTTGAAGGCAAGGGTGCTGACAGTGTCCAGGACGGTGTTCAGTGCCATTGTTATTGATTTAGCATCTGAAACACCTTTGCTGGGTTCTTTCTTCTGGTCCCCCCTTCTTCTTCCATCCTCTCCCGTCCTCCCTCTTCCCTCTTCCACCCATCCCTCTCTTCTTTCTCAGACTTCCCAGGGAGGGATCTAGTTGGCTCAGTTTAGGATTCCTGTTCTCTCTAGAGGAATCAGCTCTGCATGGAAGAGAGAGGAGGAAGGACACCTTACAAGGACATGGGAACGAGGAAAGAAGGATGAACTCCAGGGCAAAAGTCATCGGAGATAGTGAGTGGCAGAATGAAGATGTGGACCTAAGTCTGGCGCCAAGGTTTTTTTTTCCTATTTATTATGCAAATAGCCTCCTAAAATAAGACTGGGTCCTATCTATAGGAGCAACAAATTCTGTAGTAAGCTATGAATTTTAGCTAAGACTGTGAAAAGTTATTTAATTTCATTAGCTGATAGGGAAATGAGGGGCTGGTCACCAGAAATACAATGAAAAACCAAGATGTAGACGATGATGTGGAGAAGCAAGGACCCTGGCCTTCTAAAAATCATCGCAGAGAACTCTTTGACAGAATTTAAACATTTCGGTTGCATGTGCCCCTTGTCAATGACTTAGCATCCCACTACCAGAGAAGAAAAAGGAGTGTGTGACCATAAAGAGACTTAGAAAAGCATCCTGCCTTCACGAGTAATCGCCAAAAATCAGAGCACTCACATACTCATCAACAGGGTGAACAAGTTGGGTTAACACTCACCCACAAAAAGAATGGTATTCGTGATATCTGCAACAAAGGAGAAGAAGCTCAAAAATATGCTAGGCCCAGAAGTGAGAAACATGCAGAGATTCTACAGCTCTAACTGTGATAGGCCCAAAAGTGAGACACATGTACGGACTCTACAGCTCTAACTTTGAAAGACCTGTGCTAGGCATACTGATCTCCAGTGCTAGAATGGTGGGTATCTGTGGGGTAAGAATTGAGTAGAAAGGAGGAAAAAGGAAAATTCTGGAATAATGGTAGTAGGTTGGTAAATTAAGTGTGGTGGTTATACAGGTGACATTTGGGCCAAACATATTGACTTGTATACTTACAGTATGTAGCTCACACTCTATAAAACCTGTACCTAGGAATGATAGCTATAGATCCCAACCAATTGCTTTCTCATCCTTGTTTAAGTCCTTTATACACTGGATCATTATTGCCAGGGACAGTAGTCATTTGGCTTGAAGAAACCCTTAAGAACTGTTGTGGGCTACACATAAATGGGTGTGTCTCCCTGTGTGGATGAGTGGCTTGTCTAAAGCAGAGTCTTTCATTCTGGAAGTGCCTGTGACTCACAGGAGGAGACCATGAGCTGATAGTCACATTCTCATCAGAGCAGAAGGCAGAGCTAGACAAGGGCTGGGATTTAGGCGGGTGTGGGTTTGAGTCCTGCCTCAGCATTACCCATCTACTAGACATTGAACAAACTGCACAGCTTCCTATCACCTCACCTGTAGGTGAGAACTACACAATACTCATAGATTCTACAGGGGATCAGAAGAGGACATGCATGCAGACTTTGACATTAAAGATAAACTGAGGATCTCTATCGTATTCTACATGGTTTGGGAATTTGACTCAGACGTCCGATAGAAAGTTCCCCAAACATTTCCCCTAAATACCTTTGTCCCACTAATTGGACAAGGAAGTATGGGATACAGAAGGAGGACTTGGTCCCTGGGTTTACATCTTTTACACTGCCCACAAGATGACTGTTTCCTCCCACCCCAACATCATCTCCTGGTCCCACCTGTCTCCTCAGATCTCTGAGAAGCTCTCAGTGGCCAGTTTCAAATGATCAAGATGGAATCACTCTACTTACATCCTCAGGATCTGGGTTAGCTCAAGATAGCTTAAGACCTCAAGTGGAAATGCATGGAGAGTGAGAACTCAGGCCAGGGCAGACACACCCGTCTAGTTCACTTGGGTATTAGGTGTGGGGTCTGTGCCAATCTGATACTCAAAGTGCAGAGTCAATATGGGAAATTCTTATAAAGGAGATAAGTCCCAGAAGAGCCCAGGTTGTATCGTGTGCTATAACACTGTGTTCTCCTCTGACCCCTGTTCCTAAGACAAACTGGGGACAATATCTAAGTGCCACCTTTCACAGCTAAGGAATCACTGTGACACTGAAAAAAAACAAAAACAAAGAAACAATAAAACACCTACCATTCCAGGCTTCTGTCAGATCTGGGAACAGAACTCAGGTTGCCAAGGACACATGACTCCCACACATGGCCATGGCCAGCATCCAGCTGCCTCTGTCTTCTCTTTTGTTGGCATCAGTTCAGGTCAGGCCTTGTACAGCCCTACTAAAAGGCAGTTTCCTACCATTCTGGCACCCAGTGCCACCTTCTTTGAATGAAGCCAGCTACTTTTTGGTGTAGGGCATTCTCTGCCCTGGGGATGCTTGCTTTTCCTGAAGTCTAGCAGACATAAGCTCAGGCCTCTGAAGCATTAATAACCATTCTTGGTCATTTCCCCAAGTATTTAATGTGGCAACTTATCTGAAAAGTTTAGTCAAGGACTTGATACTGAGTCTTTAAGACAGATCCATCAGCTATTGTTCTTAGTGTATTTTCTGATTATAATAAATTTTGTGTTGGTCTCCGGATTGCTGCTTCTAGGCGACTATCTTGAGTCTTACATTAGATTGTCATTTCTGTGAAAAGGAAGACAGCATATATATTCTACTGATATGTTGCCCATTGCATTGAGGGTAGGCCTGGGGTTTGGGGACACTATCAATAACAGCTTAGGAAGGGATTAGAGGTGACTTACAGGGGACTTGGCTTGCTTTTCCATAAACCTATATTTATGTCATGCGCAGATGATCTGAGCCAGCCCTGTGTTGTGATGCTCTTTCCCAGAATGTCACACTGGGGACATGTTTTCTGCATGCAGATGGATGTTTGTATGTGTGGCAGCTTCACGTTACACTTTTATTTCCATTCCAAAGCATTTGTTTCTTTTCAGTAGTTCCAGAATCAACAAAGGCTGTTAGGGTATTTGTCACTCTCTCCCTTTCTCAAAGAGGACAAAGGATGGAGGCATTATTTTGGAGATTAAAAGGATTCTGCTTGCCCTCCTCACAAGCTCAGCTCCAGGGTAATTGTTACTGTGGGGGAGATGGTCATCGCTCCTGAAAGGGACACAGGATCAGGTGATATGTTGATGGAGGCCAGCTGGATCTTTGCAAGGAGTGTCCTCTGGTGATCCCAGCTGTTTTTGTTGAGGAAACAGGAGTGTCCTCCTGGCTGAGAACATCAGAAGGTGACAAGAGTCATGCAGGGTTATGGAATGATGTCAGCAGGTGTCCCAGAGACAGTTTCTCTTTCTCTCTCTCTCTCTCTCTCTCTCTCTCTCTCTCTCTCTCTCTCTCTCTCTCTGCTGGTCTGCTGGAAGCTTTCCTGGATCCAGTTGCTCAAAGCCTGGGTGAAGGACCCCTTTTAGCTGAGGCTGTAGCAATGCCACTGGTCAACCTCTTAACCCCTAAGACCAGCTAGCAACTCCTTGTGGAGAGGTGCTAATAACCACTTCTGCATGCATGCATACATACATACATTGTGTAACTGCACTCAATAATGTCTGCACATGTAGGTCACGGGCCAATATCTGGCATCTTTCTCTATTACTCTCTAATTTTTGAGACAGGGTCTCTCACTGAACCCGGAGTTCACTGATTGGCTAGACTAGCTAGCCAGAGAGCCCCCAGGAGCCTTGTCCCTGGGCCTTCCTCTACCCGAGCCCTGGGGTTGTGGAAGTACACCACAATGCCCAGCTTTTTACATGGCTGCTCACATCTGAAATCAGGTCTTCGGGCTTCTTGTGCCACCTCTGAGCCATCTCTCCAGCTTCAGGAACCACTTTACAGCTTTCTGTAGGATAGGCAGGACAAGATCTTTTTGGTGTTAACTAAGTTTGCTTCTTTTCTATGGCCTCTAGTATGTCAGAGACCTGTGGGAGATGCAAGAGCCCAGGACCAAGAATTCCAGCATGCAAACAGAGCCCCTGAGAATCCCCTGAACCCATTTCTATTGTCCCCTCATTGCTACAGTTTCAAAGATGAGACAGCTCGCTAGGACTCTCCAGAATTTTACCTGCGACTTTCCCCCTGAGCTTCTTATAATAGCTGCAAAGCCAAATTAAAATGCAAAGGGTGCAAAAAAATATATATATATAGTTTTGAAATGTTCTCTTTGTTTATTTTGGTAACATTCACTCCAGGGGTTAAAAAAATAAAAATCAATTCCTTGCTAAATCAAGATACTCCTCTTTCTTCCAGGTTTCATTTTTTACCTCAGGAGGTATGAAGTTTTAAAATGTGTTCCTAGGGCAGGGTTATGTTCCTCTGGATACTGTCATATTATCCCCAGACCTCTGCTGAGAGGTTCTTCTTAGCCTACTGCCTGTCTCCTCACTCCTTTGGTCCACAAATATGTTTCCTAGGTTTCCAAAAGGATGCAAGGCTAGAGGATAGAGATGGAGAAAGGGCTTCTTGGAGGCTGTTTCTTTGCAACAGGCAGGGTAGAATCAGAGGAGTCCCTGGCAGGCCCAGGGACCCTCCCCAGAGCCCATCCCTCACACGCACACCCTGGTTTGTACCATTTCTTTTCCTTTCGGGCTTCCTGGTGAAACTCAAGACTCCTTTCCCTTCCTTCCTCCCCACTTCTGCCTCCCCCACATCCCTCTAGCCCAAGAAAGCTTTAGTTACAGAGTGGAAATGGCCTGGATTTTTCTCCTACAGTGTTTGCTGTCCCCAGTGTCATGCTCCTTCTCCAAACAGTGCCTCATGTGTGGCTGTACAGGGTAAGCTGCTCAGACACAAGGATGTCCACGGGAAGTGATCTGCAACCACAGAGCGCCCACAGGCTTTACAAGGTATTGTGAGACTGCTCGCCTCTCCTTATTCCCCCGCTATAGCTGCCTGTGGGACACAAGACACATGGGCTCAGATGATTTTACAACCCCTGCGTAGGGTCACATACAGATCATCAGGTAAGGTGATGTGACTGTCCTCATCACATGTCCGGAAACAGGTTGTTGTTCTGTTTCGTCTCAAGGCATCAAAGTCAGACCGTGTATAACCAGGACAAGGAGAACAAAAGGCAGCCGCAGCTTTAGTCCTCCCCACCCCAATCTGTGCTTCCCCATCTGAACCCAATGAGCAATGGAAGACGCCCAGCAAACTGAGATGGGGAGGAAGTGGGGGGGGGAGCAGCCCCTGAGAAAGTGAATGAGGTCTTCTATGAAGACAGAATTATGCTGGGGGTGGAGCTAAACCCAGTCCTCTGGTTCTGAATCTTCGTTAACACTTCTAACGGGTCGGCCATGCCCAACTCTTTACAGGGAGGTGGATTCTGGTTACTTAAATAATTTGCTCCTGGGGCACCATAAAACCTTAGACCCGGAGCAGAGCTTAACAATCTAAACTGACTCTTTCTTCTGTTGCTATCGGAGTCTGTCTCCGTGCCAGCAACAAATGCAGGTTCTTGGGCCCCCCTGCCTCAGACTTAACTGAATTCCGTGCAGACCAAATTTATTCTTTTTCTAAATTGGAACTCAGCGACTGGTACCCCCAAATGCCTAAAAGGCCAGATGTTTAACACAGAATTTAAGGTGCCTGGCCTTCCGTTGTCTCCACCCATCTCTAACAGAAAGAGATTTTCTACAAAGGCCCCACATCCTCCCAAGATCCCATCTGCCCACAGAGAAGCAGAGTGCCCTCTCAGGCTGCACACACAGCTCTATTAACCAGAGAAAACGCAGCTCAGATCCCAGGAAGATGGCTGAGATTGGTGAACACACCTGGGTGGACTTTTCATCACAAGCCATAGTTTGGTCTATAGAGAATCTTTCCCAAACCACTGTCTCGCATCCAGGCCAAATAGACTGTCACAGGCCACAGAATACTCTCTAATGCACACTACTGGGTTTCCCTGAAAGCCATTTACTATTTTTCTACAAACTTTCTGCGTTTCCCCACTCCGCCCATCTATTCTCCAAGAGGAGTTCTTCAGTTTCCATCTACTCTCCAAGAGGAGTTCTTCAGTTTCCAAATCACGGTTAGCGCTTCCCTGCCTGTAATAAATGCATGAATCTTTCCACGGCTTCCTTCTTTTTAGTTGAGACTAGCAATTCTTCAAAGAGTGGAAGGGAGTTCCCCTTCAGTTCTACGACCTCATACATGATCCTCTACGGGCTCTACGTGAGTGTTTCTATTTCCAAGGAGCTGGGTTGCAGAAACAGGCAGCTGGCTATGAGCCCTAACAATTGGATGTGTCCTTGTGTCAGTGAGATTAATCTAACTTCAGCGACTTCCACCTGCTGGCCTTGGCTCCATCCTGTGACTACAATTCAGAGTTATAGCTGACTCGGGATCCCTGGAAATTGGGCTAATTATCCCCATGTAGGAGTTTGGTAAAAACTGAATACAAGAGGCTAAACCGGGAGGGAGGCCAGCGCTTCACATTTTCCTTTCAACCAAATAAAACAGCAAGATTAAGGGCTGTCCCCGGCATTTGTGAGATTATGATAAATATCAGTGTTAATAACAATAGTGACAGTAATAATTACCCACGGCTTGATTTGGATGCAGGTCAAGAAACCATCCGGATCAAATTACACATAAGAAAAATATGTGTGTTCGGGGTTGGGAATGTTCTCAAAAGAGGAAGAAAAATGGTCACCGTGAAGCAATTTACCTTCTAGTGGGAAACAACTGCGCCTTCGCATTCCAAATGGATCATGAGAGATAAAAAGAAAGGCTCTCCTGGCTGGATACCATGTACTGAAGCCTCCCTCAGCTTTCTGACGTGGTGTGACTAAGGTAGGAAGGACTCTTGAGGCAGACAGCAGTCATCTGTCTTGGCCACCCCGCAGCACTTTCGGTTGAGTATGCTTGTTTAGCCAGAATTGACCAGTAGAGATCTTTCCTGTCGGTTTCTGGCAGACTTTTGGTGGACAAGATGAGGGAGAGTGTGGCATTCCTATAACGGGCTCATAGATGCTACTCTTGCTAGAAATCATGGCATCTACGCTGTAGACCCTCGCTTTGGCCTAAGAGCGATTAAATTCTGACACAGCTGTTTACATCGGTGTCTGTCTCCTTCTGGCTCTGGCTCAGACTCCAGCAAGGCTCAGCATAGGCGTGTTAATCTCCTTAGGGAGTGTCTACTTAACCTTTATCTTTCCCCTTCAAGGCTGAAGAACCAAGATAAGCCTTTGTCCTCTTCCGGATTCTCGGAAGAGCGAAGCCTTGCAGGATAGAGCCACCTTGGGCCTCAGGCTCCTCCGACTCCCTGTGGCTAGGCTGCAATCTGGAGCTTAAATACTCTTCTCTGAAGAACCAGTGTGGTGTCCCTTCAAGCACTAAGGACTTTTGGGGATCACCTTACAGAACTAGTGCTGAAAAAATGATTAACCCTTTCTTGAGCACCACTTGCCTTTTGCCCCAATTCATCCTCTATTTAACCCAAGAAGCTCAGGTCTATACCCTGAAGGCGAAGTTGGGGGAAGGGAGACCCCTTTATTCATTTCTCTTCTTGTTGACCGGCTAAATTTCTTCTTCGTTTTTCCTCCGTTATTTCACTCTCTAACTGGCATTGGGTCTGGTGGCTGAGCCTAGCCTCTTGTGGCTGGTAAGAGTCTGTGCACTGGAAGCATCCCACAGCAGATTCCTTCCGCAGACAGGCAGGGAGTCAGTGGCCTTTGGCCCTGGCTACAGCCTCTCCTTGCTCTGCAGTCTCTTGTCATCTAGCAGCAAGGCACAGGCTTCTCCTGGCATCACCAGGGTTCTCACAAGTGATTTTTTTTTTCCTTCCCCAAATTTGAACCTGGAGAGTGTTTACTTCCTGTCTCACCCCAGGGCCCTGCTGATTTTTCCCATTACTGCAAATTGCTGCTCTCGGTGTTTTGCATTTGTTATTAAGATGTAATCAGGGTTGCCTAACTGATTAACAGCCTCGCCCCTCATCCCCCCCAGCCTCTCACACCTGACTGGGAGGGAAGGCAATGAAGACAGCCTAGGTGGTTGTCAGGGGGCCGGTGGGTTCTTGTAGGCAGCCTGACAGCTGAGAATACCAGGAAGCCACAGGGCTTCTCCATGGATCCCTATTGCAGGGAGAAGAAACCTTGCACCTCTCAAGTTCCTGGGAACCGAGGTGAGTGGGGTTCCTAGGTCCTGTGATGGTATAATGGTGGTGATGCCTGTGCCGACCTGCCCAAAAGAAGCAGAGACCAGACTGAGCCAGGCCTTCTGATGATCAAGCACAGAGCATCTCTTAGGGCAGAGAGGTAAGATGCGGAGCTGAATAAGAAAGGGGAAACGTGGCAGGCAGGTATTCGGCCTGTGCTAGATCACAAGTCAATCAGCTTGGTGGGAAGCAGCTGCCAGTCCTGGTCACCGCAAACCGGAGAACCCTTCTCCCTTGCCTGCTCTGTCTAATCTGACCAGGTCCTCTCTGCTTCTGCCCATGCTTTCAGCCATTAAAGTGAACAGAAGTTTTGGGGGAACATAAAGAACCAACTCCTAGACTACACCTCAATTTCTTAAGGACATCCAACCCCCTGTGACCCCTTTCTCTGACCTCCTTGGGTTTTTTGCTTGTTTGTTTGTTTTGCAATAGTGGGATTAAACCCAAGAGCTTGTTGAATGCAAAGTAATTTAAGCACCACAGTCACGGACACAGAAAGCAAACTGAGACACTACATGTCAAAGGGGACTCGACCCAGCAGCAGCAGCTGTCCCAGCTGGCAAGGGGTCAGGAGGTGAAGATTGCCTGGGAGAGCAGGGAACTTCCAGGCCTCTTCACAGACAAGCTTTTAAAACCCAAGTCAGATCTACAGTCACGGCATGGCTTGCAGTGTGTGATGCTGTTTGGAGCCACCCGGGTTTTGTTAAGTCTCCTGTCCATGCTTCAGGAAGGAAGCAGGGAACCAGGGTACTGACACCGGACTCTGAGAGCATAGCGAGTCCGCTTTCCCTTTTGTTTGGTGAAGCTGATGATAAGGCTATGATTTTCTTTTTTTTTCATATGATAAAAATTTTGGCACCATTTAAAACAGTGGTTCTCAACCTGTGGATCTTGCTCCCCGTGGGGGCTGCATATCCGATAGTTACCTCATGATTCATAACAATAGCAAAATCACAGTTATGAAATAGCCACGAATTAATTTTATGGTTGGGGGGAGGGTAGTGGTCACTACAACATGAGGAACTGTATTAAAATGTCTCAGCACCAGGAAGGTTGAGAATCACTGTTTTAAAGGATCAGAGGATATCTGATTATGGCTAATACTATGATTATATGAGATAATATCTACCTGGGGATTATGGCTGACTTATCCTCACGGAGAGATATAAAAGTGTGTGTTTACATTTAATAATTCCAGTATTGATGAGGGAGGGGCTCATAAGACTCCCCCAAGAGTTCAGGAACTATGAGGGATTGGTGGGGTTCGGGGGAGAGGAGAGCCATTTTTCTTTGGGAGTCTGGCTGCTGGTGAAAGGATTGTGTGCAAAGCGCTGGACTCAGTGTGGACAGCAGCGACAGAGAGGCTATGAAGGTGGGACGGGGCATGACATGAGCATGATACGCTGTATAAATAAATGTGTGCAATTGTCAAGGAGTAAATTAGAAATATATTTAAAGGTTAAGCGACAATTAGAGCGTGAGTATATCACACGGAAGTGCATATCCACAAATGCAGAAGTCTCGGAGAGAGAATGCAAAGGAAGGATGTGACTGTTCACACGGGGATGCTGGGGGGGGGCACTGCTCAGTGACACTCAGAGGTAATAGAGGAGAGGACAGGGTAAAGGGGACAACAGGCTTCCAGCAGTGGAAAATCCACAACACCAGCAGAGGGGCTTAAAAGGAGTGTGTGTGTGTGTGTGTGTGTGTGTGTGTGTGTGTGAGAGAGAGAGAGAGAGAGAGAGAGAGAGAATCAGGAATTTCAAAAAAGATTTAATTTTGACTGTGTGCTTGTGTGAGCATATCCACTTGTATATGGCCCAAGGAGTCCAGTTGACTGAGAACATGAGTGACATATACTCACACAGACCTCTGAAGCTGGAGCTAGAGTTGTTTGTGAGCTGCCTGAGGAGGATTCTGGGAATGGAAATCAGGTTTCCTGGAAGAGCGATATTAACTCTTAACTACTGGGCCATCTCTCCATCCCTGTATTAGAAATTGGATGTGTTATTATAGATCTTATTGTGTCCAAAATGAGATGATATCACAACTTCATGCCAAGACTTAATAATTTATAAAAATAGTTCACAGAAAGGGGAGACACACCAGTAGGAATTCTGTAAGCATTCAACATTTATTAAACTTGATCTTTTTTTTTTTTAATCTAAGAAAACCTCAAGGTGACTCAAGCCCAGATGATTCCATTAGTGAATGTTTTCCAGAGTTTAATAAACACATTACATGATCATATACAATTGTTTCAGAGAGTAAGAAATCAAAAGATATTTTAAAGAATTTTATTAGGTTAGTTATAATCCTAAGGGCACTGAAGTAAGGGCACTGTAAGACACAGTCTACAGGGAGATAACTTTAAATATATATATATATATATATATATATATATATATATATATATATGTTGAAGTGTTAGCAAATTAATTCCAAAATAAAATGCATTTGATTTGTGATAAAGTTAGCACAGCAGCACATTGGTTAAAGGATGGCCTTTTCCCTAATGATCTGAGTCAAATATCTACACAGGAAATAATATCTTTGTTCCCATCTTGCATCTAAAATCAGATTCAGGGAAATTATCAATGTGTTTATGATAGTTAATCTTGGCTGTCAAGTTGACTGAGAATACCCCTGGGCGTGTCTGTGAGCACATTTCCAGTGTGGCTTAACTGGAGAGGAGGAACAACCCACTCTGAATGTGGGCTACACCATCCCAAGTGTGGGACACACCATCCTGTGCTTGGAGGCCCAGGACCAAATTTTGCAAAATAGAAAAGGGAGAGAAATTGAGGTAGGCACCAGCATCCACCTCTTTTTGCTTCTTGATCATGGATATGGTGTGGCTCCTGCCTTGTGATCCCACTGCTGAGCCTTCACCAAGATGGGCTGCACTCTAGCACCGTGACCGAAAGTAAATACTTCCTCCCTTAAGTTGTCTCTTCTCAGGTATTAGTTCATAGCAATGAGAAAAGTCACCAACGAAGTGTGAAAGATACTAATTTCAAGTTCTATCTTGATGAAAAATAGGAATTTTCTTTATAATGTTAAGATAGGCAACTGTCTCTTAAACGGGACACATACAAAGTAATAAGCACAAAAGAAGTCAGATGTTTGACTACATAATAAAAAAAATAATATAGACTCATGGAAAGAATAATTAAGTGGAGCAAACACAGAGCACAGGAGGCATGCTGAACCATTCATCTACAGGACACAGACCTGTATCCAAAGGAGATGAGACATCAGTCAACATGGAAAAGACAAGAACATATAAGAAACAAACATGTGAAAAAGAAGCTATGCAAATGGTGGAATGCATCTGTGGCCGTGCCACGAGCCTTCTGGAAAATACAAATATAAAGCGCATGGTAGAACTCCTACCATGATGGCTGAAATCAACAAGGCCGTCAGTGCTACTTGTTGGTGGCTGTGTGCCACATCCCACAGGTTGGCATTTAGTCTAGGCTCCGCCCCACAGTTACCTGGCAACAGGCAGGTGTGCCTGACTCACTATAAAAGGGGCTGCTTGCCCCCTCCTCTCTCTCTCTCTCTCTTGCCCTCTTGCCCTTGGTCTCTGTCTGTCCTCTCTCCCTTCACCCTCCTCTCTTTTCATTCCCTTTCCCTCTCTCTCCCTGTGCTCATGGCCAGCATCTATTCCTCTCCTCCTCCTCCTTCTTCTTCCTTCTCTCTTTCTCTCTCTCTCTTTCTCTCTCTCTCTGTCTTTCTCTCATCACCCCTCCCCATGCCCTGAATAAACTCTATTCTATCCTGTGGCTGGTACCTCAGAGGGGGAAGGTATGCCTCAGCATGGGCCGGCAGAGACTCCCCCTTCCTCCACACCATACCGTGCCTCCACCAAACATATCCCTTCCTCTCTGTCTTTTTATAAAACACAATATCACATATGGAGTGTCACACACTGTAAATTAACACAGCACCTGAAATTACCATCCGGTAGAAAGCATAGAGGTACCATACACTAGAGAGTCAGAGATTCACTCTCTTTCCCTGTCCTCCAGCTCTGCTCTTGGGGATTCCCAGTGCTTTTATGAGCCCAGGGAAGCAGCGCCCCCGCCCCCACTTCCCATTGCTGAATTCCTGACCAGAGATCTTTCTTGAGTCACTGTTCCTCTGGGTCGCAGGTGGTCATTTCCGGGTTGAAGCAATGCAGCTGTGCTGACTTCCAGAGACTGAACCTGATACCACTCCCTTTAGAAGGGAGAAGGGTCATGACTCCCCAGGGTCTGAATGATTAACCGGGTACAGAACGTTTCCATGGTGTAGCTGCCTAAAACTCTTTCATGCTTATCATTAATTGCTGTGCATCAACTGAAGCTGCAATCTGGAACTTGAGAGAAATCCTTCTTGTGATTGTTTGGTATCCTCTCTATTGGGAGTGAATGGACATTCCTTCACATTTCCCTATGAAGTCATAGAATGACCCCTGGGACAAAAGATTATTAATTTAGTAGAGTTGTCTAGGACACTGGAGTCTTCTAAGGAAGTGAGGTTTCAAAGAAGCAATGAAGCCTAAGTGATTGCATGCTTCGATCTGATGAAGAGAGGACAGTTGTAGAGAAGCATGGGAAGGAAGATGCGTGGATCTAATGGCAATACCTTTGGTTGAACCGGACTATGGTTAGAGCAGTGGCTCTCAGCTTTGCCATCCCTTCAGTGCAGTTCCTCATGGTATGGCGACCCTCAACCATAAACTTATTTTCATTGCTACTGTTATGAACCATAATGTAAAATATCTGATATACAGGATGGTCTTTGACCCCTGTGAAAAGGTCATTTGGTCCTCAAAGGGGTCATGGCCCACAGGTTGAGAATGATTGGTTTAGAGTTTCTTTCCAGGCACAAGAGGGGCGCTTGTCCAAGGAGATCTTATTTATGCTGACCCTTCTGTGTTCGCTGTTCTGGAAAGTCAAGGTGCCATGCTTAATGCCGTCAGGGCCGAGCCTGTAACGCTCTTCTCTTGGACTTTTAAAGTTGAGGCCTCTCCTGGGGGGGGTGGGGGGTGGACCAGTGACATGGCATTTCTGGCTGACGTGACACGTACTTTGCAGCTGAGGTGGTAACGTGTGAGTGGTGTGCACGTCTGTATCTGTCTTCAGAGGTATGAGCAGGCGCACATGTGTGTGCACGTGTGAAGCACGGGATTAGACCCTGAGTGTATTCCTTGATTGCTCCCCATTTTGTTTATTGGGGCAGGGCTTGTTAAATCCAGAGCTTGCTGGCCACATAGTTGAGCTAGTCAGTTTGCCGAAGGTATGCCCTGTCTTCCGAATGCTTGGATTGCAGGTGGCCGCCATACCTGCTAGGTTTTTATGTGGCTCTTAGAGAGCCAAACCCCAGTTCTTATGCTTGTATGGCAAATGCCTTATCCACTGAGCCATCCCTGCCCTGCCAACAAGGCGCTAAAGTGTTTTGCTTCCACCTTTATTCTTATAAAACCTTTAGCACTTTTGACTGCTCCATTTGCCTTCTGGCTCTCTTTATAAAAGAAGACCTTTGGGAGAGGATACCCCTAACCTGGCAGAGACGTGACATGACAGAGTGTGGGGATACTGGGGGGTGGGGCACCCTCTCAATGGAGTAGGGGAGGGGAAATGGAGGTAGGGACTCTGTGAGGGAGGGACTTACAGGAGGAACAGTGTTTGAGATATAGGAAAACAAAACCAAAAACCAACCAACCAACCAGACAAAAAAAAACGAATTAGTACCAAAACATTTTGAAATGTCCAATATCCACTTCCATCCTGGCTTTTTTTGTTTTTGTTTTTCGAGACAGGACTTCTCTGTGTAGCCCTTGGCTATCCTGGAACTCACTCTGTAGACCAGGCTGGCCTTGAAGTCAGAAATCTGCCTGCCTCTGCTTCCCAAGTGCTGGGATTAAAGGCGTGCGCCACCACTGCCCAGCTTGCTTTTTTTTTTTTTTTTTTTATAAAACAAGCTGACACAAACTAGAATTATCTGGAAAGAGGAACTTCAACTAACAAAATGCCCCATCAGGCAAGACTGTAGTACTTTTTCTCAATTAATGATTGATGCTGGAGGCCCCAGTTCACCGGAGTCAGTACCAACCCTAGGCCAGTGGTCCTGGGTGGTACAAAGAAAGCAGAATGAGCAGTCCTGTGAGCAGAGAGTCCCTATAACTTCTGCTTTGGGTCCTGCTTCTATGTTCCTGCTTTGAGTTCCTGTCCTGAATTCCCTTCATGATGGGATACTGATGACCAAGCACACCCCAAGATCTCCTTTCCATATCCATGTTTGATGTTAGGGCTCTGTCATGAATTGCAGAGTGAAGATTAATAGTTCCGGGCTGCCTCTGTCACCTGCTATTCAGACACCTGCTACATATTGCCCCAGGAAGGAACACTTAGGGCCACAAGACACAAATCCCAACCATTACAAGTCTGAGCAGTAGGTTTTTGCCCTTTTTTTTTTTTCCTTAAAAGTACAGACATAGGTAGAGGCTGGTGTTGGTCGAACTGACCAGTTGAATCCCGGTGGAGCCAGGGTTTCTCTCTGTGTTCGTTGTGACCTCCTATTCTTCACACTCACCATCTCATGTTTGCAAAATGGCTACCTCAGCCCACAGCACCATATCCTCACACTGTGTATGAACAAGGGCAGGAGGCTGCCAGGCTGATACTATACCCTCAGCTGTCTCTTTCAGACTGAAGGAGGGCCTTCTGTTCCCAGCCTCTGCCTTTGACCATCCTGGTCTCTCCTTGGCTGAAGCCAATCCAGAGCAATGACCTGTGACAAAGCACGACGAGAGTGAGTACCTATCTACTCGAATGGCCCTTCGTAGCCAACTCGCAGTGCCAAATGACACTCATTTTAAATTTCAAGTGCCAGCTAAGATGTCGTATGATAGATCTGCAGCCCTAAATGATCAGGAGCCGGGTTCACCCACTCAGCTTACTTTTCTTTGGGACTTATGTGTACTTGACTAATCTTCCTCAGGCAGCCTTGGAAGTCATTTGCTCCGTTTCTCCATGTTTGCCGTCAAAAATGAGCGTTTCCTTCGGTAAATATAACGATTTCCTAGTAAAAGTGCCAAATTATTTCATTGAGGGCTGCCGTTAGAGTCTTCCCTCTGCTCTTTATCTGAACACCAGAATCCATCCTTCCCTGTGTCGTTCTGGAAGGTCTGCTAGCGAGAGAACAGGAGTCAGTCTCTGCTCAGTCAAGTAGCTCACCAAGACAGACCTTGTGTACAAGCTGCCGGCTTTCTAAAAATTAGAATCATATAAACATGCTCATAGCTCTTGTACAGTGTCCGGTCACTTGTCCTAAATCTAATACTGGCTCCCCAAGATGACCTGTTGCATGTGGTAGGATGTTAGTATTATTTTTAAATATTTTTGAGACTCATTTTTTTTTCTTTAGCTCCAAGCATTTCCCCCTGTGCTTGCACTCTTCATATTGGCAAAACACAAATCTATGAACATATGGCTGAATATTTATGTTCGCATCAGATCTAATGCTAGTGAACACTTAAGTCTGGATATGACACCTCCCGTGGACAACAGATATGCATTGTAGGCATGCTGCTCTGTGGATGGTGTTTTCCTGTCTCTGTTAGCTGAGTTCCCATTCTCCTTTGCAATGCATTTGATTCTAGATTGCACTTCCTGACATAGCACGAAAGGACTAATTGACAAGTTGTATTTGGTTCTGTGCTTCTTGTATTTCTCACACGTCGGGAATATACAAAATGTGTTGAAGATTGCTGCCTTCCTGCGACTATTTCAGTCAAAATTTTCTAACACTCAGCTTCAACTTCCAAGATGTCAAAGGAATTGGGGGAGAGAGAAGCTGAAGGCCTGTGGAAAAGACAGGCAGGGGAGGGAGGCTTAGAACATCCCAGGTCTGCTAAGAGGAAGGGTGAGGGGCCTATGCAAAGGGCTGCAGGGCAAAGAGAAAATGTAACTTTGATAGACAGAGACTGAGGGATGAGCATCCTGACCTATGCTCTTGTTGTCAATGAATCAGAGTTCCAACACCAAGGTTTGTAGCTGTAACAGTCACCAAAAGCTGCCAAACCCAGCCACAAGCTTTGGCTAGTAACCAATGGAGTCAGGCTGGTATAGAGGTGCTGTTAGCACACAAGAATTCCCCCATCCCCTCTGTGTGTGTGTGTGTGTGTGTGTGTGTGTGTGTGTGTACATTTGTGACTCAAAGGACAACTATGGCTATAGTCCCTTGGGTGATGACTACCTTGAGTTTTGAGACAGGGTCTCTTCACTGGCCTTGAGCTCACGGCGCAGGCTAGACTAGCTAGCCAGGAAGCATTTACGGATCTATCTACCTGTCTCCACCTCCCCAGCACTGGGGTTACAAGTTCTCCCCATCATGCCTGGCCTGGCTTTTTTACATGGGTTTTTGGGGGACCTTGACCTCCGGTTCTCAAGCACTTTACTGAGTCATCACCTCAGCCTTCTTCAATTTGCGGCACCCGAGGCTCAGCTCGCTGGAGCTTTACAGTTTGGATCTTGATGTTCATATGATTCTCTCATTTGTTCACATCTTAAAAGGTGACTTTATTGAGGTATAACTCATGCTGCTATAGTTTGGATATATTTTAAATTCTTCTTAGAAGTCCATTGTTATGTATGCACTTGGCCTATAGCTCATGGAGGTGTTTGAAGGCAGTAGAAACTCTGAAGAGGCCACTTAACATGAAGTCTCGGGTCACAACAGATGCATCACTGTAGCATATTATAGAGTCCTTGACTCTTCCTCTCTTCCTTTCCATGAAGCCTTGAATTGGATCCCGACTATGTACATTGCAACAAAGTGCTGTCTCACTACAGGGTAACCTCATGGACTGAAATCTTCCATGCTGTAAGCCAAAATAAAGTCTTTCCCTTTATTTCAAGTACTTCGTAACAGCAATGGAATGCTACTATTATCACACCACCCACCGAGCCCATGTAAAGTACATAATTCATTGGCCTTTGGTATATTGTGTTACTCATCTTTAAAACATTGGGGTAAACATACATATATTTCAAGCAGTATTTTTAAACTTTATATTTTAAGTCACTGCTAATGATTATATACTTATATTATGGGATACAGTATATTATATTATATTCTGATATTATACAATATGCAATCAGCATGTCTGTCTCCTCAAACACTCATCTTTTCTTTGTGGTGAATATATTCAAAATCCTTCCTTCTTCTAGCTATGTTGAAATATACCACATACTGTATAACTGTTGTTAACTGTAGTCACGTATGAGAGTTACATCTCTTATATGGACAGCTGTCTTAAGATTTAGGATCACCCAGGCAGTCCAAGTCATCTCATCTTAAGGTCCTTAACTTAGTTATATTAGCAGGACCTCTTTTGCTCAAATGAGGCCACATTCATGGTACTTGGGTTTAGGACATAAACACATCTTATAGGGTTACTACTATTTGACCCATGATTTCCCTGTAGCCAGCAGCAGTGGAGAATAAGCCACGCAAAAGGTATGTACCACCCTGGAATAATGTAACAACAATGGTACCAAGGCTAGTGCCAGATCTTTTTTGAGTAATGTCGTCATTCTTCTTAGCGTGAGATGTCAGGACACAGTATCCCACATCAGCGGTAGGCATCACATTGGGTATATTCTCCCTAGAGGGACCGCAGCATCCTTCAGGAGAGATGCTGCTTTCTGATGTTAGGCTGACATGTCTACCCACATGGAGAATGCCTGGCCTTGAGCAAAGGTTTGGGACACTGTGGCTTCTCTTTACCCACTGGCAGCTGAGAAGCCAGGAGGAAGACACGCTTGGCTTTTGAAACAGCACCTTCTTCCCTCTGAGCATTGTATCAGAGCCTGCAGTGGAAAATTTTGACCTGCCTGTTCTGACATCCTAGGTGGTTTGTCTGCCAATATCTTACTATCCTGTTATTTAACACGGCACTGTCCTCTTTGGAGGGTGGCACTTGAGTGGCTGAAAGGCTGGAGAAGTGGAGGAGACCTCTACTGTGTTGTTCTTTAGTGAGTGCTTCCTGGAAGAAAAAAAACCTACTTGGTAACTTCTTTCTCTTGACCCACTTCCAGATCAGCAGTGTCCAAATGAAAAGGAATCTCTGAGTACAGCTGAGAGGCCTTATCAGTGATGCTTATGTCTGACATCTCTAAAACTCTGGAAGGATTAAAGGGGAAGATGGGTAGCAAGGGACCCGAGCACTCAGCATACAGCTGTCTGTACCACTAAGACATAAATTCGAGTCCTCCCTAACATATTGGCCACATATTGGTTTGGATGAAAACTCCTCCCATGGGCTCCTGGGTAGGAACGTGAGGTTTTCAGGTGGTGGTACTGTTCTGAGGGATTCTGGGAGGAAGTAGTTTTCTTCCAGGGTGGCCCTTGAGGTTAATAGGCTGGTTTCACTTCCTGACTTTTCCTCCTGTCTGACTGTCCTTCCCCATCTATTCAGATGTGAGCAGGCTCCCACTGCCCTCATCCCCTCCCCCCTTCTCCACCATTGCTCTCTGTACACAGTGAGCCAAAGGGGTTTCTCCTTTACTGTGCTTTACCTAGGTATTTCATCACAACAATGAGACGCTCAGTTACTATAGTCCACATGGTGAAACCCCATATGAAGCTGGGTCTTAGACACTCACCGAGGGGAAAGACCACGAAGGCAGGCTCTCCTTTGTGAGCTAGCAGAACCTCAGAGCAGAAGAATGAAGCCTAGGAGTAGTTAGAAGTGAGTGATAGAGGAAGCGAGACTTTTCAGGGCTACATGAGACTTTTCTATAGGAGAAGGAAGTGTAGAATGCCTGGGTGGTCTGCAGTGGGCAGTGTCAAAGACTTTGATCTGTCCCCATGTGGATGACAGTGGGAAGGCATTGGGAGCAAAGCACAAACACAGCTATCAAGTTTATGGAATACATTATTCCAATTTTGCTTCTAGATGGTTTTGTAGGATTCAGATTTATACATGTAATCTATAATGAAGGTCTGGCCAGAATCCGTGCCCTGAATGTTTTTCACAAATAGCCAGGAAGGTGCAGGGGATGCGGAGATGATGTGTCTGTAAAAGTGAGCACTCAGACGTGGAGGCAGGAGGATCACTGGTTAGAGGACAGCTCAAGCTGTAGTGCAGCTTAGTCTCTCACAGTATCACAGCGGCCCTGGAAGACCTTGTCTCAAAGCAAACTACGGAATGATGGAACTATACGAGGAAGCCTTACTGCCTCTCCATCTGAACGTTTCATCACTTGGTTGCTTGTTTGTTTCTTGAGAAAAAACACGGGCTCTGTGTAGCCCATGCTGGCCTCAGACTCCCCACACACCCAAGGATGACTGTGAATTTCTGATCCCCCCCGGATGCTGGAGTCACAGGCTTGTGCCTCCAGGTTCAGCTTCTGAGCTCGTCTTCTTGAATGCTTGAGGATTTGTTCAACGGACCCCTCTAGACTTACCCACCCACTCGCCTGTTCATCCTTTATACCTAGGGTCCTCTTTGCATAGGGTCAAGGGTGAGGACCCGTGTTGGGATCCCTCCAACCTAAATTCTACCTCTGGTGGTTGCAGGAATAACTCTTTTCAAAGATCACTTTACTTTTTCAGGAAGATCCACGAAGCCAAAAAAGTCAGAAAGAAACATGGAAAGGGGGCGGGGCGCGGAAGTGGGAGAACTACTTTCTGGAGTTCAGTCTCCCAAGATGCACAGCAACAGAGCCGTGACCTATGACCACAGTCCTCTGAATCAATTCTGACTCCCTGCGTTGTTTAAATCAGTGGGAGGAGAGGCAGGGCGAGAGCCAGGTTGAGACCAACCTCTGAGGAACCAGAATATGTGTGTATGTGTGTGTTCAAGTACGGGTGTGTAGTTTTATTTGACGAGCTGCCAAATATTTTGTGCCGTGTCTCTGAATAGAAAGCAAGGCAAGCAGTGAGCTGAAATGTATAAGCCTTTGATAAACAGCGGCTGCCGATGTGCACTCTGAGTAGGTCAAGGATGGCTTCAGACCAAAGAAGCCACCTCCGGCCCATGTGGGCCCCATCACAGCTGGCTGAAGATAACAAACCCTGCTGGGCTGTGTAACCTTTGGCTTCTCCTCTGTTTCCCAGAGCACTTGTCTGACTGTACCTTTACAAATCACATGTGCCTAGAAGAGGAAGACACGGGAGATATTTGATGGCATACTCTCAGCAAGGTATCCGTTTTGATGGCTGGGCTTGGCCAAGATGGACCTGTAGATCTCTATCAAATTCACTCAGATAAGGGAATGAGAAAGTCCTGGCTTGATGTTATTTAGGAGTCAATCGACGTCATTGCTGAGAAGACAGTGTCTGGTGTGAGGGCACAGTACTCTGCTATTTACTATTGATATGTTCTCGATTTTAGTTAAGGGTGCCATTGTCCGGTTTAAAAGCTAGAAGAAATCTGGAACAATCCATCCTTCTGCTTATCGCTCACACCCAGTTGGTCATTCCCTTCCTGTGCTTTTGTGTGAGTAGTGCCTATGTGTAGTCATTACAGCTTCCCTCACCTGGGTTGAATTCAGTCCAGTCCATTCTTGCTTTACCTTACTTGGTTCAAGAAAAAACAATAAACAATGTAGTGAGTCAGAGTTGATTCTGGGCACTGTGCTTATAAAACACAACCCCATAGCTCTGTGGCTGTGCATCCTGGGAGACTCTGGAAAGAACAGGTGGAGATTGTAACCAAGGAGGAGTCGGTTCCTATGAACAAGCATCAGGTGTGTGGGGTTCTGGGTAAAAGTACTCATGAAGATCCTTGCTGACAGCCGCCAAGGTGACAAATACTGTGGAAGTTCAGACAGCACAGATGTATATTGGGGCATCCCCACAGTGACTTAGCAAGAGTTTTGTTCAAACTCCATTCCACAAGAATAGGGAAAGAAGACCAAGGTTGAGCCTGGTGAAGCTGAAGACGATGAAGAATCATTCCAAGTCAAGAGTTGAGGGCAGTCTTATTATCCTGCCAGACTTGTAGTTCTCTCAGCAAACAAAATCATTCCATTTCCAAGTTACACCATATACAATGTCCTGGATTGTACAAGAACTGGGGATAAAAGTCCTGAGACTGTAATGGTATAGACTAATGTCTGCATCAGCAGAAGTGCTCATGGTCAGGGGCCTCCTGGGAGAAAGGCTGACCAGAGGAGAGATAGAGTAAGAACCTTACGTGTCTAGCCCTTGGGATGTCGGGACAGCTGTGATGCATGGAGTTAGCCATGATGGGTGGGCACTAAACAGTGGTGCTAAGATGACCCAAGGTCAGGAGCTGAGGAGATGGCTCAGTTGAACAAACCCAAGGGCCTGAATTTGGACCACCACACCCCACAGGAAGAAAAAAGCTAGGTATGGGGGCACCTGCCTGCAGTGCTAGTGGAGGGGAGACAGGATTATTCCTGGGACTCACTGGTTGGCTACTCTTGAAGAATCAGCGACTTTTAGGTTCAATGAGATCTGCTTCAAAATATAAGGTGGAGAGCCATAGAAGCAGCACCGGATGCCAACTTCTGGTCTCCACAGGCATGCCTCACATGAACAGACACACACAAACATGTATACATGAGTACACACACACACACACACACACACACACATATACATACATACATATACCTCCACTCACTTCCCCCACCCCCAGCTTCCCCTCAAATCCTCAAGGATGCTTTTATAGATAGATCTCCACATGTATTGCCTTCTTCTCTGTGTAGATTGCTAGGTGAATGTTTCTGGTATCCCATCTCAGAGCTTTGAAACCCACCTATGTCGGGTCAGGATGGCCAAGTGTGCTGTAAAGCAATCAGGTAAGACCAGCCAGACCTGAGTGCAAACAATCAATCCCAGCCTCATCAGTCTAGTCTATCCCTGCTCAAAGAGGATACATTGATTTCATATATCAGAAGTATGACTGACTTCAAGACACAAACTCCAGTGATACCTGGTCATTTTGAGGGTCCCCAAGTGCTGTCTTTGTACTTCTGCTTCCAGACGTCTTGGCATCCAGGATGCTTTGGAGCTTCAGTGGAATCTATAAGGCTTACGTGGATACCGTTGCCTCTTTTGGTAGGTGTGGGTCTAGGAAAGACTTGCTCTGGGATGGAGCCAGAGTATCCCATACCTGCATGCTGGAGCTGATATAAAAGCTCAGCTGTTATTAAAGAGTAGGACACGCAGGGTGCCACAGGGGACTCATAGCCATGGTTCCAGACATGGAGGAGTGGGATGAGGAGCCCCTAGAAGGTGGGATGAAAGTAAAGGTGAAGAAGGATTGACGTCCCCGGAAGAAGTGTATGTGTAGGCCTGTGTTGAGCTGATTGGAAGTACCCTTCCCAAGTGAGTCTAGAGAATCGGGGAAGCACACGGCAGAGGCCTGGTTGGCGACTTTGTGATGTCATCATGCTTAGATTCCTGAGATTGCAGACACTGGGGTGGGCTTCAGGTGTGAACAGCCATTTGGGAGGTGACTCCATTACAGCTAAGGAGGTGGAGATGGGAAGGGAGGGGAGGCTCTTGGGATATTATTTTTCTTGTGGCTGTGACTAAATAACTCATAAGAAGCAACTGAAAAAACTCTAGGGGGATGAGAGCATCACACTCTATCATGATCTCTCTCTCTCTCTCTCTCTCTCTCTCTCTCTCTCAACAGAGAGCATGTCCTCTCACCTCCGTTCTGTCCTCTGACACTAAGCCATCTTTGTCCCTCCTCAACCACTGTCACAGCCTCCTGCTCCACACTGCTTCCCTCCCATCTGCCTCACAAGGCAGCCAGGCTTACCCTGAGAACACGCCAAAGCAAACACGCTAGCGCAGAACCCTTCTGTGCCTTTATTGGCCACAGAGAATGCTCGGGTGGCTACTCCAGCCATCTTTCTAGCTTCCTCTTCTCCATCTTTACTCACTCACGCCTGCCGTGACTCCTGTTCAACATACTCCAGGGCACCTGAGGCACCTCCTGTCTCTAGAATGTTCTTTCCAGTTAGCACTCTATCTGCATCCCTCAAGTCCTTAGGAACATTTGTCTCCTCCCAGAATTTTTTCTCCAGTTTCATTTAGTTGGCAGAGTTTCTCAATTACTTATGTTGTGGGCTTGGAAGATGGCTCAGCTGGTGAACTACTTGTCTTGCACACATGAGGACCCAAGTTTGATCCCCAGAGCCCTTAGAAAGAAAAAAAGAAAGAAAGAAAGAAAGAAAGAAAGAAAGAAAGAAAGGCCACATGTGACGATCTATAACTGACTAGGAAGTAGAACGGGTAGATAGGCACCTCGGGCCAGCGGGCCAGCCAACCTTTGACCTGGTAAATTCCAGGCCAATGAGTGATCCTGTCTCAAAAGAAACAAATCAAATAAAAAAACAAAACAAAACAACCAACTAAGAACAACATTCCAAGACTGTCCTCTGGCCTCCACACACATGGTCTCACACACATACAAATAGGCATGCACACAAAAGAAATTAATAAAAATAAAACACTTGAATCAGTTGCCAACACTTTAAGAAGCTGATGACTTTATCTAACATCCAAGATGTTAGATAAAGTAGGGAAAGGTTAGAGCTCCTCCCTGTCTGTTCTCGGGGACAGCCATTGAGTCCCTTCAATGTCCCTGCATGCTTCCTTGAGCTCTGGTTAAGTCTGGGTCTACAGGATGAGCGGGAGGGGAAGAAGGCAAGGTGGGACTAGCTTACTTGATGTCACTATATCAACCTTGGCCTTTAGCTGCCCAGGTTCCCACTGGCAACAGCGTGCAGCCTCCTGCTCCTCTGATCGCCCAGCTGAGGAGCCAGCCCTCTGCCACCTTCCTGCTCCCTAGCAATCACAGCCCAGAAGGCAAGGAAGTGTGTCTGTTAACAAAGCGCATCTAATCCCTCACACATCTTAGAAACTTTACACTGTCCTAAAGCTCCGATTTTGTCACCTCTCAGACCCGTGGTGCCACTGGGCTAAAACACAGCTAAACACATCTTAGATCTGTCAGCCCAAAGCCCAGTGAACAGAATAGTCCTATCTTAGAGAAGACTGGACAGTTCGTGTCGGCTTCCAGAATCTGAGGAGACCTTGTATATCAAGTGACAGGGAGACTATTACAGAGGGCTCCCTGACTTGATGATGCTTCACTTAACTGCTCTCCCACTTCATAATGGTGAGCCTGTACTGGCAATATCGAACTTGTATCTTCTCCTGGACTACTAATGTGTTGTCTGATGCTCCTCTCTGGTGATGTCAGGCAGGTTCCAGGAGTTGTAGCTTCCAGTTAGCTTCTTATTACAATGGGCAAGCAGCCTACCCTCTACAGTGTGTTCGGACACTGGATACGCTAGATGTAGTTTTGGCTTGCCATAGTTCAGTTTACAATGGGGTCCTCGTGGCCATATAACCCTTAGTCAGGCAGCCTCTGTGGATACCCTTCACCCTGTACTTATTCTATTCTGAGCTTCTCCCATGTCTGGGTTCACTATATACAGCTTTGCCTTTGGGCAGCTATAGTCAACAACCTCTACGGATTGATTTAGAAACAACAAAAGACCCACCAATCACTCATTGTGGTTATTAAGTATTTATTTCGCCTTAGATGCTTGCAGAACCCAAAAGAGAGGGAAACTGGAAACAGGTCAGAGCTGTAACATTAAAGAACTCCTTGAGTTTCTTTAATATTTGTGTATCGCACCTCCCTCCCATCCCCCCACCAGTCTCACCGAACAGTTCTGATTTAAAGTCCAGACCTTGAGATGTGCAGACTTCAAATTAGAAGCGTGGATTTATGTCATTGATTTCTTTTGTCGAGCTATTCAGTGTATGCGCCGGAAATATGATTAATTAGGCTTATGAGCATAACAGCACACCCCCAATTGAGAGAATTAAAGATGCTGTGTTAAGCGACTTTAAATGGTTGGTGGGCGGCTCAGCATAGTACTTTTCCTACTGCAGAAGTTGGACACACATGCATGACCTGTTCAAGGCACAGAAATCTCAGGCAGGCAGTTGGCAGCTTTGATAAGCACACCTGAATAACCACTGGGTGGCCATGTTGTCAGTTGCTTGTTGACGTGAGTCTTCCTTGCGCCCGAAGCTCATAAGCGAACAGGGCTTCCTGCAGTTTTGCTTCTTCTGTGAGTGGTTATGTTTATTGAGCACCCTGAGGAGGGTGGTGACACAGTGACCCTGTTGGGCTGTCTGAGTCAGCAAAAATGATACCTCTTTAAGCAACATCTAACACATGTGTTTGGAATTACATATGCATGGTCCATGACAACTGGTTGACTTCCAGAGCTTCTGGGACGCCAGAGTTCAGGGTGTCCATCATGACTGAGTGGTGGTGTGGGCCCTCTCCCTTTGTCCTTATACAGCCTTGCCTTAGTGTGTACAGACTCAGAGTCAGGGCGAGGTCTGGAGTCCTTCTCTTTTGTTTTTATAGGGCATAAATCCTATCAGGAAGGTCCTACCCATGACTTCATCTAACCCCAGTGATCACATAGGGCTTTCATCTATGAGTGGGAAGGTACATTCAGTCTACTGCACAGAAACTGGGGCTGGGGAGGCAGGAAAGATAAACGAGAATAAAGAACCTCTCTTGGGCTCATGCTTCACATAGAGACAGATCCAGCCATACATATAGCAATTATAGAACAGAAATAACTACAGGCAAATGCCCAGAGAACTGAGGAGAGAATGAAGCACTTGTGTGTACTGTTTACACACTTATTCCACACACACACACACACACACACACACACACACACACACACACACACATGCACACATTTGCACAGGCAGAGACTAGAGGTCAATGGAGGTCAAGTCTTAATTACTCTTGACTTTATTTCTTTGAGGCAGCCTTTCTCACTGAGCCTGGAGCTTATCAGTTGGCTCTTACCAGTGAGGTCCTGGGATCCACCTTTCTCCATCTGCCCAGTGCTAGCATTACAGATATACTTAGCTTTTAAGTGGGTGCTAGAGTCTAAACTCAGTTCCTCACGGTGGAGTGACAAGTGCTTTATTGGCTGATCTTCTTTCTCAGTCCCAAGAATGAGGCTTTTACAAACCACAACTGAGGATCCTAGAGAAGTTATCCCATTCAGGAAATGGCACACAAGCAAGCAATGGTGGTGCCCACTGACTTGTCCGCCATGTTCGCTGATGCCATCGGACAGTTGTTCTTCCCTCTCTGGCCACCATGCCTGGCCTCACTCACTCTTGCAGTAGTTCTGCAGAGTAAACACAGATGCGACAACATGCTCTTTGTCTTTCATCTGAAGGAAAGCTCAAACAAGTCCCCTAATGACAATAGAGGGAGGCACACTGAGATTCCTGACCTGGTGTGACAGCCATGTCTATCCCACCTCATTGTATCTCAACCAGTATTTGCGGCATGTACCCCTGCTGCCTAGAAGACACCATGGAACAGCTAGCTATAAGAAGGCTAGACAGGAAGGACATGCTGCCAAAGGGGGACCTTAGAGGTGTGAGGAGAAGTGGTCCTTCCTCCTCTCCTGGGGAAGCCGAGACAGCCCTGGGGGAATCGGACCCTGCTGCAATCCGGCCCATTTCTAGAAAGGCATCCTGGATGCAGCCTAGAGAGCCGATAGCAGTACTTCCCCATCCCCAAAGCTCTGCCCTGCTGGAAACTGCAGCTGAGGAGAGAAGACAGAGGCAGTCAGCCAGAGATCTCTCCTTTTCCTCTCTCGGCCCCTCTCCTTCACACCCCCCCCCCACCTGCCCCTCATTTGACCCTTTCCTCTTCTGCCACAGGCCCCGTTTGCTTTCCTGTTCCATCTTCCATTTCTCTCTCTCCTCTCACCTTACCATCTCTCTCATGGGTCCCTTTTTAGTGTCATCACCGACCTGTCCCGTCACACATAGCTACAAATTAATGTCTCCGGCCTACATATGAGAGAGACCAAGTCTAGTTTCTCTTATGGGATATAATCATTTCCAGCCCCATCCATTTTCCAGCACACGCTGTATGTGATTCATTTTTCTTTCCCCTGAATAAAATGTCATTGTGTCAGTATGTGTGTGTGTGCATACCATGTTTTCTTTACCTATCCATCTATTGATGGAGATCTAGATTGGTTTTTCTTAGCCATTGTGAAGAGTGTATCAGTAAACATGGATATGAGGTGGGACACAGAGTTCTTGGGGTGTGTACCCAGGAGCCTGCCACCTTTTCATAAAGAACTCTGCCTCCATGTCTCCTTGAGCAAGTAGCTAAATCCCACAGGTTTGGGGTTGTATGCTGGATAGTTTTATGTCAACTAGACATAAAGGAGAGGAGAGAACCCCAATTAAGAAAATTCTACCATACGATCACCTGTAGGCAATCCTGCAGAGCAATGGTTCTCAACCTTCCTAAGACTGCAACCCTTTAATACAGTTCCTCATGTGGTGGTGACCCCCAACCATACAATTATGTCATTGCTACTTTATAACTGTAGTCTTGCTACTGTTATGAATTCTAAATATCTGAAATGTGATCCCTGCCAATGGGGTTGAGACCCTCAGATTGAGAACCACTGCTATAGGGCATTTTCTTAATTAGTTTCTTAATTAGGAGAGGGCCCATCCCACTGTGGGCAGGGCCGTTCCTGGCCTGTGGTCCTGGGCTCTATAAGACATCAGGCTGAGCAACCATGGAGAGCAAGCCAGGAAGCAGCACCCTTCCATGACCTCTGCATCAGCTCCTGCTTCCAGTTTCCTGCCCTATATGAGTTCCAGTCCCGACTTCCCCCAGTGATGGACTGTAACCGGGAAGTATAAGCTAAATAAATTGTTTCCTTCCCGACTTGCTGTTTGGTTACCATGTTTCATCGCAGCAATAAAAACCCTATCTAGGACAGCGTGAGTCTGAAGTGTTCTTAGGCCTCCGTGTTCAAATACTCCCTTCACAGCTGACGGTGACAGTTAGGGAAGCTGTGGAATTTCTAGGAGGAAGGGCCCCCAGGAGGAAGTGGGCCACTTGCGGGGGAATATTGAGGTTATACTACACTTCTGTCTTAATCTCTCTGCTTCCTGGGATACCAAGATGTTGGCAAGCGCTCCTTCTCCATGTTGCTTCTACGAAGCTGTCCGTCACTGTGTCTTCTCGGCCATGACAGACTGTATCCTGTCAATCATGAAAAAAATATTCTTCTTTTGGGGAGTGCTTCTGGACAGCTCTTCAGTCACAGCAAGGAGAAAGTAACTTAAGATGTTATGTGATGGCTTAGTTAAGCATCCCTCAAACGCCTATGTCTTAAGGACTTGGTCCTCAGGTGGCTCTCCTAGAAAGCGGTAGAGCCATGAGGACCTGCAGCGACATTAGGTCGTTGGGAAGATGATCTTTAAGGGAATACAGGAACCCCAGTCACCCTTCTCCTCACTTCTACTTCCTAGCTGTATGAGAGGACCAGCTTCCTTGGCCACGAACTCTTGTTGTGATATATTCTGGCAGCCATAGGCCCAGAACAAGGCCAAACGACTGTGCACTGTCATTTCTAAAAAGTATCAGCCAAAATCAACCATTTTTTTCTCATTAAGTTGACTATCCCAGGCATTTTGTCACAGTAACCCAAAACCAGCGGACGGAGTCTGTGTCCCATGTGTGCAAAAGGAGAACCCAGAATTAGATCATTCTTCAGCTCACAGCAAGAAGAGAAAACACAGGCATCGCCGCCTGCTTTGCTGCCCACGTCGGATGCCGTGGAAAGCAAATTAAAGGAAACGGGAAGGAGAGACAGCGCGTATTGAGTTTCTCATTAGCCTCACTGCCTGGTTCTCATTAGTGAGCCTTCTGGGTTATGGACACAAGGGCCGGGGCTTATTTTCATGGCTGAATAGCACACGTGAAATGGAGGCAATTTCTAATCCATACTATATGAGCTTCTCATGCCGCTATCTCACCAAGTGATGGGCAGGACTTGTGGAAAACCCCACTGGAAAGATGGGCTAATCCTTGCGGGAGGGAAAAGATTGCTGCTATGCATAAGCTTTTGCTCTCTGCTTAATTAATCTCTAAAACTTTTGGGCCTTAATGAGAATAATTAGACTTGACAGTACCGAGCTTAATGTACAACTACAGACAAACAAACACCATGTTGAGTTTATAAGCTTCCTGAGGCTTGCTGAAAGACAGGCTAATGTTATTTACAGCAGTCCCCATGAGGGGCCAGACAAAGGCTAAGGCTAGAAATGGGGCTTTTGCTCCCTGGGAATGGTGTCTCTAAGGAACAGGATTCTATAGCCCCTCTTTTGTGGCTTTTCCTCCATTAACAAACCATGGTCTAGACAGGACCTGGCTGGAAATCCCCGTGTTACCACCCCAGCCACACCTCATTTATCACCACCTTGAATGCAAGGCTTGCTCAAACCTCCAGGCCTCTCCTGTTCGTTATGAATTGAGGGAGCCAGAGAGTTACTGCACACTTGCTGCGCTCTGCTCTGTCTGCCGGCTTCTGGAAATACCTCATTTTCCAGGAAAGCATTCATTTGTCAACAGAGGGATAATGTTAAAGCCTTAAAGACAAATCAGGCAGAAGCAGGGCTGGAGGAACCAGCAGCGAGTGGCCTGGGAGAGATGGCAGGTTTGCCACTGAACTGCTGCTTTGATTTGTGAGCCTCTGCCAGCCTCTACCATCTCTAAGAAAAGGTTTAAGATCTCTCTCTGGGCTCACCCTCCCCAGATGGAGGGTCTAGAAGCATCTCCCCGGTGCTCTGTGTGTTTGTCTGCATGCCTGGGAGACTTTAGAGTGAAGGATCCAATAACCAGGCAGATTTGGCCAGTTTCTTGTAAGAGACTCATGGGACTGTCTATGTGGACAAGCAAAAGAAATCTCACCAAGCCTGCTGGGGTGACACACAGGTGACGAAGAGCAGAGATGAGAAAAGGGTGTGGTGGCACACACCTGTCTTTCATCCTAGCACTTAGGGAGTCAAGGGAAGAGGACCACAGATTTCAGGCGAGCCTAGGCTACACAGCATGGACTGTCTCAGAAGATAAAGAAATAAGTGATGTTGGATATCTTCACTCAGTTCATTGATGTTCACTAATGCCACTGACAAGACATTGGCGAATGTCACCACCTCAACCATCCTTGAGGTTTTACTACGATCCACTTGTGGAAAAATGCTTAGAAACAAAAGTCAACAAACATGGGGAATGACAACGTCCTGTGCTTCTGAGGCCCAGTGATGGAGTTGTTTCCACTCGAAGTAGCTGAAAGGGCAGAGCTTCAACAATTGATTTGAAAGCTAGTATATTACCCTGTTAAAAACATAAATCAACACACACACACACACTCATATATATACACATGCAAATTCACACACACAGACAGACACATACACACATACTTACATATACAGACACACAGGGGCACTGTTACATTCTCTCTCTCTCTCTCTCTCTCTCTCTCTCTCTCTCTCTCTCACACACACACACACACACACACACACACACATATACACACAGACACATGCATAGGCACATATACCATATACGTACATACATATACACTCACACACAGAGACATACACACTCACACACCAACATACACATAGACACACACACATACATGCTCATACAAATTCACACACACAGACAGAAACATACACACTCTCATATGCATACACACACATAGCCACACACATACATACACACAAAAACACACACACTCTTATACAAATACTCAACACATACATACATCCACATAGAAACACACACACTCTCACACACATACACATACACAGACTGACACACAGAGACACTTTCACAGACATTCTCTCTCTCTCTCTCTCTCTCTCTCTCTCTCTCTCTCTCTCACACACACACACACACACACACACACACACCCCAATAGAGAACAGGACTTTTAACCCTGTAAATGATGCGAGGCTCGAGAGCTTCGTTTTTCATTTTCAATCAAGGATCTGAAACAGACTTCAAAGGGCACTCACGCTGACAGTTTTATTTCCTCTGTGAGGAAGAGGAAAGATGAATGAGCTCAAAGCCAGATCATTCTCAAAATCATTGCAGCCCTGACATATCTAAATGAGTTTGTAAAAGAAAATACAGTAGCAATTGATCTTATTAATTAGAGATGGACCAGGATTGTAACACTCGCTTATCCACTGATTGCATATAGCTATCAAAACAAAACAAAACAATGAGATAATAAAGTAAAAATGAACCATTTCCTCCTGGGGAGGGGGCACACACACTTTCTTTTATTCCCTAAGATAGAAAGTCAGTAGTGAAAAAATCCTAGTTGTCCCCTTTTGTTTAAGGCCAGCTTCCTGTCACCTGCAGAGCTGCGAGTGCACATGGATTATAGATCACAATTAACTGAACACAGAACTAGACAACACTTGGAACGTGCTACAGCGAACGGGAGCCTTGTGGCTTTTTAAGCCAGGCACGCCACTTACCTGTGAGGAGTGGAGGCAGCCTGGCTATAAATGGCGTTCTGGGCCTGTTCTCCTCCTAATCCTGTTTTCACTAACAACCACTTAGCCTGTGACTCGGGCTCCCATAGAACAGCTAGTGATACATTGCTGAGTGGCGGGCACCTGGAGGCAGTGACCTCAGTCAGGGCACAGGCCTGTGCCATACGAGGTGGAGCTTCGGTTGGTTTGTGCAAATGTTAATGTTGTAGAAGAGAAAGAAGGGAGGGGAGGAGGCAAAGGAGACAGGGAGGAGACGGAAATGATTTTCTGGAAAGGACTCCTTATATAACCACAATGGTGTGTGTGTGTGTGTGTGTGTGTGTGTGTGTGTGTTGCCTTTTGTGTGCACGCACATGTGTGTGTTTCCCCTTGAGTGTAGGGTGTGGGGTGGAGACATCTGGACAGAAGACTTGAAGTGGGAAGTCAGGTCATCTGTTACCACAGTTGTAAGGCATGTGGGGCCTGAAACTCAGCCTTAGGTTTGTCCCTATCAGGGACCTGTACTTGCCCCTGCAGAGGCAAGCCTTGCAAGCTCATTCTAAGGGCAAAGCAAGATCAGTGCAGAGTAGAAGCAGCACTGGTAGAGTGTGTGATATAGCACTGACAGTGGGCCTGATATAGTGTTTGTGTGTGTGTCTGTCTCTCTGTGTGTGTGTGTGTGTGTGTGTGTGTGTGTGAGAGAGAGAGAGAGAGAGAGAGAGAGAGAGAGCTGAATCTGGAGCTCACTTCTTGGCTCATCTGGCTGGCCTGTGAGCTCTAACGATGCCCTTGTCTCTACACCCAGCTCTGGGGTTCAAGTGCTACCGTGCCAGGCTTTCACATGCTGCTGGGGACCCAAACTCCAGTCCCTGTGCTTGCTATGAGAGCAGTTTCCCTAAAGAGCATCTTCTCACCCTCTAGGTGTGATATTAAAAGTGGCTTGAGCCAACCTTTGTCTTTCAGCTTGTCTAGAGCACACCAGCTCTAGCCAGCTGGCTCTCCACGAGTGTCACTGTCACCCAAACAATGTAAAAATACATAGGTATATTTTCTGATGCAAAGCACCATCTAAGATTTCTATGACTGTCAGTTTACTTTAGCAACGAGATTACATTTAATATGAAATTTTGGAGTAACATTGAGGCACAGGCTTTGGGGTGTTGGAACACCCCATCTCCTCTGTCTCTTAGCTACTGTGCTAGGCTTTTTACTGGGGTATGAAGATGTCACCTGGTAGAGGGACACCAGTTCTGACCTTCAGATTAACTAGGGTGACAATACACTTGGAGGACTTGATGTTCAGATGCCCGGCACAGGCCATGGAAAGATCCAGGCCCTGAGAGCAAGGCTCCAATTCTGCCCCAGTCAGGGAAAGAGCGAGAACCCTCCCAACAGATCAGAACCCGGAGTCTCTTAAAATGGAAATGAACATTTTCAAAAGGCCTTTCTCAAGGGAAAAGTACGCAGTAAATCAGAGCCTTTGAAAGACAACTGGGGCCTGTGCTGGTTTTCGAATAACTCGCCATTTAATAAATGTTCTATTTTTGTCCCCTTAGGGAAATATACAACTCCACTTGAAGCCTGTGGGCCAAAATAATGTACACCACCCCATCTCACTTTCATAAGTTTTGTGATGGCGACAAATGACCTGGAAGCTTCCCTTTTTTGGGAAGCTGTGTGAAGAGATGGGGCCATTTAAAAAGCGGGAGATGATTTCTACGCACACCTGTCTCTGATCGTGAGCCTTTAGTTAGTTGTTGTGATTATTGTTGTTGCTTAAATGGTGCTGCGCTATGTAGGCCAGGCTGGCCCCAGGGTCTCCTGAGCTTCCTGCCGCGGCCTCCTGAATCCTGAGATTCACAATTATGTGCCAACAAACCCAGCCTGTGGATGGCATTTTGATTAGCTGTTCTTCAATTTTCCTTTGTCCGAACTTTATAGAAGTCATGCAAAGTGTGACATGATCATTGTGTGTGCATTCTGATGTGTACATTCTGATGTGTGCACTCTGATGTGTGCACTCTGATGTGTGCATTAAGGACTTGAAGCTGGAGACTGCGTGTCCTGGCTCCTCTTCTGTGTTGGTAAAATGACTCCATATGTACTTGAGTTAAGTTGATGGGCATTTTCCACATTCTAATCCTCATGGCCTTGGGGACACCACTTGTACATGCCATACTTTCACAGTGTTGCTTTGATGACTGTGACATCGCCCCTGTTTTTGTCTTCCTTTCCTCTGGTGCACAGTAGACCTGAAAAGGCAATAGCTGAATGCTTGAAGTGGGACAGGCACATGTTCCACTTCATGAATGGGCATGGCAAAATTCTGGGGGGTGGATATTATGCCATCAGCTAGCCAGCACCATCTCTTCTGCTGAGTCTCAACCAACATCCCCACAGCATTCAGATGGGAGCCCATCTTAACTCTGCTTCAAGGGCCGACTGGATGCAGGAGCTGAGAGCCAGTTCAAACACCACATGGACTTTGGGATAGCGTGTTTTCTTTGAGTGCAAGCCAGCCAAGACTGTGGCCTCACATAATTCTTCTGCTGGTGTGGAATAGCAAGCGCCACTGGAAGATGATTCATGAGGAGACATTTGCCAAGTTTTTGCCTGGGATTGAATGGGGGAAAAAAAAAAAAGGATTCCAGAAGTGCACACGGAAGCCACATAGAGCGAAAGTTCTATCTTTAGTTTGGGAATCTACATTCATTACTTCTCTCACTTGGCTGGCACGTGGCTGAGGCTCTAGCCACCGAGTACTCGTGCTCTGAGATGTTTGACTATGCATCAGGGTCTGGTACATAATTTTAGCTAATACTTGTTTTATGTTCTTTAGTTTATAAAGTGCTTTGCCTACACCTTCTAGCTGCTTATTCATTATGAGTGCACATGCCAACATTAACCGACAGGAAAATGATATCTTTGCAAGGGGCACATGGGCCATGCATACATGAGCCACTGAACTCGGGCCCTCTAGGTGATGTTATAGGGAGTTGCCTTCCCACAGGCGTCCTCTGATACCAACTGGTTATCCTACAAGTCCAGGCTGATGCCAGTGAACTAGAGCCAGCTTCCATCCCACAAGTTCAGCAGTCACATCCCAAATAACACCTTTGTCTGAAATGATGACAGTTTTGGAGGATTCCCCCCAACTCTCAACAATTCAACTAGTCATGAGACTAGTTGACTAGGTGACTCCTGTAACCTGAGAAAGAGCTATTCTTACTGTTCGTTTTTCTATCTATCTATCTATCTGTCTGTCTGTCTGTCTGTCTGTCTATCTATCTATCTATCTATCTATCTATCTATCTATCTATCTATCTATGTGCATGTGTATATGTGCATGTGTCATGGCACACACATGGAGGTCCCAGACACCAAGTCAGTCCCAGTCCTCTCCTTCCTACTATGTCTCTCCTGGGGATCAAACTTGGGTCTTGGGGCAGAATTGCAAGCACTTTCACCCACAGAGCCATCTCTCCTGCCCTCTTGCTGTTATTACTTACTTACAGAGCAGGCAAATGCTAACCCAGATGAAGAATTTCACAAGGTGAGGTCTGGGACTGGCGGCTTGGTGTCCAGCTCTTCACAGACTCCATGAATGTTTTCCAGCACAAGGCTATGTGCCACAGCTGGGAACCTGCCTGAGCCTCCATGTGCTGGGAATTTGTATCGGGGTTTCATTATATAGGCATAATTGATTTAATCACAGGCGATTAGAATTGCATTCAATCTCCAGTCTCTCTCCCCTCTCAGGACATTGAGAGGTGGGGCTGGAATTCCAAAGTTCTAACCCTGTGGGGGGTCTGGGGAGGGGGGGACTGGGATTACCGGATGCTGTCTGAGAGCTCTGTATAATGAGTCATTTCATTAGCATATGCCCAGCTATGATAGAAAGGGGCCCTTGTTATGAACAACAAAAGAATTAGACATGTGTCACTTTGAAAGATCCAAGAGTTTTTGAAGCTCTGTTCTAGGAACTGGGGATAAAGAACAGAAATATTCTTTGTTATATTACAATTCCCTGTAGTAGGTAGACTGTATGCGCAGCCAGTGCCTTTCTCCTTTGTAAATACAACCTGCTCTGTCAAGAGGTGGCTCTCTCCCTCATCTCTTAAATATGACTCTTTTTTTTTTTAATGCCTATGTCCAAATCTGAAAATAGATAGAGGCGGCCAAGTTTTTAGGCTGTTCAAGTTAGGTGTTTATATGCCCAGGAATTACATTAAGCAAGACAGTAAAGACAGAGAAACCATCTTGGATGCTTCAAGTCCTGACAGTGCCCACTGGAGATGGCTGTCCCCTTTCTTGTAGTTGAAGAGTCTCCCGGCTGAGCCAAACACTTCATGGCATCCCAACAAGCAATAAACTGAGCAGAGCAGTTTCTTACATGTTGCAGATAGCTCTCTGAGAATTTTGTATTGGGTGACAAGACCTCACAAAAATAATCTCAGATACATCTCAGGTATGCAGAATTCTATTATATACAGAAGAATGTTAAGGTTAAATTCAGTATTTAAAAAAGGAACCAAAAGGCACATGTCCTGTCTTGAGAACTACAACAATGGACCCGACTCACTTGGACAGTGGTTCATCAGCATTTCTTCTGTATGTCTTCCTGTCACAGGCTCTGAGCCCTCTGCCTTGCTTCTTTTGTGAGTCTAATTCAGAGACTGCCAAATAGGGAAACTCTTTTATAGGGTAGAGAGATGGCTTAGCGGTTATGAGCACAAACTGCTCTTTCTGGTCACCTGTGTATGTTTCCTTTGGTTCCCAACACTCTCATCAAGAAGCTCACAACCATCTGTAACTCTGACATCTCTGGCCCACTGGTCACCAACACACACACACACACACACACACACACACACACACACACTAAAATAATCCCCTTTTAAAAGAAAGAAACTTCCTCCTAAACATTTAGGTAAGGATTTACATATGAAAGCTCATCTTGGTACTAATTATAATCACACTTTCAATGCCTATGTTATTTAGGACAAAATACAGTTTATGTCTAAAGACCCAAATGTGTACTAGTATTTATCAAGAAACTTTTAAGCCAATTTTTTTAAATGAAGATATTTGCACTCTCAAATTCAAGAGGTGAGAAGTTGGCCAACAGGGCAGATCAGCAGATGCCATTTCTTGGGGATCCATGCTGCCTTCTTTAGCGCTCTGCTGGATTCCATGTCTCTGGAAGATGGGAAAGGCCCCCAGAGGAGCTCTTGTGTAATATTTTCCGCCAAGTCTGGAAGCAATCTACAACACTTCCATTTTCCATGGAGAACGCAGCCATGTCGCCACACCTGGAAGTCACTGACTGGGTAGCCCGTGTACCCACGCTCTCACTAACTGGGTAGCCGGTGTGCCTATGATCATTTTATTATTATGGAAGCTACATATGCAGCTTCCAAATCACTAAAGGAAAACAAAGAACAAGGTTTATAGATAATTAAAAAATATGTGTCACGAACATGTGGCAGTCCCCTAAACCACAAAGGCAACTTAGGAAAATTGTCATTGCAAGATACAACCGACCAAGAGCTGAGACATTGTAACAACTGGGTCAGCTGTCAACACGTCTGTTTGGTGCATGCTTTGGCTTAGAAGCCTGTGAAGTTGTCAATCGTACCTTGGAGACCTTCTCTTTTCCTGGTGTCTGTCTTCCATTAGAAATGGAGACTAAGAGTGGAAAGAAAGATCCCAAAGAGATGTGGTATAACTGGCTCACAGCCAGTCACAACTCACCTGCTAGTGACTTTGAAAGGACTCCTTACCATAAGTGTGGGGAGCCATTTCCTCGTGGGGAGCAACTTCCCAGCAGCCCTGCCTCACCCAGGCATCCTCACCAGCTAACTTGCGAGGGAAAGACTCACATTCCTCTTGTTGTTTTGTGTACCTCATGAATTGACACACATCAAATGGACACCTTGGATTCAGCGGCGTACACTTAAACGTTTAAGGAGTGTTTAAGGGTTCCGTTTTCAGCAGACAGCACGCACATCAGTTTTTGAGGAAGCTCCAAGATGCAGCCAGGGCTTTATTTATCAGCACATTTGCATGTGGTGATTGATTCTTGAGCCAGCCAAACACATCTAAAAGAAAACTCATTTAGTGCAAAATAGCTTTAAAAGTGACTGCTTTCAAATGGACCGCCCTGTTTAAATGATCCTCAGGATATAATTAGAAGAAATTGGAGTTTCCTGAATGAGAGAGAGAGAGAGAGAGAGAGAGAGAGAGAGAGAGAGAGCTCACAGACTTGTGTAATGGTCTGTGTACCATTTGCCTTTGGAACATCTTGCTGCCCCATGAACAAACTAAAATTCTGTCATCTTTGGCCACCTATTAGTAACCAAGGTAATGTAATTTGGGAATTATTCATATAAATGATCACTGTCCAAATAGGACCTAGTAGCTAACATTAGATGATTGTCAAACAGCTTATCCTCAACAGAGTGAAGAACTTCAGGTCAGACAGAGCTATCTCAGCCAGAGGAAACCTGATACAACCACGCTTGGTGTCAGCTATTAGAGATTAAAGCCTGCTAAACTTTCAGGACATGCTCGCACACTCCTGGGTAGCGCCAACTTTTCAAGATTTGAGCCAGTTCAGCAAGTAGCGTCAGCAGACCAGCATCTCCTAGGCAATGAAAGTAGTTACCATGGAAACCCCAGAGCTGCACCCATCAACAGCTTTACAATTTTGACAGTTCAGAAAGTGACTATTTTGGAATTTCAATTAGAGTAGAAATACACACATCTAGATGAACAAAGTGTTTTAAAAGTCTATAGGAAATTAGTTACATACATGTTTTTCTCTTTAATCAGAAGACAGCTCCTTAAATATATTCTGTATGTGGAAATGGGCTTCAGGAGCAATGTGGAAAGCACCCAGTAAAGAGAAAAAAAAATGCTAAAGTAAATGTATCCTTGTTCTTTCTCTGGAAAAGAAATAGGCACACAGAATAACTAAGTCGTGAAAATGACCAACAAATTTTTAACAGAGTAGCCACAAAATGCCCTGCTTACTAAGTCAGAGCAGTGCATATTACTAAGGTTTTGTTCTTTTTTAGGATTTTGTATTTGCTTGTTCTGCATGGTGATGCTGCTCTGGATGAATCACACTTCTTGTGACTCTGCTTCAGAGTCCAAGCTATTCTGTCCGTTCCATGGTAACGGAGAAGAGGATGCCTGAAGAGCTTCGGACTGTAGGTTCCAAATCTGCGTCAGAACCTAGGCACCCTGTGCCCGGGTCACCCTAGTCAGCAGACAGCTTAAGAGAAAACAGTGACACCAACCAATCCTTCAACAGAAACTCAAGCCCTGTTAAGAGAGCACAGGAGGGTTGGGGCGATGGCTCACCGGGTATGAATATTTGATGCTCAAGCACGAGGACCCAAGTTCAAATCTCTAGTGGCCACCCACATCAAAAGATATGCATGGGTATGCACAAGCATATATACCCCAGTGATCTGTCACAATGAGACAGGAGGATTGCTGAACCTTGTTGTCCACCAGGCTAGCTCCAAGTTCAGTGAGAGATCCTGACTCAAAGAAATAAAGCAGGGATTTAGACAGCAGATGACTTCCTTTGGCCTTGCTTGCACACCGTTTGCACACGTTTACACATACATCACTGTACTTGCAGGCTAGTTTTATGTCAACTTAACACAGCTAAAGTCATCTGAGAGGAGGGGAACTTAATTAAGAAAATGTCTTCATGAGATCAGGCTACAGGCAAGCCCATAGGGCATTTTCTTAATTAGGGATTGATGTGGGAGGGCCCAGCCCATGGTGGGTGATTTCATCCCCGGGCTGGTGGTTCAGGGTTTTGTAAGAAAGCGGGATGAGCAAGCCATGAAGAGCAAGCCAGTAAGCAGCATCCCTCCATGGCCTCTGCGTCAGCTCCTGCCTCCTGGTTCCTGCCCTGTTTGAGTTCCTGTTCTGACTTCCTTCGATGATGAAAGGTGATACAAAAATGTAAGTCCTTTGCTTCCCAATTTGCTTTTGCCAAGGTAAACAAACTTTCTGGCCTAAAAGGGCCATGAAAGCAAAGAGGCATTTCACTGGAGACCAGAACAAAGAATCGAAATTAAACCTTGCCAACTAAACCCAAAGCAGAGGATCCTAATACCCCTCCCGACCACACACAAACATGCGCACAAAGTCCTGCCCTAAAGATATCTTGAAGAGACAGTTGAAAGCCATCTGATTTGGTATTCTAACTCTTCCCAGGGCTTAGCCTGGGACTGTCATATAGAAATTACTGGGTACAGACTTAATGGAGCTATTGCTAAACAAGTGAACAAATCTCCTGCTCACAGGTAGATACATAACTGGATGCAAACATGAGGAGTAACAGAGTATTGAAGAACACATGAGCCAGGCTTCTGATGCCAGGGACCGACCCAGACTGCTAGAACTTTTTCCTATGAGTGAAGGGTTCTTGGAGCTCAGGGCTGGGGGCTACAGATATTCGGTAGCTACCCAGGAAGTATTTACTGGCACCAGAACTTGTCCTCTAGGAGAGCGCAGTACCCAATCTGAACAGCTGAGATGTCACTCCAACCCAGGACGTGTGCTCTTTTGACTGACACTGTTGCACTGAGAGTTTACATTTCCTCCAGAGACAACTGTTAAACCTCATTCTTTAGAATTGTTTTAACGTTGTTCTGCCTTGGACAGTGAGCAGGCCCCCCTGTACTGTCAGGGGCTTAGAAATAAGTATCAGCCTACTCAAGGAAGACGGGTGTTTGAAGAAATATTTAACAGGAAGTCTCCAGTCTTCACCCAATTTAGCCTTGCTGCTTGGCCTCAGAGACGACATTAGATACATCCGTGGGAAGCCCCATAACACATACATGCACAGAAAGCACTCATCAGGTGAAGGCACGGTCAAGTGAACTTATATGAAGCAGAAGCGAGTTGTTTCCTGGGCCTGGGCTAATTGATTTCATCAAGGTTCATAGTCCACCTCCAGCTGCTATGTGCAGCGGTTTTATTTCTCCATGGGGGAGCTCTGACGTCAGTAGAAAACATTAGGAGGCCTTTGCAGTTTTCCCAAAGCAATTAGTGGATGAAGGAGGCATGGACTGAGGCACACCCACTACCACCTTCTGCCAGTGCCTACGAGGAGACAGATCAGTTTTATAGCCTTCTGTATCTACTCTCCCGCTCTTGACCAAAATCTACTGCCTTTTGGTTTAAAGGGGAAATGACTGACTTAATTTTTAAGAGCAGGTTGGAGTTCACAACAAAGCTGAGCAGAAGGTTCAAAGAGGCTCCTGAACTCTGGGCTTCTATATACCTATAGCTACCACCTTTATTGACAGCCCCCATTGGAATGGCACATTTGTGTCACCTGCTGAGCCCGGGAGTCCACATACCATATCACCCCGTGTCCACAGTTTAGAGTTCCCTCTTGGCGTTACATATTCTATAGATTAGGAAGAAAAAGTGTAATCTCCATGAATGTGATACTGAGTGGCTTCACTGTCCTAAAAATCCTGTGTTCTGCCAACTTCTCCTTCTTTCCCTGCTAAGCTGTGGCCACCAGAGACTGTTTTACTGTCTTTGTGGTTGTGCTATTTGTTTAGGATGTCATATAGTTAAAATCACACAGCATGTATGTACCATTTTCAGGTTGGCTTCTTGCACTTCTGAATATGCATTTAAATGTCCTAGTCATTTTATGACTTGATCACTTATTTCTCTTGGTCCCTTTTTTCCTCCCCTATGCTCTGTGTGTGTGTATGAATGTAAGTGTGTATGCAGTGTGTATGTATGTGTTTATATATGTATGTATGGATACATGTGTGTATGGTTGCATGTGTATGTGTATGTATACGTGTGTATGTGTGTGAGTGTGGGTTTTGTGTGGGTATATGCTTGTGTGTGTGTGTTGTGTGTATGTATGTGGTGTGTGTGTGTGTGTGTATGTGTGTGTGTGTGTGTGTGTGTGTACATGAACATAAACATAAATGAGGCCAAAAGCTGAGGTCAGGTCTCTTCATCACCTTCTCCCTGGCCCTGGAACCCATTGACTCAGTGTGCCTGGTTGACCAGTAACCCCAAGGGCCTTCTTATCCCTACATCCCCACCAGCTGGGGCTCTAGGCATGTCTTGCTGCATCTGCACTTTTTAAAGCAGGTGCTAGGAATCTAAACTCAGACCCTCATGCTTGCCACACAAAGCATTTTCCCAACAGAGCTGTCTTCCCAGTCTGAAAGCTCATTTCCTTTGTGTGCTGAATACTATTCTGTTGTCTAAATACAATTCGCCTTACATATCCATTCATTTAATGGTGCCATTTAAATATGAGCCCCAGAGTTGATGTGTTGAAAGTTTAATCCCTGGGTAGAATGGAATGAGGAAGAGTGTGGAAGTGCACTGACGAGATTCCTCTCTGCGCTGCCGTGACATTGGGTTATCAGACTCCAGAGTGAGTCCTCAAACCTGAGACCTAGTTTCAATCTTCAGCCTCCGAGGATGTATCCTGAGTTGTTCTGAGACATCCATGTTCTTATACTGGGAAGTTACTGGGTTTTCTAGCTCTCCATGCCACCACTAAATGGCACAACTCCAGCTTCTGATGATGTGCGCCAATCTAATGGATACCTGTATTACACATACATTCTGTTGCCTCTATTCCTCTGAAGACCCATGATGAACACATCGATGTAAGCCATGCATCCTTGGCTTGTTCCTTGTGCTTTCGAGTCTGAAAACTCCTTGTGTTGATTAGGAGAACCTGAGGTAGCTTTGACTTAACTTCCATTTGTGTCTGAGTCTGTGGCGGGATTTGGGCAGCACTGCAGCGAGAACTTCTTGTAGAAGCAAGTGAGCCACCTCTTCCACACTCTTCCTATATGGAGCATCGGGGGTTAGTGTGTGAGAAATAGTTGTCTGTAATATGGGGAACTGAACATTCTGAGACTTCCCAGAATGAGTTAAATTCCCTTCTAAGGCTGACCATCATTCCGCAGTACAGTTTTTCTAAGATTGTGTGTGTGTGCACGCACATGCGCAAGCATATACTAAATATGTAGAGATCGGCCCACCCCAAGGCAGGTTATGGACTTTGTCTCTGAAGGAACCAAGGCCACAGAAGGACAAGGTAGTGTTTGCAACCTGTTCCTTGGCATGTTGTATCTGGCCTCCAGTGGTCTGGGCTTGCCTTCTCCAGGGTAATTAAGGGGAGAGAGGAAATCACACAGTGTAATGCAGCCGTGAGTGCTTGAGTACATGTCAATCATCGAGACTGGCATCTGCACGGAGTGGAGGGGACCTGGGGTTTGCATTACATACAACACCCCGTGAGATCATTAGGGCTACTTCAAGCACATGGCTTTTAGGGTAGCCCTGAGCCCCTCCCTCCTATACAAGTAAATGCAGTTGGAGTCAACTGGGAGCAAATTAGGGAGGCAAAAATAAAGCGCACTTACTAAAAACCAGCGAGAAACTCTACTGTCTACGATTAGAAAAATTAGAGACCATTTAACAACTCGAGACCATTTTGTGTTGGAAATAAAAGAGGTCTTGAATGGAGAGCGCCAGGCCAGCTTTGAGGGCTGACATCCAGGTGAGATCAAATATGGTTGGAAGGGCTGGGCCCAGACTAATCCAGGTTTACCTAAGTCCTTATTAGCCGACAAACCAAGATTGCCTGGTGAACCAGATGTGTGAACGTTGGCTAAGCACCAACTTTACAAATTCATTCCGTTTCCTCCTGTAATTTTCCATGTCAAAGGAAAAACAGCATAGACAGACCACCCTTCAAAAAAAAAAAGTCTATGTCAAAAAAAAGTTTTATGTCAAAGTCAGCTCTAGAAAAATGTATAATCCTAAGAAAATATCCATAGTGAAGTTCTGCCAACATTTTTCCCCCTATGTATTTTTTTTTCTTAGGTCCCCTTAGACCTCATGGTCATACCTCATATATTAAGATTCTAATTTGTTTAACATCTAGGTGCTGAACATAAAAGGTACCACTAAACACTGATGAATGGGGCAGCTACCGAGGAGCGATAAATGGGAATGGGGGCCGTACAAAGGAGAGAGGAGAGCACACACATGATTTTCATTTCCTAACAGGCACCCTGCCTGGAAACCTGCATCAGGACCTGAAATATGGATGGATTGTTCCAAAGACTGTGAATGTTCCAAATGTCATCCTAAATTAGTAAGTGTCTTTAAATCTTCACTCTTTCCCCACATTTTAGAAATGTTTATTGCACATCATAAATCTTATTCATATCCACATAAATTGAGTCCCCCCAGCCACGAGGGAGAAGCCTTCCTCTACTCGAAGATCTAAGGTTTTGACATCAAATATTGTGATTGGAACAAAGGAAGACTCTCGCAGAGGAAACTCATTTGAGGGGTAATACTCTTTCTACCTCCTGTTGGTATGAAAAAAAATTTAATATCTCTGAAATTTTGTTTAGTGAATTTGAGGGAGGGTGAAATAAATTGTCAAGTTCCCCAGTGAATGATTTCATAAGTCATCTTTACTGCTACAGCTGAGTTCTGATTGCGTGAAGCAGCAAGTGCAGTCATGGGGATAACTCCAGTGGAACAGGATCAAAGTTTGCTAATATAGTATAAAAAAGCAACTTATAAAGGTCAGGAATGATTAACGCTGGGTGTTCGTGTATGTCAGAACAACAACAAAATCAGCGAGATGAGAAGGGAATCGAGGAGCCGTGTTTAGAACACGGGACTGGCTCTTCCAAGATACCTGAGTATCAAACACTAACTCAGAAACTGACCCATGGTGGACAGATTTTTTATTTCTCCCAATACAGGAATTTTAAAATGCAATTAAACCTTATTTTGCGCACCTCTAAAGGGTAGAGCTTCTTTATCTCAGCTTCGAAAGTCTGAGCATGGGATCTTTAGGAAGCGCTCATTTGGTTTTCCTGACTCGAGTTTGCAGTGGAACCTTTGTAGATGGCTCTTTGGAATTGCTGTGCAGGGGGAACCCTGCTTGTAATGCAAATGCTATACGCAATGTTTTAGGAAGACAACCCCCAGCCCTGTGCCTGGCTGTCTAAGCTTTCACCCAGGCCCATTGCTTAGGTCCCTGGCCAGAGAGGAATACACAGGCCTTGAGTTGGGTACAGTGATCCTTTAGCTCTTGTTTTGCCAGGACTGTCGTGGGTCCCCATGGCAGAGAAAGTTGTAGGCAAGAAACCTAGAACCAAACCAGGTTCAAAGTCTTCCTCGGGAGGCTGGAAAGTCCTTTTTCAGCATTCCAGTTTTGGCTGGAGAGACAGCTGACCTTACAAATACTCCCCCACCAGTGCCTAAGCCCCAGGCTAGAGAGAGCGGGACAATGAAGAAAACATATTTCTTTTTTAGTTTTCTTGTAAGACTAGATCTCATACTGCAGCCAAGAACTCACTTTGTGACCCAGGCTGACCTTGAACTTACAAAAATTTTCCTACCTCAGCTTCTCAAGTGCTGGGATAAAACAGATTATCTACACTACAGCTAACCAGAAAGCATTTTTTTTTTTTTTAAATCTAGCTTTGCTCCTCCAGCCCTGGAGATTCCACCATAATGCTGTGAGACAGTCTTGGGGACACTGCTCTCTAACACAACTGTTGGGATGATGCTGAGGTCATGGTAGTGAAAGAAAATAAAACTTGAGACCTGTGATTCATGTAATTTATGTCAAATAGCTCAAAGAGTTGCTTGTGAGCTTTGAAACCTGGGGCTGAGAACATAGCAGAACAGGCCAGGACATGCCTGGGCAGGCCCATTGTTAAGACATTCCTGAGGCTGCTTGGCCATAAAGATAAAGAGAATGACATGACTGGCCCTGCACCTCCCTATCTCCCGCCCTTCTGACCTAAGTTAAATGTTATCTGCATGTATAGTCTGCTGATGTTTAAATGGACCAATCATGTGAAACCGCACCAATTCCTCCCCCAGACCCAGACCCTTTTCTATAAAAACCCCTAGCTTCCAAGCCTCGTGGTAGAATCCACTGTCTCCTGCGTGAGATACGTTTCAACCCAGAGCTCCGCCATTAAACTACCTCGTGTATTTACATCAAGACCGTCTGTTTGTTCGTGATTCTTGGGTGCACGCTGAATCGGGAGTTGAGTGGGGGTTTCCCCACTAGGCTCTTTCATTAGTAGAGTGCATAGATCTCCAGGCTTCCTCCTTCAGTGCGCATCTGCTACCCTGTGGCTTCTAGTGCTTTAACACATCCAAATTGCTTCTCTTCTTGGACAATTGTCTTCTCTGACCACACATACGCACACACACACACACACACACACACACACACACACACACAGAGGGAGAGGGAGAGGGAGAGGGAGAGGGAGAGGGAGAGGGAGAGGGAGAGGGAGAGGGAGAGGGAGAGGGAGGAGAGGGGAGAGACATACAAGCACACACACACATACACCTAACTTAGGAAAACGTTAGGAAACTAACTTATGCTTGTTTCTGCAGTGTCTACAGTGTCTCAGGTAAAGCCTGAAGCACAGTTGAGGTTAATCAAAGAAACCTGTACATGCTGTAGAACTGTAAATGAGTCCTTCCCACTTCTAAAAGTCTGCATTCCCCTCATCTCCACTAATAGCATTAAGATGAAGAGTAACCCCAACTACAAAGGCCTTGATCTCATGCATTTTGGAGAAGTGGTGCTCAAGGACGTTACTCTATGCCAGATCATCCTATTTCAAGGGAAGTGCGTGGCCGTCATGAAGGGCTGGTCCTTTAATAACTCTTCTTGTGGTGGCTAGTTGAGAGCAAGGAGTTTTGGGGAGCTTTTTTCCCTACAGTCCATTGATGAAACAGTTAATAAAGGAACTCCATGCAAGGTTCTAAGTGCACATTAAGATCTTCCCTTTAGAAATGTATTTTATAGCTGGTGTTGCCAACTGTCATTAAATGAGCACATAACCTACAAAAAGAAAATGAAAGTAGTAAAAACGCCAGTCCAAAAAAAAAAAAAAGATAAATAAATAAAAGCCCAAATGTTCATCGCTGGAAAATGAAGAAACTTCAAGCATTTCCTGAGCATTTAACAAACACATCGGCAAAAAACTGAACAGCACCTTCACTTACTGTGAGCCTAAGCTGGGGTTACTCTAAACCAGTATCAACTACTACCTGCAAGAGGCTGGTGGAAAGCTACGTCAGCACAGGAAATGGATGAAGAGATATAAAAAACTATGAGTGAGGAGACCAACAAGGATGGATGCACACAGCTAGCATTCTAGATAAATAATAGACAGCATAGCCTGAACACCGGGGCTCGCGGCTCTGTAGATCCTTGATCCGCCTTTCATAAATCTGCCCAGCACTAATGACTAGAATGCATTTTTAATAAATTAATTTGGAATAGATGGTGCTCTGGAGGGAAGTTGGGACTTGACTCCACATCATTAATAGTTAAAATGGAAGCATCAATTTAGGAACACATCTGCAGCTGCTGTAATGCAGAGTCCGACCTGTGTGACCCACCTCCCCTCCCCGGCGGATGACCTTAATGCTGCCATAGATTTGCCCAATCCTTTACAGCCATTCGGTGGGCTTGCACAAGCATCCTTGTTTTTGAAAAATGACTCATTGTGCTTGGATGATATATTTTAAGCTGTCTGTTCTACAGTCATTGGCAAGCATTATCCTCGCCATGAACCACCCTGTGTATTCTCTATCTTGGTCCAAAAAGACACCTAACTGGAGTCAGAGCTGAGTACTACTATCTCTGGCAATGCATTAGAAAAAAAAAATGGTCTAATTGGGACAAAGACGATCAGGGGCTGTGTGCTTGCATTATCCACCTGACCTAGAAAGAACAAAGTCTGTGTCAATGCCTGGAGGTTAATCCTTGCAATCCCAAATGCTCAAATACGATGCCCACATGACCTTCAGTGCCTTTTCTAGGTCACTAGTGCCCAAGTGCAGAGGACCTGCCTATGAGGGGCAGTCAAAGACACGGTGTGGAGCAGAAAATGCTCTGTTACAATTTTTCCTGCATGGGACACATGACTGAGCTCTGCCTCCTGAGATCTAATTCCCCATGGGTGAAAGAACTCAAGTGGGCAGAAGACTGGGGAGAGCTGCCTTGATTAATATCGAACATGATACAGCTACTAGAACACTTGACACTTGGTGGGTACCCAGTACCTGTGTGTATGTGTGTGTGGGGGGGCATGTTTGTATGGATGTACATGCATGTGCAAGCACAAATAAATGTGTATATGTGCATGAGTGAAAAAACCAAGGGTCCTTTTCCTTCTCTCTCTTCTCTTCTCTTCTCTTCTCTTCTCTTCTCTTCTCTTCTCTTCTCTTCTCTTCTCTTCTCTTCTCTTCTCTTCTCTCCTCTCCTCTCCTCTCCTCTCCTCTCCTCTCCTCTCCTCTCCTCTCCTCTCCCCTCCTCTCCTTTCCTCTTCTCTCTTCCTCTTCTCTTTTACTTTTGAAGCAGGATCATGAGAGACTAGTGATGACCTGGAATTCTTTGATTCCTCTAGCGTGGATGTCCACTGAGCCCTAGGTGTCTTTCTCTCTGTATCTACCTCCCAGCATGCCTAGTTGTTTGTTCATTATCGTGGATTCTGGGGACCTCAGGGTTGCCTGCCACACACTTTTGTTGACCGACCTGTCTCTCCAGCCCCAGCACTCAATAGTTCTATGTGAAAATAATAGCTGTGGAATAGCTGTTGTTTCAGCCACGAGCGTCATTTGTTCTACATCCAGTACTGTCCAATGCGGTACAGGTGGAGCTTGCTCTTACAGATTCCTCATTCTGGGACCCAATCACCCAGGGCTTGAGAATACTTGAAAAAAAAAAGTCCTAAGTGTGTACATAATTTTCCCTATCATCATTCTTTAAACAATAAGAGATAACTGCTATTGACACAGCCTTTACATTGTAGTAGGTGTCCTAAGTAACCAAGGGGCAACCAGAGGAGGCTATGCATGGGTTCTGTGCTAACACTGAGCCATTTTATGTGAGTCCCGAGCATGTGAGGATTGCATTATCTAAATGGGAATCCGGATGCTGTAGTAGGGGGGGATGACTGTAGTCAGTCCAACTCTTTCTTTGCAGTGACCTATCTTTTCAGAACTATCAGACTGATGTGATAATTACCGTTTGCCTCACGTAAATAAAAGATAATTATTTTCCCTACACTCACCAAGCGCTGAGTGCAATCCAAGGAACGGTCTCTGTGTAAGCACACAGGCCTCGTAATAATGCCATCAGCCTTGTATTGATAATTAATGACTGTTTCATAGAATACGGAGACTGAAGGCTGGCACTTAAAACAAATTATCCCTTTCTTTCCCCTTAAAACTGCTCCTGATTAGATAACTGCCAGACCTCAGCGATGTTGTGAAATAAACCTGCAGACACTCTGAGATCAGAGTGACACTCTATGCCTGGCTCTCACACTAGCAGGCTGGTGGCGGGGCTGGTTCTAGCGCCCATTAGCATGAGCTAATGAATAAGGACTCCGTTCCCTGTCACAGCCCTTGTCTGTTATTAGCCAAAACCTGAACTTCAGCTTAATTGTAGAAACCAGCCCACCCATGGCAGATAGAGGGCACGGTCCCCATTGCTGTGGTTGCATTCAAAGTGCTAATTGGGGGGACCATGACAGATAACACGCTCCAGCGCTACACTGAGCAGCAGGTGGGGTGCTGGGAGAACAGATTCAGAGATGAAAAATGGCATCTTCAAAAGCCCTCAGGATTTGATTTTTCCTCACACTTATTTAGCTTGGCACATTCCACCCGACTTCTTAAGGACAAGAGGATTGTATGAATCTGGCTTTTCCCGTTTCCTTACTGTTTTTTTCTCTAACTCTTCTGAATCTAGAGTTGATAATTGTAGATTCCACATATACTATTCCCTCCCACCTCTGAGGCTTCTGTTTGTCCACCCCGAGATTTGCTTTCTTTGCAAATCAATTTGGACTCAATTGGAGAGTCAGAAATATTTGAAAAATAAAAGACGTCAGTTTCTATACCAGGATTCCGCGCCAAGTTTTGTTAAAACCCCCTCTATGCTTACAGGACATTTTGATGTTGGAATGCTTACAGAACACTTTGGTGTTAGAATGCTTACAAGACATTTTGGTGTTGGAACGCTCATGGGGTACTTCTCTTGTTGCCACGACAAAAACCTGGAGGAAGGAAGGAATGCTAGAGAGGAAGATCTTGCTTCAGCCCAGGCTTTGAGAGGCTGCAAACTCATCATGGTGGAGGAACCATGGCAGAGATCTTGGAAGCTCTGAGCTGCGGCATCAGGTTGCTTGCGTCCATCTTGATGGGCCAGGAAACAGAGATAAGTTGGGCTGTGAACCTTAAGACCTCCTTTCCCACTACCAACCTGCTTCCTTCAGTGAGCTCCCAGCTCCTAAAGGTTCTGCAGCCTCCACGTATGGTATGGTGGCACCCAGTGGGGAACAGGAAGTCTAACACATGAGCCTGCAGGGAGGATTTTGCACTCACCATAAAGGAATGTTCAGGGTACACCATTCTCTGTAAATAATCCATATGACTCTTATACTGATGGGGCTATCCTTTCTTCCTGTCCATCTTTCCATCTTAAAATGGGTCTAATCCTCTCAGTACCTACTTACTTCCTGCATCCAACAGGAGCGTTTTGGCCATGCCAGTAAGCAAGCAGCCTAATAGCATCAAGCAAAATAGATTCTTGGCACATCTCATTTAGACCTCGGGAAAAGAGCTGGTGTCAAGTACAATGTTGTTTGAGAGCATGGAGGTCATGGAGGCTGCTCTCCTGTCCTCAGTTTCCCCAGCTGTCTTCAGTAAAATGGTTCATTCTTGGAATTTCCACTGGGGGTCATGGTGGTACCTCCATGAGCCATCTTCTTATGAGCCAGTTAAGTGGCGCAGAGGAGAAAACAGTTTGCTTCCTAAGCTTGCTTCTCAGTAATGTTGACTGACTAATTGACTAGTTGGCTCATGTGGTCACTCATGGGATGGAGAAGTCTACACTCATATTCTATTCTAGCCCACATATATCATGCCTGGAGCCTGGGGGAGGAGCCTGCTATGTGGGAATAATACACACTGAGGATTGGACAGGGCATCCCTGAAGCAAAGTTAAGCCTAGTGCCTCATGGTGCAAAAGTGGGCACAAGGTGGCAGCCACAGTGGTCCCCTAACTCACCATAGAACGCCATCCAAGGAACAACTTGGACCAATTTAAACCACAAACTGGTTACTTTGAATCTCTTAAGTGAAAAGATTGAGGTAGACATAAGAGCGTGGCATATCTCCTCTAAGACCTTGTTCATCCACACAGTCCCACTATGGGGGAAGGGCTTTCATCAACCGTGAGTGACTTAATACAGGATTGCATACGTCTACATATGGTGCCCCCTTATCTGCAGAGATTATGTTCTAAGACCCCACCCCCACCCCCCGTGGGCCCTGAAACCACAGAGGATAGAAAACCATACATACGCTGTATCCTTTCTATCCAGACACCTTAAATTAAAGGTTAGGATGAGTTCACAGGAAGCAGCAGAATGTTTAAAAACCCTGACACGGGAGTTTAGAGGTGACATGTCACCGGAGATAAGTGCTATTTGGCATTTGCATGTGAGAGTCCTGATTCAATTAATGTGTCCCAAACTAAATTTGGAAGTTGAGAGTATATGTGTGCCATACTGGGGGATGGGCCCTCCTTTGCAGCCTGGACTGAACTCCATACAATGTTGTGGAAACAAAAGAGGTTCTTTTAATAAAGCGGTGGACTTTGTCTCGTTTGTTTCCCAGGGTTCTTGCTTCCTGTGGGCTTCAGGAAAATGACAATTAGGGAAATCCTTTAGCCAGTATTATAATGAGTGATGGGCACATTTCTGTGATTACTAATGGCTGAGTGTGCACCGTGCTGCAAAATATCACTGGGGATGTTTGGCACCAACACATTATGGTGGTGATGATCAGTATAAATTAAGTTTATGTTGATATAATTAGCAGTAAAGCTAAAGTAATATTTATACTGGTACAAATTATACCTAAGCCATACTAGTGCAAACAAGCTGTCAGTGTTGATGTGGTGGGAATAGTTTATCTTTCAGGAGGGATATTTACACACATACAATTGGTATATACTGTCCTCTATGCCTCACAGGCAAGAACACAAAGGTTTGCACATCTGGAGACTATAACATAGCTAAGCAGTTCCCACTAAGGGTAGGTATGCACTCTCTAGATAGGTCTGGCCTGAAACCACAAAGGAGAAGGAGGAGAGAGAAAGGAAGAGATAGGAGGAAGTATGACATCTGACTAACTGATTGGAAGTTCCAGGGTACCAATGACCAGGACAACAATGAACCAATGACAATCATTTGTCCCAGCGGCACAGACAGAAGGATATGTTTTCTTGGGTAGCTCTAGCTAGAGTCCCATGTCATTCTCAGTTTCAGCATCAGATGATACTGGGCTCCATGTGGAGTCTGCCAGATGCCTTAATTCCAGGTCCTTAATCCCAGTATCTAAGGCGCCAAGGCACTTGATCCCTTCTCCTTTGTTACACTCTGTGTATATGCCAGTCCTAAACAATGAGACCATCCCTGGGAAAACTGCGGTTTTCTCTACTTTAGGATCGAGAGAGTGATACAGGAAAAGATACGTAATTTATGAGGGAAAAAGAGTTAGTAAGAGGTAGAGGTGGGTGTTGGGTCCTAAACCAGCTGATTCTGAAGCCATTATATCTTTGGGATATCCATTAGTCTGGCAAATATTCATCCAGCACGTATTTTTAAGGATTTCCATTAGCTGGGCACTGTTCTGGAAGCTTTAAGTACACTGGTGAACTAAGGAAGCCAAAAACTTGTGTCTTCTGGACATCTGTACAACAGCCTCTTGGTTTCTCTTCCCAATGCTTCAGATCCCAAGAGTCAACTATGTTCCAAATACATTATATGAAAATTTCCAGAAATAAAATAACTAATAGGTTTTTAATTGCATACCATTCTGAGTTGCTTGGAGAAATCCCACACTGTTGTGGCCTCTTGTTTCACCTCACCTGAGCTATGGCTCCTCTCCCTGTCTGTATATTATATATATACTACTTCCCCAGACATCATCTGGTAACCATATTGGCTGATAGATCAAGTAGCCTTCATCTTATTTAAGAGTGCACCCAAAATACAAGAGTAGTGATGGAATTGTTAATGTGCCATCTCACAGAATCATAAGGAAGGGTGAGCCTAGGACAGGAGGATATTTTGTTTCTATAACCTTTATTATGGTGTATTGCTAAAATGGTTTTATTTAAATGTTAATTTTTTTTTTTTTTACTGTAACTACTTTATAAATTAAACTTTCTCACAGGTATTTTTGAGGGTGTGCCTTTGAAGGGAATTTTGGGACTCTGGCCTCTTTCTCTTTAGCTTCTTTCAATGTGATATGAAGTTTATTCTACCACGTGCTTACTGTTGTAATAATTTGGCTCCCACCAGAGGCCTAAAGGCAAAGGGTTGGTCTCATCCTGGATTGGAAACTTTGAAACTCTAAGTCCAAATAAACTGTTTTTCATAAGTTTGTTTCTTCAAGTCCTTTGCTATAATGACAGAAATCTGACTAGCACAGGGCCCAATACTATTCATTGTTACAGAAACTTGAGGCTAAAAACCCTCCTCTGTCCTTGGCCAGAGACTCTGAGTGACTCCTGGTAAAGAAGGTTGGATGGGAGGAGATGTTTATTCTTCAATCTCAAGATTGTGAGAAGGCTGAGATTTCCCAAAGAGTGTTGGGATATTGCCTACACAACGTCAGTCAATATTGTCTTCTGCAAATTGGCCTCTGTTCTTCAAAACAAACATGTTTATAAGTAAGAAGCAAGGACCAAAAGGAAGCATAATCAGGAATTCTTAGATGGGTCAGTTAAGGCCAAGCCTGATGACTTGAGTCCAATACTCACGACCCGCATTTATGAGAAACCTGACTCTAGGGTTGGTCTCTGACCTCTGATCACTCTATGCTCATACCGTCAGAAGAGCTATGGACCAAGGGGGAAGATCTGGACTGCATTTCCTAACCCTGTAATAAAATATCATTACAGGTTAACTTAGAAAGAAAAGGAGTGTCTTTTTTGGTTCTTTAAGTTGGGAAATCTAAGAGCGTGGAGCTAGCTGCGGAGTGTCTTATATGACTCATAACATGTCGGAGAGAATGCTTAGCTGGCTGCTCTGAATGGTGTCACAAAGCCACCAACACCACCTCACCTCATGACCTCATTCATCTTACTCTGCTTACCTCCCAAAGGCCTCGTGTCCTGTTACCTATTAACAAATGAACTTTGGGATTTACTTTCTAACACATGAACTTGGTGTGGAGTCATTCAAATCACAGCAAGAATTCACTCTGCCACCCACGGGAGCATGAATGGGGGTGGGAGGCTGCTGCAGACAGGTTGGTTACCTTATGCTTCTGGAACATGCGCCTTCTTCCTGAAGCCCTTTTTCTCCTGTCCTCCCTGTCATCCTATTTAAGAATAATAAGCAACCGTAAAAGGCAAAACCAGGCACACACATGCTAATTTGCACACCGTTCCTTCCGGTACCCAAGGGAATGAACAAATCTACTTTCAAGGTGAAAAATGAAAAGATCATACTTTATCTTTCCCTTAAAACATGCCAGGGTGCCCTTTTAAGCAAGGCAACTCCTCAACAGTTGGAGGAAGCAGGTCAGTGTTTACTGGCTATGGAACATAGACTGACCGTGCCTGGGCACTACCACACCTACATGTGTCCTTGGACTAGCCATTTGGCCTCCCAGGGCCTCGGCATCCTTTTTACAACCCACAGATCAGCAGCGTTTGTTAGGTTTTGTTGCATTCACACACGAAGCTTCTAGAACAGACCCTATCACCTAACTTCAGAAAGGTCAGTGTGTGAGCCATGACTACATCTTGAAGTCATGGCTGGATAAATCAGTCTCTGGAATCCTCTCCAAATCAGAGCTTCCTTCTTTCTCATTGAATTTCCATCCCGCCAACTTGGGCTAGGAAGTGTGCTGATGACACAGTCTTTGGAACTTCCTAGCGAGGCTGTCTCCTGTTCTACATTAGTTAAGTCGCATTTTAGCCTTCAAATTAACAGAAAAGACTAGTCTGTGCCTCAGCTCCAAATCACTGGGCAGCATAGCCACGGGAAACGTGTGTGTCCGCTCTTCAAATAAGGTCCTTCACCCTCAACAATATTCCATAACAGAACAGGGTTCTTACTGCCTAGAGTTCCTTTTAGATATGTTTCTGCTGCTAGTGTCCCTGACGTTAGGGGACTCCCTTGCATCTGAGCTGGGGGGACATCAGCTTACTGCTGGAACCCATGCAGAGAGAATGCACGGACTGGAGACCACGCTTCTGCAGCTGATCACTTAAATATCCAACCGATCAGCGCCTTATGTCTGAGCCTCATAGGCCGTGTGGCTCTGGTGTTTGGGAAGAGAAGCACTGGTCCTTTCCAGGGGAGACTTTTATTCTTTGTCTGTGCTTTGCTGTTGTTCTAGAACAAAAGTGAATATTGGTAAGTGAATCAGTGAAAAAATAAATATTCACTCTCTGCTAATTCCGAAGCCAAATTTTAGGCTTAGCATGTCAGAGAGGACAGTTTTCCCTCTTTTTTTTTACTTTGGGAGAAGTGACTCCAGGGTATGGTCTACATATCTATGAGGGAAGTTTCTCTACCTGACTCACGGCCACACTGGCACATCTGGGTGAAGTGTGAAGGCAGCCACTGGTTAACACCTTCACTCGTGATTTCTGGCTACTGCTTCCTCTTTCTGATATTGAAACAAAGTGATAGGATCTGGAGTTGGGGAGGTAACTCAGTTGGCCAGTTGGTACAGTGCATGCGCATGAGGCCCTTGATTGCATCCCTAGCACTGAATAAACCAGGGGTAGTGATATATGTTTGTACACAAGAGCAGGAGGGTCAGGAGCGTAGGTCATTGTTGGTTATGCAGTAAGTTAAAAGGTATCCTGAGGTCTTACATGAGACTCTGTCTCAAAAAAAAAAAATCAGCAAATAAAATCATTTTGTTCAACCTGCCCATAAATATTCAAACACATTACATTTTATATTAGTCAGGATAGATGGGTATTCTCAAAATACAAGTAAGAGTCCATGGCCCAGAAATGAAATTCCAGTTTCTCCCTTTCCAAGCCTATGTGGAATAAACTTTAGTGGAGAAAACGATACCCAGATGCCACTATACCTCCTCCCTAGGGTGGGTCTGTCCTCCCGGAATCTTGGGTTAGCTGACATGGGTTCCATGCCTCTGATAAGAGAATCTAGTATACTGGTATGCACAGGTACCCACTGCCAGTTTTACAGGTCATCAGCTGCCTGTCTGCTGAGGGAGGGTCATGTGACATCTTGGACCTCTCTAGAATCTTGAAATATTGAAATCTGATGTCCTAGAATATTACATCTTGGAAGGTTCTTCTCAACTCCTCAGTAGGAAAATGTACCACATGACTGGCAATGAAGAAGATGCTGCTTGAGAGACACTTGCCACCCAGAGAAGTATCGCTGAGTGGACATCACTCGTGGATGGACAGAACCGAACCTGGGGTCAGAGGTGAGGAGGATAGCGAGGAGACATGACTCCAAACCCCAGAACTGCCACCTGCCAGGAGTATGGTCTTGGGCAGCTTATCTCCGTGGGCATTCCTTTCCTCATCTGGGAAATGGGTGCTGTATCTCAGGTAGAGGGTCACCACCACAGCCAAAGCTAAGATAGTTTGCACACCTATAGGTACACACTTGCACACTCCCATTTGTTTGGTCCTGCTGGAGCAAAAAAGGGGGACACCACCCAAGTGTTTGCTGATGGACAAGGGGTTGGCGAAAGGCTGTTCTCCCAGTGAAACCATTCAGCGTTGACAAGAAGGCAGATCAGACACATGCTGTGACATGAGTGAGTGGTGGCGTGGTACAGAAAGAAGTAAGGGAGTCACAGAAGGACTCTATGGACACACAATACCTGAAATAGCCAAATCCATAGATAGGGAGTAGACTGGGACCAGACCATAGGGCTGGGGAAGGGGAGTTACTTTCCCACAGAATGGACACGGAGCTTCTAGTCAGGCTGTTGGGGAGCTTTGGAGATGGACTGTGGTGCTGGTCTCATACACCATCGAATGGCACACTTCAGTGTGGCTACAGCTGAAATATATGAGTATTTATACACATACACACAAAGGTTGTGGTACCGCCAATGGCTCCCTGTGCTCGGTCAGCTGCTCAGGAGATGGTTGCTAAAAGCATCCTGATAAGAAGTAGGGACACTCACCGTGGAGTCTGCTGTGAACAGAGCTGGGGTGGTTTATATCACTCTCTGATGCTGCATTTGTTCCATTGGTTCAAAGATTCCTGGAGTGTTTCTCTTCCCGTGGAGAAGTCCAAATGAGATTGTTACATATTTAGGGTATAAGCAGGAGACACCCGCACTAACGGTAATAGAACAAAGATAAATTTAAACCTTTCCCAATTTGCCCTTTGGATGGATGCTTGCCTTCCTCTGCATTTCTTAGACAGGCTTTGTCTGAGTGGGACATCAGGAGGCAACAATCATCCTTTATGGACACGTTTCCTTGACTTGGAGCCTATGTACCTCCTCTGCCTATTGAACCCTGTTCCCCATGGAGGCTCCCCCTACCTCCCTGTCCCTCTCTAATGTGAAAACAGATTTTCTTCTGTCAGGAAAACATGCAGTCGCACCCCGATCCTCCCTGGAAATGGTCACTAAGAAAGCAAAATGTGTCTAATGCTAACAGAGCCCCGATTCATTGCTCCTGGAGCCTGTAGCGTTTTATACTCCTCAGCGAGCATAATCAAGGGAGTGATTCCGAACCTTGTTAATCAGAAAGGGCCCTTTAAAAATGTCATGCTGTCAATATAAAACTTTGCTAAATTGCATTATAAATGCCAGATTCAGTCAACTAACACATTTAACACCATTTCTTAAGTACAGTTTAGATTTTATCCGTGCCAGCGAGAATGAGAAAAATACCTCAGGAGAGCCAGAGCCTGCGGATTCATTCTGCTAAGCCCACTTCCCCCAGAGAGGGATTATAAATATTTTATTCCGAAGCTAAGCCATACGTCTAGCGATATTGTCAATATGGTGCCATCCCCTGAAGTTGCTGGCTTTAGACCTAGATGAGTCGTACATCTGAGAGGTTAGCGGGGGTAAGTCAGTGTCTCCGACTTGGTTTTCAATTAGCTGGTGATCCCTTGTGCTTCTGGCTTATGCCAGAGAGGTAAGGTTTCCTGTGAGGCGAGAGTTAAGCTTCATGAGCACCTGCCAAGGAGAAAAGAGGAACTTACTTGTTTTGCTAGAGGGGCAGGGGGAGTCCAAGCCTATGAAAGCAATTTTCGAGTTAGGGAGCGTGTATGAAATCTTTCTTATCACTGTGACATAAAGCACTTAAAAAGAGGAGAGAGAACTTATTTTGGCTCATGCTTTCGGGGGTCCAGTGGTAACTTGGCCACGTGTGTTTGAGCAGAATGTCATGGAGGTGGGAGTGGATAGCAAAGGTACTTCTTTGTAGCATGGTAAAGAGGAAGAAGGGAGAGGGAGGGGCACTGGCTCCACTCGGGGCTTGCTTGGTCCTTTTTCCTTTTTATGTCTGAACTCCCAGCTCAGAGGATCATGCTATCCAATCAGGGCAGGTCTTTACTACCCAGCTAATAGATTTACAGGCATATCCAGAGGCATTCCTCGGCAACCTCAAGTTCCAATCACAACCGGCTACCACAGGGAAGAGTCACTCACGGGTAAATTTGCAGAAGCCCCAATCCCTGTTTCCTTTTCCTCCACTGAAAGATTTTGCTTCTGCATTGTTTTGATTAATTCAGTGCAGCCCTTTCTCCTACCTCCCTATTCTGATTTGGAGTAACCTAATTAAAAGCTTTAGAGCTTGAAGTTTGACTAGAAGCACTTTGCAGATCTGAAAATAGTCACCAAATATTAGGATCTCTGACTGCGAAGAAAATCTTTTCTCAAGGTAACTGAGCAACAGTCTGTGTGTGTAAGCTTACACCCAGTGCAAAAAGATCTCAGCCTGTATATCAGGATGATGTGTTGAAAGATGAACAGTCTCCCCCACTCCCCTGCACCTTGCGTGGTCTCCCTTTTATATGGTCTCCAAGACTATTTCAATTTCTTTGTCTCAGAAGCAAAGATCAAGGTGAGACACATGAGATCTTTTCACAGCCGTTGAATTTCTCAAGTTTCACCCTCTGTTCATGTTTCCTTTCTGTTGCTGTGATAAAAAAAAAAAAAAAAAAAAAAAAAAAACCTCTCTGACTATAAGCAACTTAGGTTTATTTACAAGTCCAAGTCACAGTCCATCGCTGAAGGCATCAAGGCAGGAACTCGAAGGCAGATCTACTGGCCATTCTGCACAGCATCTTCTCATCCATTCTCATCCCTTCTCATCCATGAAGCACAGCAGGAAACATGGAGAGTGCTGCCTGCTGGTTGGCTTGTGGGCACCTGCCATGTACTCTGACCCTAACCCTGAGTTGTCTTGTATGGCTCAGGGCCATCTTCCTAGGAATGGTACCACCCACAGTGGGCTGGGATATTTTACATCAATTAACAGTCAATATATTTCCCCCCACTGGCATGTGCACTGGCCAGTCTGATTTAGGTAACTCCTCCATTGAAGCTCTTCTCACAGATGACTCTAAGTGGTTCTAAGTTGTGTCATGTTAAAGCCAGTCAGAACACCCTCTAGAAAGCACAGAGGCTTATGTACGTTATAGAACAACCAACGTTCACTCAGAATTCTCCATGTGCTAGGCACTATTTAATGTATGTTCTCATCTCTTTCCTTCTTCTCTCCTTTTTAGTGTGATGGGATTAATATTATTACCTCTATTTTATAGATGAGAAAGTTGAGGTACAGAGGCAGAGAGTATCTGGTCCAGAATGCTACCTCTAATAACATCAGAATTGGCTCAGTAATGCGCAGTGTGTCTCTGGAGTTTCCATCCTTAACTAACTGCATCTGTCTGTTCACAGTACCCCCACCTCTGCACAGGACCAGGACACAACCTCTGGTGAAAGCATCTAATCTTAGAGAGACTTAAGCAGAGCTGGGTAGGCGACAGACTTCAGCTGTGGAGCAATATCAAGGAAGGCCTCTGTGGACCACAGGGAGGCCTCAGAAGCCACTGCAGTGGTCTTAAAGTGTTGCTCCAAATGTGGGAACAAATGTATGGGTCTTTCTTCTCCTGCATGGATCATGCATGAATGAGAGCTGCCAAGAAAAGAGCGTGGCTGTAATGAGACACTCTGTACAGCTCAGCCTATTATTGCAGGGCCTTGAGCTGACGGCTGCCTGAGCATTCTATGTGGGGAGTGTCCTGAGTGGGGAGGTTAGAATGCTGGAGAAATCTGAATCGTCATGAGCATGAGCATCAGCAAGGACCCAGGTCCTGTCTGGTGTCATCACTCTGTCATTATATGGGAGATAGAGGAATCCAGAACTGATCCAACAAGTTTCCCACCTGGGCGGATGTCAGCTCTAACAAGTCGGGTTCAAGGGAAGTGATGAAAGCTCTCATCTCACTGTGGTCATGGGTGAACTGAGCTTGTGGCTGCCAAATGTAGCTACAGATGGGGACTTCTGTAAACCTCAGATCCTTCCAATGGCAGGGGTTCCTAATGCCCAGAATAGCTCTGCTTAAGTGCTGTTTTGTCCAAAATATCCTTCTTAGACATAAAAGTCGTATCAGACTGTGATGTTCCATGTAAGGATATAATTTACTGACCAAAGAATAGAAGATTACTAAAATAAAGTATGGACCCGTAAGGCAGAGAACAGACAGCGTGGACATTGCTATAGTTACATGTCTGTAAGTTTGAGATTGTCACCCGCTTAATTGTTCATAGACAGGCACTAAGACGGGTACTCTTCATTCTTTTTCCTTTATTCTACACTAAACTGAAAGAATAGAGCTAAAGAAATATGTACCAGGTGGGCCATGCATTGTGCTTGTGTGCGTGTATATGTGTGTGTGTGTGTTCGTGCATGTATGTGTATGCATGTGTGTGTGTGCACATGTGTGCATGTGTGTGTGCATGTGTATGTGCATGTGTGTGTGTGTGTGTTTGCATGTATGTGCATGTGTGTGTGTTTGCATGTATGTGCATGTGTGTGTGCCTGTGTTTCTTTTTCCACCTGGGCGCCCACCCCAAGCTACAGCTTCCTGTTAGAGCTTTTCTTCTCTATCTCCAAGCCCAATCACAAGTTCAACACTTGTGAGGAGGAGAACAAAGAAAAGTAAGCCCTGCCTGAAGAGGAACTGAAAGCCATGCTGACTTTGGGTTACTTCAGTGGGTAAGTGAACGACACATGCATTTTTAGATTAAATGGGTGCTTTGTGTGCAACATAATATTGATTTTGTTTCCACAGACAGATGGGCTAAGAAATGGTATGCAACCTATTAGGGTGGTGTGTGTGTGTGTATGTGTGTGTGTGTGTGTGTGTGTGTGTGTGTGTGTGCGAGAGAGAGAGAGAGAGAGAGAGAGAGAGAGAGAGAGAGAGAGTGAGAGAGAGAGAGAAACAGAGACAGAGAGAAACAGAGACAGACAGAGATAGTCAGAGACAGAGAGAGACAGAGAGACAGAGAGACAGAGAGACAGAGACAGCCTGGGAAGAATATGCAGCTGACAGGGATGGAGAGACAGTTCAGTTAAGAGCATTTGTTGTTCTTGCAGAGGACCTGGGTTTTTGGTCCTTATCACCCATGTGGTAGCTTGCAGTCATCTGGAACTCTACCTCCAAGGGCTCTGAACTCCTCTCTGGTTTCTGCAGGTACCAGACATGCATATAGCACCGGCATATGCATGCACACAAGAATAAATCCTTAATAATATGAGGGTGAAGCAAGTTGATAACTAACGATTTGGGGTTTTTAATTTTTCTCCATCTTGAACTAGTGTCCCTTGCTTCTGTGTGTCATAGAGCCCTCATCCCATTCTTTGGGAGAACGCTTAGATCTCTCCCTGCACCTGTGACTGCCTGAAGCATCACACACAGGCTGCCCACTCTGCCACCCCACCTTGGTCCTGGCATTACAGCAATGACACAGCCACCGTGATTCTCAGGAGAAAGATGTTAGTGTCCTTCCATCCATTCCATCCACATCCCCATGAACTCAGCAGAAGACAAAGTGAAATCACAAGGTCACAGGTAGAAAGGCTGAGGGGGAAGCTCACAGGAATGGACACGTGTCTTCCTCAGAACTGGGGTCTGGGCATTGTCTTCAGTATCATGGTAAGGGTAGATCACCAGTGACTTCGAGATGGATGCAACCAACCCTGAACACAGCTGGGAATGAAGGTCTCTCTCTATTTTCTGTCTTCACCTGTCTCTTCCTTATAACTATCTTTAGCAAGTCCTGCATATCTTACACTTGGGCCAGGGCATTTTCTAGAATGTTCCATTCATTAGAAACATGCTGATAGTAACTCAGTTGTGATACAATTCATTCACTTGACGTTAATAAGCAACCCAGGTCAAAAGTGGAAGGTGGTGGTTAATTGCTTGCTTAGCATGTTTGAGGTCCCAAGGTTGGCCCCTAGCACTGCAGAAATAGAGAGATCCTGAGAGAGATTTTAAAGAACTGTTGTCAGTGAGGAAGAAAAAAGCTCTTCTCTTTCACGTTGTGTGTAAGGGGGGTTTCTCTACACAAAAGTCTTAAGAAGCTATATACCCATAGGTTCAGAAATTCCCTTTCTAGCGCTTTATCTACTTGACATAACTAGAGTTATGTGAAACTGTGTGCACTGGGTGTTCACAGCAGTTTAATTTATGATTGTTCTGGGCTAATTTTCCATATTTAAGAAAATACTGGAGACATTTAACTTTAAAAGGAGAAAAGTTTATTTTGGCTTACAGAGTCAGAGTTTCCACACCTCAAAAAATTGCCTCTGCTGCTTTGGGGCCTGTGGTACAGCAGCTCATGAGTGTGTGTGTGTGTGTGTGTGTGTGTGTGTGTGTGTGCATGTGTGCATGTCTGTATGTATATGTTTGTGTGTGCATGTGGATGTACATGTGTGTGCATATGTGTGTACATGTGTGTATGCTTGTGTATATCTATCTATCTATCTATCTATCTATCTATCTATCTATCTATCTATATGTATATGTGTATGAAGACCCATACATGTCTATGTGCATGTGTGTGTGCATGTATGTGTGTGTATGCATTTGCATATGTGTGTGTGCATGTATATGTATGTGTGTGTCTTTATACAAAGCTGGTCCCCTTAAGGGAGCACAAAGAAGGATAGGAAGGCACAAATGTCCCAATATTCCCTTCAAGGCATGCCCGCCAATAAACTAATTTTCTCTTACCATTGGCCTCACCTTCTAAAAGTTTCATCACCTTCCAATGATCCCACAGGCTGGGAACAAGCATTTAACACCTGGGCCTTTTGGCAATATCAGAGCCATAAGAAGCCAGAAACTAAAACCAATGTGAATATTCATAATGGTAAAGTTTAACAGCATTCTATAGAGGGAAGAGACAGAAATCAAGATGTGTCAGCTTACCAAAAACAGAGGAGAGCTGGTGATATAAAGATTAGCACATCCCATGGGCCAGGGAGTAGAAGTGACTTTAGATAGCTATGTCCTGGTACTATTTACACCGTACACACCTAGCTGACAAACAGTTTAACATTGTTCTCTGATCTATTCAAGTGTCCCTTTAAGTCATTCTAGAGCACCAGACTTCTCAGAAAGTTCCAGAAACACAGTCAACAGAGAGCTAGGCCCTGACTTTGCCCTAGCCCACTCTTCTTCTCATCTCGTATTGTGCCCATATTCAAGAGATTTTATTTACATATTGTAGGTAAGTGGCTTCACCAGCCAATGTATCCGCTGTACCCCGAATCCCACCTGTACCTTCTCTGGACCTAAGGCTTCATAGTGCATAGACCAGCAATGTGTAATATCCTTGAAAGGGCAGGTCCAGAGAAGTTTTCAACAGTCTCCAAAACCTTATTGGCCATTTGGAAATTCAAGGAACTTGGTTTCACTATGACTAAGAAGGGGAGACAAGGACTTCCCACAGACACATCGTTTATCACATGGCTTGGATGATGTAGTGCTTCAAATGAGAATACACCCATAAACTCACATGTTTGTATGCTTCATCCCCAGTCATCGCAGTGTTTGGTCATGGTGTCTCTTCACAGCAATAGAACAGTAACTAAGAGGTAAACTATGACTCCTAAAGCAGTGGACTAAAGCAAGAGCCCCCTGTTGCTGGAATCCAAGGTCAGTGTGCAGGTGAACACAGGAGGGACCTACCTGCCTTCATTTCCTATGTCTGCCAAAAGCAAGGACCATAAGCTAAGCGGCTTGAGAGAATAAAAATGGACTCTCTTGCAGCTCTGGAGCACAAGATCCAAAGTCAAGCTGTCTGCAGGGCTGTCTCCTTCTGGAGGGTTAAAGGGTGAATCCTTGTTACTTTCATTTTCTAGAGGCCAAACTGTCTCTTGTGTCACATGACCTTTCCTGGGTCTGGTGCTCTATTCTCATAAGAACACTAGGCATCATATTTAAGGCTCATCTTCAATCCAGAGTAATTTTACCTTAGATGATTTCATTGATCACCTTGGTAAACATTTTATTTTAGAGTAAAGTTAAACATTCTGCAGTTCCGAGTGGACATGGATTTGGATGGACAGCAGCCAAGCCAACGCAGGAATGAAACTACTTGCTTTTCTTTTCACATCTGGGCAGTTGAATGCAGGGCTTTGTGCTTGTCAAGCTTGCCAGGCATGTTCTCCATGACTGAGCTGCAGTCTCAGCTCACACTGAAACCAGATCACATAAAATCCCAGAGAACTAAAAAGCTTCTCTCCTCCTCTCCTGGACCTCCTCGTCTGTATCTTAGTTGGCCATTTGTGTCTGTTTCTTCTCCACTGGAAAACATGGCTCTGTCACAGCTCCCCCAAATTGTTGAGATTGTTTATAATCTCAACAGAAACAGTGAGTCTTCCGGGATCATTGCCTATCTCCTCTTCTAGGAGGGAGATTCTTCATAGCTCCTGAGTTTGGGACATGGGTAAGCTCCAGTCAGTTATAGCTTGACTGAAGCATAAAGCCACAGCAATGCCACAACGTTGGAATAAAAGCAGAGACATCACCAACTGATTTTATTGATTAAGAATCTTAGAAGCATCCCAGCATCTTGCCAGCTTCATTCCCTAGTTAGCTATAAGGAAACAGAACCCTAGGGTCATTCAAAAGGCAGGACGTGCTTCCTTCCATGTGGCTACTCAGACCCCAGCATTTACTATTCCCATTCAAGAATTAACCATAGCCAGGCACAGTGGTCCATGGCAGGCATCTCAATACTCAGAGGGGCTGAGGCAGGGAGATCATGAACTCAAGCCCAGCTTGGAGCTACATACAGACTCTGCCTTAAAATAAAATAATAAAATTATCCTGCATCAAGTACAGATCTGTTAAACAACACTATGCCAGTCCACACTGATACAATTTAAAAAAAAATTATGGGAAGAAAGGAAGTTAGAAGGCAAATAATAAATGTAGAGGGAAGGATACAGCTAGGAAATTCAATTGATGAACATCAGGATTGTGATTAATGGAGGTGAGAATAGTTGATAGGTGCTAAAGTCTCACGGGATACTTAGCTTGCTGAAAATGTCCTTGCTTTGAAGCAGTTCTTAGGGACAGAATGGGATATTTGTAGTAGGAAAACCTGGTCAAGTGGTCCTGGTCAAGCGGTCCAAGTTACCATCACTGCTTTCTTCAGCGCCATGCCCTGTGCCCCTCCAGAAGGATGCACTGTGTGAGTGGAGAGCATTGCTCTCAGGCATTCCTTCCTAAAGAGCATCATTCAGTACACACCACAGGAAACAGTGGACAGGTCCAAGCAGAGGGTGTGTTTACAAAACTACTAAGTATACAAAGGGCAGTGACACTCCAGGACAATTCCAGTTGAAAGGAACATATAAGCAAAAGAATCCATGTAGGTGCAAGATATTGAACTGATCCTCAACTACCAAAAAAAAATTCTTTTTAAAAATTTTTCTATGAAAGATCATTAGAACCATCAATGAATGTTAAACAATGTCTTTAAACTAAATAGTATTACCTGAAGGATTTAGCAATAAAAAGACATACTGCTTGCAACTAAATCTGTAATAGTTCAGCCGGATAGAGTGGTTCACATCTGTAATCCAGACCCGTGGGAGGTTAAGGCAGATGGATTGCTGTGAGTTCAAAACCACATTCACTACATAGAGAGCTCCAGGACAACCCGGACCACAGAGGGAGACCCTGTGTGAAAAACATATATTAGATCTAATTTGAAATGATATGTATAATCAGAGAAAATAAGAAGATGCATTGGTAGAATATTAACAGATGGGGATTCTGGGTGAGGTCATTATGGGAATTTTCATTCTAGTTCAACTTTTCCCTGGGTCTGCGATTATTTAAAAATGAAAAAAAAATGTCATTCATAATCCTTGGGCAGAAATGATTGTGGTGGTTTTTGTGATAGTCAGTTAACGGGCAGGCATGTTCCAGCAAAGTGTCTGCTTTGGCTTCATCTCAGAGGTGACTCAGATCATTTCGCATCCCACAGCTTTTCTTCCAGCACTTGGCCATCTCTCAGTGCTGGCCTCATCCCAGGCTAGGATGGACTGTGGGGCTTTCCAGCTGTGTCTGTGTGAATAGACACCTAGGAGAGAGCCCAGGCACAGTTTCATGGGGTTGGTATGCGAGAGGCTCAGGAAAGCCAGGCGACTTCTAAGCATCCTGGTGACCAGGGACTGCCTTGTGCTGGCAGATGGAGAACAGATCTGGTCCTTTGGAAGGAGGTGGATATGGTGACACTGTGGGAAGGACGAGAAATGGAAGTGAGGCAAACCTGTCTACTCTGCAGGAGCAGCCTCCCTTAGATATGTTTCAAAGACTCTCCCCACGGAACTGGTCTGTTTTTCTGTTGCTGTAATGAAGCACAATGATCAAAGGCAATGTAAGGCACAAGGCTTTCTCTTAGCTGACACCTCCAGGCCACAGTCCACCCTTGAGGGAAGTCAGGGCAGGAACTTAAGCATGGCAGGAACTTGAAGCAGAAATCACAAAGGAACCTGCTTTCTGGGTTGCTCACTGACAAATAACGAGCTTTCTTCTATAGCCCAGGTCCACATACCATGGTAGGATGTTGCCCACAGTGGGTAGGCCCTTCCACGTCAATCATCAGTTGAGGTAATCTCTTATATACATGGCCACACCAGTTTGACTAAAATAATTCTTCAGTTGAGGTTACCTCATCCCTGGTGACTCTTAGTTACATTGAGTTGATAATAGAAAGTAACCAGGACACTCACTAATGATTTTTCTTGAGATAAAGCTATTCTGAGATTCTCTGGCACTTCTAAAGAGCCCATCACTTCCAAGAAAGATGTCTCTTTATCTTTCTTCTATATATGCATTCACTTTCAGACTTGCGGGAACATACACACACTGAGCTATACACATGCATGCACATACACACATTGAGCATGTCTTCTTACCAAGACTGGGGGTCCATTTCAGTTTCATAATTTTTGCTACCCAACACTTGACCAACAACAGCTAAGTGTGACACATGGGTGCTGGCTGCAGTCAGGTATGGTTAGTAGGCCCCAAATGACAGCAGGGCTTAGGACATGGTATCTGTGTCTGGTTTGGCAATACAGACAGTAAGACCTGGGAACTCAAGCTCTAATTGTCAGTGTTCTCAACAGCTCTCTCCTTAGGGGTTTCAATAGGGCATTCATGGCTAGTTGGGGAAAAATATATTCATGTTCCTCAAGGGGACTAAAGGAAATACTTCAGACACAATGGCAGACTGTGTGCTCATCACAAAGCCACTGCACAGTTTGATTTGGACAATGATGCAGAGACACCAGGAGCCAGCTCTTTATTGCTCAGCCATCGGCTCTCAAAGGGGAGTCCAGTAAGTCACTGTCTGGAACAAAACCTAGTGGAACACCACACAGAGTGGGGAGAACGGGTGGTGGATGTGGCTATGTCTGGGAGTCAGCTCAGTCATGAAGGAAAGGGTATTGGCCTTGGCTCTGTATGTATGATACTTTTATCTCTGAGCGTAACATAAGGCCATCTTGGAGTAGACATTCACATGTCCCAGTAATCATGGCAGCTAGAGGAGGTTAACACAGAGATATCCAGTCTGAGGGAACAATATGAACAGAGCTACTGATATTCCTCAGTAGATGGAGGCTGGGGGTCAGGAGACCATCACCCAGGATTCCACTTATCCCCCCTCCCCCACTTCTCTCAACATCAAAAGTAAATCAGGAAGATTATAGGGTATATAAGAAGGGGAAGATTATCTGACAGAGGGACTCTGTGAAGTCCCTATCCAGGATGGGGTAGGACTTTGAGATGATACAGATCTTTGAGGGTCACTCACTGTCCTATCAGTGATCCATCCTCTATGCTCTGTAAGCAAACCCAATAAACTCTTTGGTTCTCCAAGCTGGACTTCGGTTGGACCTTCCTTTGATTTGTCCTTGGGTCCCATCTGAGGTAAACAGATGTTCACATCTCCATCTAGAAAGGGTTATCCCAACATCTCATTGATAGTTTTCGGTAGATCAGGTTTGTGGGTTTCAGACATGATGCTGCTATCTGGGATTGCATAGGAAAAAGAAACCGGGGGACCAGTGATGCCACAAGTAGCTGAAAGGGGCAGTTGGTTTAAAGGGACCTTGAAGGAAAAGGCTTTCACTCCACCATGTTGCTCGTTATAGCAGTGAGTGAACAATGACTCAGAAAGAACTCTGTCTGGAAGATGGCACGGGAAGATGAGGGCACCTCCTCAGAGGACATCAACTGCAGTGGGCTTTGGATGAAGGAATTCTGGGGTCAGTAGCTAGAAAGAATTTGTTATCTAAAAGTATCAGGGTGAGCCTGCTCACAGATGATGGTGCCGTGACTCACACGGCTGTGCCTGGGGTTGCCCAGGTCCTCCCTTAAGTGAGGTCCTTATGGATTTTTGTCTTTGTCATGCATGACAAAAGACAATTTGTTTCACAGTTAGACTTGGCTAAACTGCATAGCAGGAATTTTAGCTACTAGACTTTGCAAGTGGTACCTCTGTGTTGGTGGAACACAATCTCAGAAACATGATGAGGTTCCCTTTGAAGCCTGATTTGGGAGTGTCAGGAGATGATGGTGAAAACAGTCCATTCATGAGTCTTTCAAAGGTCAAAGGTCTTCCTATGAGGCAGTTTAATACCCAGTGAAGAGCAGTCAGGCAAAATCTAAAAGCATGCAAAGTGCAGAGTTAGCTGTTCCCTTTAAGATCAGAGTATCGCAGTGTCAAGTAAATGTTCATGCATGGTCATCTCGTCCCATGATGCATACCGTTTTTCAACAAGTATTTCCAAGTACCTCTTAGGCTTTGGAACTAAACAAGGCACTGGAACAGGGTAGGAGGACAGGTAATGATGTCCTCACAGATATGGCCTGTTCCACAAGAAAATGATCATAAGCACACCTGAAATCCAATTTGGTAGCGGTGTGAGAACAATTTATTTCCTTTATATTCCCCAGGAGAAAATTGAGTTTCACCAAGATTCAGGGATAATTCCTCATGCCCTTTAGAGTCAGAGTGGTTTCCCTCACTATCATGGCTTCCTATTTCTTAAGACAAAAAGCTTCAATTTGATTATTTTATTAGATAACATTTAGTTTTTGCCACCAAATGTTAAGTTCAAATGAGAATTTCTGATGTAAAAAGAACTAATGTTATCAGGATTTATTAAGTCTACAAATTGTCCGTACCAGTTCTGTTTGGGGAAACATTTTTTTTTAACTGACAATGGACCAGAATCTTTGATTTTTTATTATATACAACTGCACTAAAGTTTTGAGATGTGTCTGAATGTAATTCTTCGGCCCTACCCTTCTCTACAACATGCTGTCCATATCTAAATCGGCCTCACAAAAGCAGTCACAAGAGGAGCTAGATGATCCTAGTATTCGAGAGATTACAGAGTCTGAGGCCTGCCTGGGCTACAATAGCAAATTCTAGGCTAGTCAGGCAAATATAGTTGTACCCCTGTGTCAAAAGTTAAAATAAAGAAATAAAAACAAAAATTCACAAGTAAATCTAACTATTTTCTCTCTGCTTCATGTCTATGGTGGTAGTCTGATAAACAGAGAATGACTTATTGATGATCCCAGACTTATTTCTTTCTAGACAGTCCTGCTGTACAATGAAGGTTAGCTTTGAACTCACAGACCATCTGACTTAGCTTCCTGAATGTGCAGATTTTAGGTAAGCAATTCAGTGTTGTTTAGGAGAAAGAAGATGCTGTGATCTCCCTCTTCTTCCAGTAGAGCATCTTAAGTTATACAAGCTGTCTTGATTATTCATTTGACCTACACAACCTATAAAAGCGAATGTCAAGGTGAACACATTTAATCTTTTATAAGAAAATTCCAATTACCTGAGTTAATTAAGAAGGGCCAATTCTCAAATAATTCCACAAATTAATAGCACCAAAGTTGTTATAATAAGATAGAACAAACGATCTTTCCCAAAAGGCAGGGTTTAGCCAAGGACAAGCTGAATGGCAGATAAACATATTTGGAACCGTCTCGAGCCACATTTCAGCGTGCCTGCTGACCACAGATTTCTCTTTCAGTAGGTTAGCTACAACATTCAGAGTACATAATCTCTTCTGTGTTGGTGGAACAATAGCCTCAAACTGATGAAGAGTTGAGCGAAAAGGCCACGACCCAGGTGATGGGAGACTTGAAGATAAGGAACATTGGTAGGATTTGGATATGGTAACTTAGGTGTGTGCCTGTGAGTACATGTGCTTGGTGTACTTTTCAGAGTTCTATGCTTCCCCATTGTCTCACATCATTGTCTAATGAATGCTGTGTGTGTGTGTGTGTGTGTGTGTGTGTGTGTGTGTGTGTGTGCATGGAGTTCTTTATCAATATCATTCAGCTTTGGTCTAACCCAGGGATGGGCTCTTCTCCCCTAACAATGCCCTCGCTGGGGCAATTTGGTTGATCTCTTTGGAAGCCAGAGAAAGAGGGAGCCAAGGACAGTGCACAGAGTGGTTGGCATTAGACTCTGCTGGGTCCCATTTTTAGCTCTCTTTCCTTTGTGCATGGAGAACAGCTTCTGTGGCTTGATCCTGTTCTCCAGAGGTTCAGGTTTGGGAACCGTAATCCCCAAATCTACATGTGAATAGCATTTGAAAGTAGAACCTCTGGGAGTAGTTAGCATTGGATAAGAGTATACGTTGGGGGCCCCCTGATGACCTACAGGCTTTACAAGAGAAGGAAAAGACACTTGGGGTAACTAACGCATTTGCTCCAGTTCACCATGAGATACCCTCAGTCTCATGCTGCAGCAAGAAGGCCACTGCCACCTCCTAGCTTCAGGCTCTCAGAATGCTTAGCCTCTAGAACTATTAGTCATGTAGACTTCTTTATAAGTTACACAGCTTCAAGTACTTTGTTATAGCTATAGAAAACCAACAAAACCAGCAGCCCAAGATATTTGACCTTTTTAAATATAAGAATTGGTTCTGTCAACCAGCAGTGATTTGTTTAAGAAAGATGAACCAGAATTCTTGAAAATGATAGACTATATTTTGTGCTACAACCTTGTTTCTTCTTTTTATTTATTGTCCAGTAAAATGAATATTCATGGGAAAGAATTTGTAGGCATTTTTGTATTTGTCTGTGGAAATATATAGTATACTTATACATATATACATATACATCATATACATATACATCATATTCATATACATATAACCATATACATTATATACATCATATACATATATAATAACATAGCTCCTGCATAAAGAAATAGAGACAGAGATCTCGTTGAATTCTATTGCTACCCTTATGAGTAAAAGCAAGAATCCAATCTGAGAAATTCAGGAGCTAAAGTAACTTGTTTGAGGTCATGGGATTTGTTAGGGGGCCAAAGTAAACTGCAGAATTCACAATTCCCACTCTGTTGCATGTACATTCACAGGCACAGTTGCCTTCATTTTTTTCCAAAGTCATTTTTAGAATTTTTTTTCTGGAATTAATTATGGATGTATAGCTTGGGCACTGAGCCAAGTCCTATTAGTGTTCCAGGCTCTGCTGGGAAAAATATTTAGGGCAGGGGTTGAGACAGGGTTTCTCTGTATAGCTCTTGCTATCCTGGAACTCACTCTGCAGACCAGGCTGGCCTCGAACTCAGAAATCTGCCTGCCTCTGCCTCCCGAGTGCTGGGGTTAAAGGCATGTGCCACTGCTGCCCAGCTTGTCATCATTTTTTAAAAGATAAGGTCTTGGTAATATAGCACAGGCTGGCCTGTTTCTCCCTTAATCTCTCAAGGGCTAGCATTTCAGGTGTCCACTACCAAGTCTGGTTTGTCTCTTAGCTTTGGTAAGATAAACTTCCCTTTAAAAATCTACTTACTCTGCACAGTATTTTGTTAGAAAAACAGCATTAAAAAATGTTTGTGATCTCAGACATTCCCGGTGACAAACATCACCATATCCTTTACATATCAGCTCCTGAACCTCAGAGGGAAAGAAATCCATCCTAATTGTAGAATTATTATTTATAATATAGACTCTATATTACTGACACTCTTGGGATTTCAGATCTTCATGCTCCATTTATTATTTATTGGCTGGGTTTTATTTGTTGTCTCTCTTAATGATCAACGCGACTAAGAGATGTTTTATACACAGAATCACTTCGTTGTCTAGTTGTCTGTGTATTACTTTAAGTCCAAGCTTCACAGCAGAGCAATGTGCCAATTCAGAGCATTTATTAGTTTAGGTCACAGGCTCAGATCCTTAAAAAATAATACATCAGAGAAATGCTCACTGTCGGGATATTCCTTTTGATAATAAGTCCACAGAACAGAGAATCGCCGTGACCAAGGTGCAGAGTCAGAACAGCACTCTCATGTCTCAGAGCACCTTCCTCACCAATAGTTTCCATCTTGAGCCAGTCCGTCCTTGACTTGATAGACTAGAATGCACGTAAGATACACAACGTAGGCTTCATAGCTGTGGCTTAGTCTCCAGCAAATAACATACATGAAGGTATCTGAACATTTTCTCTCTTGTGCCAACACAAAGTCCTGATAGCGCTACTTCAAGGCTAGTCACCATGGGACAGTTAACTTAAAGTCTTCTTATTAGAGAATTCCTTAGACTAATTAGCTCTTCCCTTAGAGCTTATTTTGAAATTAGAAAGGGCACAAGGGCAGTTGAGGCTGCTCTTGGAGATGGGACATCACTGGGAGGGCAAGGACAAACAGAATGGGATGGTAGAGGGAGCGGGGTGGGGAGGGAGAAGAGGTTGAAGACCAGCCATACCTATAATATGAATTGAGGGCCGGCGTGAGAGTTGAAATGAGATCTGAGGCTGTTTTGCTCCTGACTTTATGCAGTGCTAATGACCCAGCCCCGAGAGACTATGTACACCACAGGCTTTGAATCGACGAAGACTTGGTGTATACATTTTGTTCTATCCAGGGCCTACTAGAGAACCCAGCATGTGTCAAGCATGTGAATGCTTATTCACTTCTCAGTAAACAAATCCATGTTTCTGTACACGTGTGCACATGTGTTCGCCTCCCTTCCCCCCCCCCCCCGAGGAAAAGGATTTCCTATGTTTTAGGATCATGCATCCCATGGTGGTATGCATGACGTTCTCTTCTCATCCGGTATGCGTGCAGCTGGCCATTCTGACCTGAGAAGTCAGCCTTCTATGAGTTCGAATCCTCTCCGGGAGAAATTGAGATAAATATTTAACCATGCATCTTTGTGTTCTGTGGAGCTGTACTTGATCCTTGATGGTGGCTAGTTTAAAAATTAGAGTAGAGTTAAACTGCCCATCTTGCTGTAACACAGGAGGTTAAAATACCAAAACAAACAATAACAACAACAAAAACCCAACAAAACAATGAAAATTGCCCCATTAACATAGAAGGTTAAAGTACAAACAAAAACAAACAAAAAACCCAAACAACAAAACAAAACAAAAAACCCCAAACAAAACAACAACAACACCCTTCTTCAACTATAACACAAAAGCAAAATTGCAGGAACATTCTGAGGTACTGAGAAAGGGTCTTTCAAGAACCTTGAGAAACTCTAACTCCCTGACAGACTTGTGAAGTTTGGAGGACTTTGGGCCCACAGAGTTCTGCCAGAGAGTTCTTAAAACAAAAAGCTAAAACCCAAACCCATCCCCCACCATCCACCCCAACATACAACTTGCCACTTAAAAAAAAAAAAACAAAAAACAAAACAACAACAACAAAACAGCCCATGGCCAGCTTCCCAATGCACGGAGTTTCCATTCACAGGAACGGAAAACTGAGGAAGGAAAGTCAGCCACGGGGAGGCTCTGTGTTAGGCAAACGTACCAAATCAGAGGACGTAGGAGCTGCCTGCAATGTAACCAGCCAAGTTAAACATGACTTGATTAGAGCCGATCTTCGGGGATCAAGTTAGTAGTAATTGTGCGTTGTTTAGCTTGGCCAATTAAAGGCCAACCTCTCCTCTAAATTGGCTGTTTTCACAGCAGTTACGTCTTCGCATCCATAAATGTCTTTTTTCCAGCTCGCCGTTTTTTAATTTAGATATTTGATTATTTTGCGGATGTATGTGCACACAGACCCAGGCCTAAATACTTGCACATAATACAAAATTAATGTGTGTTTGTGTTGGGTGAAATAATTAGCTTCTTATTACCGTGGGGAGGCTCTAACATGGCCAATAATTCTTCAAGTTCTAGAGAGGATGTCTAAGCGAAGCTGAGTCCTAGAAACTGACTGTTACCCATGTGGTAAGAAAAAAGTGACCTGAACAAAGAGGGCTCTGTCTGCTGTGTAGTGAAACCAAGGAGGCAGATTAAGTCTTCTATCTACCAACTACGGAGGCATCCTCAACGTCACCACGAGTCGAGTCACTTTTCACCAGGTGCTTGCTCACTCTATGTGACTGCCTAGATTTGTGACTGGTGAGTCTGGCCAATAGGCTGGATATTATCCTGGAGAGAATAACTAGCTGCTCCCAAGGAGAAAGCAAGAAACCCAGGTTGTAGGCAGTGAACACAGGCAGACTAGTGAAAGCCAGAGCCGCTACTCAGCTTTCTGTATTGGTCTCAAAGTGGTGATACCGTGTTAGGATTTGGGACACACAACAGTGGAGAAAAGAGCAGAGGCTGACACAGCACTCTGAAGGGAATCTGATGAGCTTAGGAAAAGAAAAGAAAAGAAAAGAAAAGAGAAGGGAAGGGAAGGGAAAGGAGGGGAGGGGAGGGGAGGGGAGGGGAGGGGAGGGGAGGGGAGGGGAGGGGAGGGGAGGGGAGGGGAGGGGAGGGGAGGGGAGGGGAGGGGAGGGGAGGAAGGGAAGGGAAGGGAAGGGAAGGGAAGGGAAGGGAAGGGAAGGGAAGGTTTTCTGGGAGACTCGAAACAGGGACTTAGGCAGCTTTGGTTAAGCATGGACTCCTCAGTCCTCACCAAAAGGTTAGGAAAAGCAGGATAAAAGCCTGGCCCTTCTGTCCCCGTTCTGTCTCTGTCCTTGGGCAGAGGACACAGGCATGCTTCATTGTCCTTCACAATGTCCTTTCTTTGTGAATTATCTCAAACACCAGAGAGAACAGGAGCCTCACAGGACCGGCCCCTCCCCTTAGTTGATGAGGATTCTCGATTCTCGGTGAAGGCAAGACAATGCAGGCAGTTTCACAACTTATGGGATTGCCTCGTAGAGTAAACAAGGCCTGAGACCCTGATGGCTCAAAGATGGGCTGGACCCCACTTCGGTGAGGACTGCTTAGTTGTGATACCTCCTGTTCTTTCCTTAGACCTAAACCTCACACCAGTCACCCAAGGCTGACTTAGAGAACTGCCTTTTGTCACTGGACCGACCCCTTTACTTGCTTCAACAGACATACTGAATACATCTTTCTCTGTTTTTGCAATTATCCAGTCTCGTTGATTGGTACATTGGGATGAATGGCTGAGCCTGGCTCCTTGGTGTGGCCAAAGCCTGAGGTTTTAGCCTAAAAACTGTACTGACAAACCCATAAAAGGATAAATAAAAGGACAAAAGAATGGCTAAAACGACAGAATGCTCCACAACTGAAGGAAATGACTGAGTCTGTTTTGTTTTGTTTTTTTGTTTTTAAAAGGCAGCATCAGGCATTCAGAACTCAAGGAGATGGAATCCTTAGCATGGCACCTGATTTCTCCCATAGAGGGATAAGATTTTGAAGGGTGGTGATGAGAACGGAGGGTAAAGAAGGGGGGTCAAGCCTCCTCAGTGGGGACATATACAGCATTACTGGGGTAAACAGGAGGGAGGGAGGGAGGCATTCTATCTGCTTCCAGGCAGAGCCTACTGCTCTTCCATTCCACCCAGCCTTTCTTTGGGCATGGGAGAAAGCATTCTCCAAATAAGAAGCTATTTTTATTGGCCACGATGTGGCATGTCATTAGCCAATACAGTCCTGGTTGTTGACTGGAACATTTCACACTCACAAATAGGTTTGTGTTAATTTGGTTTCTCATAGTTTGGGCTCATTTTCTGTTCTTTCCATGTCTGGGTTGGCCTTTCTTCTTAGACTTGGGGAAAGAACAAAAGTGCCATCAGGCCTGTCTGCTTGGATTCTAAACAGAGTTCATGTAGATAGAGATCCAGCCCAGCCCCCATATACACATTGTGTTTGGGAGAATGAAGACCAACTGAAAGTGAGCTTTGCAGGTAATTTCTCTATGGATATATTTGTGGATCTAGTGGGAAGGTAAAGCTGTTTCAAGACAGAATTGGTACATTCTAAAAGCTTTCTGGCATAACACCATCATGATTCCCAAATTATCCCTGATGATCCTTTGACTTCTGCCCCGTCTACTGTCTCCAACAAACATACATTATACAATCTAGTTTTTCACACTATAACCTTCCGCACACTGTAGTCTCCCACCCCCAAAAGATTTTCTGTTTATTAATCAAGCTAGACTGTTAGCCCAAAAAAAGAATCTAACCAAAAGAATCTAATCATAAAACCATAAGACATGTTACCTAATCAGCATTTTAAACACACTTGTTGGTTCCTGATGATTTATAAGATTCTGTGAGAGTGAGGTGACCAAAATGTGGAAGACTTGGCCACTCCTTTTCTACCACCATTTCAACTCCCTAACAGTAGCCCTGAAAAAAAAATCAGGGATCAATAAGGAGGCAATGTTATTGTGAGACTATTTCCTGCTGATTAGGGGTGTTGAGTTCCTTGGGGCAAGTTTGATCTTTGCTGTCAGGACATTTAATATCTTATTATGTTTCTTCTTTGAGTACAACCACTTAACAAACAGGGACTAACAGCAACCAACAACCCTTCCCACCACTTGAGGTTCTAGAATTTATATACCCTCTGAAAAGTCCTCAGAACTCCAAACGTCACACAATTGACAAAATGATCTGCAGCTGGCAAAACCACACCTCTGCTAGAGCACGAGGCAAATCATAATTAGCTGATGCAGACAATCTGAAGCAGCCCTACATCCCACACCTGGAATATTCTTACATCATATAATACAATATAATATAATGTGTAATATATAAGAATATAACATATTTTTATAATAGTTCCATGTTTTTAAAAAGTAACCAAATTCTCAGTACACATTGTCCCATCCTTTATGCTGATGTTTCTGTATCCAGAGGACTTGCTGGCTCTGGTGACAGTATTAACATGTTTTCTGGGACTAGGCAGGGCTCGCTCAGGAACTCAGGTGACACCTCTTTTCATTTACCATCCGGAGTTTTCATTTGAGACAGCTGGTAGGTATCTTTAGCTCAAAGATTAAGACTGCAAAGGAGACAGACACAGAATGGAGACAGAGACATCCAGTCTTTTCATCCTGTCCCAGTCACCCCATCAGACATCTGCAGGTCCAAGGGAAGAGTTGGTGTTTTCAACAAAAGTAGTCTTCAAGGCTCTTTAAAAGTTACCTAGGCAACTGTGAGAACTGTCACCCTCTTGGCAGCAGTGTTATCTCCAGCAAAGCTAGTTGGAGATTAGCAATGTATTGGACAGGTCTAAGACTTCCAAAATGTTTAAACCCACAAGGGCAAATAAATTAAAAAGCTCTTTAGCTTTTCCCTCAGTAACCCTCATGGCAAGTCAGAAACAAACAAACAAATAGGCAAACCCAACAATTTGAAAGAATTCATGAAGCAATGACTATGCAGTTCCTGGGAGAGATTTTAAACCTTTCTAATTAGATGAAATAAGCTAGCCTTATTCCTACTGTTTTAGTCTGCTTACCGTGATTAAGGTAAAATATTGACCAAAAGCAACTTGGAGAGGAAATGGTTTATTTTGGCTTACTACTCTCTCAGGTCACACTCTACTACTGAGGGAAGTCAGGGCAGAAATTCAAGGCATGAGCTGATGTTGTGGAGAAATGCTGCTTACTGGCTTCTTTCCCATGGCTTGCTCAGACCACTTTATTGTATACAAGCCAGGGATGTATACCTGCACAGGGATGACTCCACCCATGATGGATTGGGCCTCCCACATCAATCATTACTCAAGAAATTATCCAACAGACTTGCCTTAAGGCCAGCCTTATGGTGGCATTTTTCTCAATTAACATTCTCTCTTCTGAGATATATCTAGGCTTGCATCAGGTTGACGATCACAACCAGGGCACTCACCATGAATTACTAGGAGTTGAGGGGGGTCTGCTAATATGATGCATGTGTGATGATATGAGGGTGTGGAGTGGGTACCAGCATGGGAAGATAATGTGTGTCACTTTACGATCCAACACTGTTTTGGAACAAAGGCAGATTATGTCTATGTCAGGGAATTGACAAGGCTCACTGAGCCTCCCAGAACATGGACAGCTGTCCACTTGCTTCTAACTTCAGTTCCTTGTCGAGGATGGAGGATGCTGTAGGAATCTGTGCACGTACCTTTTCAGGACAGAAGCTCTGTTTTCCCAGTTAATGGTGCAGGCTGCAGGACTGGCCATTTCAGAGCCAATCAGTCCCAAGTCTGCAGAATTAAAAACCAACCAACAATCAAAACAACCCTGAGATTCCACCTCACACCAGTCAGAATGGCTAAGATCAAAAATTCAGGTGACAGCAGATGCTGGCAAGGATGTGGAGAAAGAAAAATTGCTGGTGGGATTGCAAGCTGGCACAACCACTCTGGAAATCAGTCTGGTGGTTCCTCAGAAAATTGGACTTATTTCTACCAGAAGATCCAGCAGTACCTCTCCTGGGCATATACCCAGAAGATGTTCCAACTGGTAAGAAGGACACATGCTCCACTATATTCATAGCAGCCTTATTTATAATAGCCAGAACCCGGAAAGAACCCAGATGTCCCTCAACAGAAGAATGGATACAGAAAATGTGGTACATTTACACAATGGAGTACTACTCAGCTATTAAAAAACAATGAATTTATGAAATTCTTGGAAAACTGGATGTATCTGGAGGATATCATCCTTAGTGAGGTAACCCAATCACAAAAGAAGTCATTACATATGCACTCACTGATAAGCAAGGATGACCAGTGAATATGAGATTAACCAACTTTCGGAAGTTGGTTAATCTGAACCAACCACTGAAAGACCACTGGGCACTGGGCACTGGGCTCCCGGGGAAACAGGAGTGTATCAGAGATCACCTTCTCAAGGCCCTGACCTCTGTAGACGGTCTCTGGATGTAAGTCTGAGTTGAATAATGTCCACACTAGAACAAAGGTTCATGTAAATAATTTGCACTCACATAAATGGACGCTTATTTTGCCTTGTGTTGAAGAGTTTTTCTTGGGGTTCCACAGTGAGATGTTTAGAGATGAGTGTATACCAATGGATGAGTTAGATTTTCCAAAATTCGCACATGAATCCTTAACCTCCAGGACATGATTCAATTTGGAAATAATTATTACAATGTAATTTGTTTGTTGTGTTGTTATAGTAAAGTAAGGTATGCCCTTGACCCAGTACTGTGGGATTCTTATAAAACCGAGGAAACTGGCACCAGCGACAAGAGTCAGTGGGTGGAGTCGCTTGCTTCTCAAGCCCAGGGACCTTGGTCCTCAGGGGATAACAGGCATGCACGTGGCATGTGTACATAGGCAAAACACTCACACAAATAAAATAAAATAATTCTAAAAATTTATAAAGAAATTTAGAAAAAAATAATAGGATACATTTCACCTACAGAACATCTCAGCAGCCTGCTTGGTGTTAGATTTTTTTCTTTGTGTGTGTGTGTGTGTGTGTGTGTGTGTGTGTGTGTATGTGTGTGTGTGAGAGAGAGAGAGAGAGAGAGCGAGAACCTATGTAAAAGTGGAAGTAAAAACCTCTACATCAAGCTGTCCACATTCTAACAGACACAATACACACTTAAACACCACAAAGGGCAATATTTTTTGAATTAGAAATCAGTGTAAAAATACACACACACACACACACACACAGAGCATATGCTTTAATTGAGGCTAGTTGACCACTAACCAAGAAATTAATAGAAGTTAGGAGAGAGGCTGAAAAGAATCCGTCTTCTTCATGGACTGAAGGAACACAACCCCAGTGACACATGGATCATGGATTTATGATCTCTAACTTGTAGAACCAAATCATTGAGACTCAACTGGATCATGAAGGCTGACTTAACTAGGTTGTACCTAATAGACATACCCTAAACTGGCACTGTACAAGTTTAAAAGGCAAAGCGTGATGGGGCTGGAGAGCACTGGCTTCTCTTGCACATGATCTAGATTTGCCTCTCAGCACCTACATGGTGATTTACAACCAACTATAACTCCAGTTCTAGAGGATTCAGTCCCTTTTTGTGGTTTCCATGGATATCTTAAAAACATTAAAAAGAAACTTAAAACAACAACAACAAATGGCATACACTTCACCCACAGAACACTCCAGCTCAGCAGCCCTACATACTTTTTGGTGCCCGTTGTTTTATCAGGAAGAAAGAAGAGAGAAAAAAGAAATAATGTGTTAATATTCCAGAAAAACACCCAAATTCAATTTTTATTGAATTTCATAAGGCTTTTCAGCCAATGTAAAATCCAAACCAAAATCTTAAATGAAAGCATTTTAAGTCAGAGGCCATCTGTTTTAGGGTTTTACTGCTGCGAACAGATACCATGACCAAGGCAACTCTTATAAGGACATTTAATTGGGTCTGGCTTACAGGTTCAGAGGTTCAGTCCGTTATCATCAAGGCAGGAGCATGGCATCATCCAGGCAGGAATGGTGCAGGCAGAGCTGAAAGTTCTACATCTTCATCTGAAGGCTGCTAGCAGAATACTGACTTCTGGGCAGCTAGGATAAGGGTATTAAAGCTTATACCCACAGTGACACACCTACTCCAACAAGACCAGACCTACTCCAACAGGGCCACACCTTCTAATAGTGTCACTCCTGAGCATAGACAAACCATAACATCCTCTGTATATCTAGTTCTTATATCCCAGTGGTGTCAGATATTACTAACAGTCAACCTTGGACAAAGTCTGTCCTCAAGTCAGTTTAGTTCTATGTGAAGCAAATGCCAACTTCCATGTGGCCTGACTAGGTTGTGGGACAGAGCATCCCACAGACAAAGAGCACCGAGACTCCTATATCAACAGTAGTATCCACTGACCTCAGTGTGAGAGAGAACACTGAAGACCCTGGGGCCTTTGCCTTGAAGCGTTTAGCATAGCATTTCTAGAAGAAAGGATTTACCATCTGTCCTCTCTTTTAGCTTGTCCTTAAGAAGGAAGTTGGTAAACAAGAATGAAAGCCCGAAGAGTTTGGGCGGATGGACTGAATTAGAACACCGATGTCAGGGGATAGTTATAGATGCCGGGCACAGCTGGAGTCTGTGAGAATGATGAAGAGTCTGGGTGTGGGGATGGAGAAGCAGAAGAAGCAGAGGGGAGAAGAAGCTGTTAGATGTGAGCAAGGATGGCAGAAAGCAGGGAACAAGAGCAGGTGCTTTCGAGCAGCAGCAGGTGACCACACATATGTCACTGACCTTTGCTCCCTTGGCTTCTAAGTCCCTTTGGAGGCCAAACCATATCCCACACACTCAGGACCACATCCTTAGGATTGCAGAAACTAGTCCACCGAAAAGCAAAAAAGAGAACGGCCTTGTGTCTTTCCCTATGCTTTGAGGACTTTGAGACACTTGTAGGCAGGAAGACGTGGGCTCAGATGGGTCATTCCATGCAGGTGTCCACACTATGTTTGGGGTCACAACATCCCTAGAGGGCTACACTGCCTGGCTTCTTGTTTCACTCAGGTTGTTTTACTTGGTAGCAAGTCTCAGCTAATCTTGAGAAAGCTTGTGTGGCTTTACAAAAGGTCCCATTCTTGGATACTTAGAAAAGGTATCTCTTGGAAGTATGTTGGCCAAGCAGACACAAATCCCTAGGTTTGATCCCCACCCCTGCATGAAGCTAGACTCTTCATCATTCTCACAGACTCCAGCTGTGCCCAGCATCAGGAGGTGGGGGTAGCAGGGTCTGAAGTTTATCCTAGGCTACATACATAGCAAGTTCAAGGCCAATCTGGGATGCAAGTGATCTTTATCTCAAAAGAATGAGAGATAAAGGCAGAAATCAACCAACCAGTCAACCAACCATTCAACCAACCAGTCAACCAACCATTCAACCCTGTCCTCCAGGTCTGTCCTCTCAGTCCCTGACTGGCCTCAGGGCTGGAGTAGTCTTGGCTAGGGCTCTCATATCTACACACAAACTGTGGGGCTGGAAGGAGTGGTCTCAAGGAGAGACAGGGAACAGAGAAGCAGCCGGGTGAGGGGTCCTTCATGTAGACTGGCAAATCGGATTTTCTTTGCAATTCAGAGTAAACCACACCAGGTGGTGGTTCTCCGCTTTTAATATCAGGCATTGAATTATTCAAAAGCACTTTGATTGAGAAGCTGATGTCCCCTCTCCCTATTAATCAAATGACCAAAGCATAAATTTGCTTTCAGGAGGTAGTTAGAAATGAATTTTTATTTCTTTAAAAAAAGAAAGGAAGAAGAAAGATAAAGTGCTAACCGCAAATCTGCACAATGGAATTTCCCAGGAAAGATAGGTGGTAATAATAAATAGTTAAACCTTTGTATTGATAATATGCCTATCTGCTAGGGGTTCAAAGCTCCTTTCTGTGTATTTAATGTACCCAGGGCCTTTCAACCTTCCTGGGAGACACAGTGGGCAGGTATTATGACTCTCATCCTATTATCACAAGAACCAGCCAGCACATAAAGATGAAATAAATGCTTACAGAAACTCACATAGAGAATTAGCCCCTGAGCCAGGTTAGAACTCCGGCCTCCTGCTGTCCCTTCCGAGAAAGGTAGGGCTACTCAAAAGTGAAACAAAATAACAAGAAAAATGCCAGGATCAAGAACCCAGCCACTTGCAAGTCTGTTTTGGAGTGAGCTTGTTTTGTGTCGGAAAGAACTTATATTCTGTTTACGGTTATCCGTGAACACCCTGCCACCCGCATCATGGAGGGTCATCTGAGACAGCTGTCACTGCCTGCCCTGACCATACAGGGCCAGCTTCCTGCAGGAACAGGTAGGGGGCTCTATGGGGCTCATTTATAGCAACAACTGTCTCATGAGGAGACTGCCATGTGCGGAGAGTCATGCTAAGCATTTTCTGTAACCTGTCTTTCAAAGCATTTATTGCAACCATGGGACGAAAGTCTCATTTTCCCTCTGAGAACTCAGTGAAGAGAAAAAGGTGCCACCTGAACCCAGAACCATGGGCGAACTCCAAATATAGCAGCTTACCCAGTTTCCCACATCCTTCCCCCCACCCCACTCCCAGTTCTCTCTGACCAGCCTTTGTCCCTAGTTTAAAAAACTACCCCTTTTTTACACCCTTGGGAACAAATACTCACAAATGCTACTGCCTGCAAGGCAGTTTAGTTCTCAATATTTTAAATGAAATAGACCAGCCTAGCTAATATCAGAATACAACACAGACAATAAAGCTAGTTATTGTTCGGGGAAGAAATGTGGTGTGTGTGTGTGTGTGTGTGTGTTTCTGCCTGTCTGCCATGGAAATACTACAGGGTGACAATGTAAAACCTAGTTTGGGTCACAACAGAAAGGTCTGAGATGTACTAACATGGGCTTCTGGGCTGTTTTTTCATTCCTAGCCTTCCAGTTTGCCCTTCTTCTGACTCCCACTTTATTTTAAAAAGATGTTCGGCATCTAGAAATAACACCTAGGTGGTATTAGTTGTATTTGTGCTAAAGATTGACAGCAGAACCTGGAAATCTTTTGTTCAACTCCACATGCCTCCTGGAATTTAGTTTATTTTTTGAACCACACATGATCCTTGGGTTGTTACTCTTTGCCGTGTCTGTGGGCTCCAAAGTTGATGGGGTCAACCTCAGCTCCCCACGTGGATCCTGTGAAGACAGCAGGGAAAGAGAGAGGCTAAGTCACCAATTACATAAATATGCCGCTTGGTGTAGACTTGTAACTTGCAAGAGTGGATGCTTTCAAAGGGAGGTGTCAGAAGCATTGGCTCTGACGAGCAGATGTGTGCTTGAGCCAAGCTGGCGGAGAGCTTGAAACATACCATCAATGTCCATCAAAGGTTTCTTTAAAGCCTGAAGTCAGCTTCCACTGTGGTCAAGGTCTGTGATATGTGCGGACTATAGAGACCACTAAAATGAGTGAAAGAGAACGTTCCAGTGTGGAAAGGCTGAGTCCTGACATGAGTGGCTGTAAACACACACCTCTGTCAGAGGCGCCAGCCCTTTCCAGGGTGTTACTAGTGGCAATAAGCAAATGACCATGACTTTACCAAAGAAAGAAAAGGACAAGGGCAGGCCACAGATGCATAAGCTGTGATCCACACATCCTGTGGCATACACATGCACACACACACATGCACACACACACATGCACACACACATGCACACACACATGTACACACACATGCACACACACACATGCACACACATACACACACACACATTCACACACACACAGGCACACATAGGCACACACACAGGCACACACACACATGCACACACACAGGCACACACACACACATGCACACACACTTTCTACATCAGTCAACTTGGCCTGGTGCAACAAAATACCATGGACTGGGTGGTTTCAAAAGCAAATATTTATTTTTCAATGTCTGGAAGCTGAAAAGTTCAAGAGCAGGGAGTTGGCCAATTGTCTTCCTGCCATGTTCTTATTTGGTAGAAAGATGGCGGATATTAAGACTTACTGGGTTTGTTTGGTTGGTTGATTGGTTGGTTGGCTGATTGATTGGATGGTTGGATGGATGGTTGGTTAGATTTTTGCAGTACTGGGAGTGGAACTCAGGCCTTCTTACATGGTATACAATTGTTCTACCACTAACACCCCTAGCCTCATATCGTTCCCTAGAAGGACATAAAATCCTGTTATATCAGTATCTCGCCCATATGAACTCTTAATCTCAGATACTCCACTAAATGTCTTACTCAAAATACAACCAAGTTGAAGTGTAAGGGCTTCAACCTAGCAATTGGAGAGGGCACATTAAGACCGTAGCATATGCTCTCAAGTCACAGTGACTCGATGGTGGCCCTTCCTTTACACCAGATGAAGACTGGCCTAGTGCATGTTGGTATTTGTTGTGGGGGAGAAAGTAGTTACAAAAGTTAAGATCATCTCTGTCCACAGAGGGGAGGAAGAGTGTGGTGTGTGACCTGCCTGGGCCTGTATTACTCTCCCATCCAGAGAACTCCCCCCGCCCCCCGCCCAACCAGGACTAAGAAGAAAAACAAAATCAAGTGGCCACCTCAAACACATCCATATCATCTTGGAAGGGAGGGATTCCAGAGCCTTTCAGTTTCTAAACCCAACATTTCATGAGTGGTTAAATTGTTAAGCCATGGTGTATACGTCTTTGTGATTTTTTAAAAAGTCACACTTTATAAAGACAGCATAGAAAACACTTCCTAAAAACACACGTAGTAACAGTATAAGCAATTTACTGAGTAAACACACAGAGGTGACGAAAGCTCTAGGCTCACACCCTTTAAAGTGCTATCAGACGGTGGTATTTAGAAAGACCTGCTGCTAAGGGGTTCCTGGTTTGTTCCAGCCTTCGATTTCACAGAAGAGTAAAAAGACAGATTTTCTATAATGAATCTCAAATAATACATTAGCTCTATTTTAAGCTTGGGGTTAAAAAAAAAAACACACGGATTTCCTACTCAAATCGGACATGATCTAGAAACTTCTGGAACCTTCCAGATTCTGGAAAGTCCCAGTGTGACCTGCCGTCTGATTACACCAGGGTTTCCACATCTGACTCCCCTCAGTGCCTCACCAGGCCGCTGAAAGCTGTGGGTACTCTCAACTGCATCCCAGAGAACAAATAAAGAGTCCTTTCAGTTGAGACAGCCATTCACAGACACCAGGGTGGAAACCACAGCCCTGGAACGATGAAAAGGCTTTATGAGGATCGTGGTGTGGGGAGTGGGAGGCCGCTAGGCCAAAGCTTTATTAAACTGTAGCTCTTCTCCACTGCCACCTCATTATTGCCAGGGCTATTGTTAGTCTGAATGAAGAGCCCACCGGGCTGAGGGGAGAGTTTTCAAAAGGAAAGATGAGTCCAAGTCAGGGGAGGAATGCCTTCCCCCCACCAATACACAGAAGAGCTTATAACCTGTTACAGAAAGCACAGGCATTATAAAGAAGCACAGGCACCAAGGGCTGGGACACTGAGGGACGGGAACATTCCCAGCTGCATCTATGTCTGCAAACGGGGCTTCCTTATGGGTTATGAGAAACAATAGGGTGGTGACCTGAGGGGCACCTGAGAGGCACCATTCATTCCTGTAGGTTTTTCTAGCCCGAAAGGCAGGGACCTGTTCAAGTTCAACCTCCTGGAATGGGTAAAGGACCCCACAAGCCGTCAAAAAAAATGTGAAATGACTGTCTGCTAGCCTGCTTCCCTGTTTTCAGCCTTCCCCCAATCCCACTTCCATGGTGTTTCTGTTTGCGGTTGGACAACCCAAGTCTTGATCTCAGGCTCCTGTGTCTATCCAAGGCTTTGTCTGCAGGCAGCAAGGCCTGTGACAACACAGAAGGGTTTGGGTAACCTGGTGGAGATTAGATGTGATTCTTGGGCTGGGATGGACTGCCTCCTACACATCATGCTTGTGTGAGAGCCATGCAGCACAAGGTCCATGCAGTGGGTGTTCCCTGTGGCTGCTGTAAGAAAGGAGTCAGTCCAACACATGGCTCTTGAGGAACAAGATAGGTTCTCTTACAGTTCTGGAGGCTAGGAATCCAGGCTGAAGGTGTCAGGGGCTAGGGTGGAAGGCATATTGACCGTCTCTGATGGCAGGAAGGATCCTCCCTTGTCTCCTTCAGCCTCTGATGGCTCCCCAGGGTTTCCACGGTTGTGGCAGCATCTCTCCAATCTTTGTCTCCATCTTCCCGTTCCTAACTCATCTTTGCCTCTCCCATGAGTCTCACAACACTGTCTTTATCTCATGACACAGAACCAGTGACCACGGCTGCCTTCTCCTTAAGATTCTATAGTTTCCTTGCACCTGCAACAATTCTGTCTCCAAATAAGACCATGTTCTCAGGTGTCAGGGCTGGTGGTCTGGGGAAATAACTCAGTTGGTAGAGGGCTTGCCTGAAGTGCACAAAGCTCTGAGTTGGGTCTTGAATACCACAGAAGACCAGGGGAGATAGCACATACCTTTAATCCCAACTCTAGTGTACTAGCTAGTTTTGTGTCAACTTGACACAGCTGGAGTTATCACTGAGAAAGGAGCTTTAGCTGGGGAAGTGCCTCCATGAAATCCAACTGTGGGGCATTTTCTCAATTCGTGATCAAGGGTGGAGGGCCCCTTGTGGGTGGTACCATCTCTGGTCTGGTAGTCTTGGGTTCTATAAGAAAACAAGCTGAGCAAGCCAGTGGAAGCAAGCCAGTAAGCAGCATTCCCCCATGGCCTCTGCATCAGCTCCTGCTTCCTGACCTGCTTGAGTTCCAGTCCTTACTTCTTTCAGTGATGAACAGCGATGTGGAAATGTAAGTTGAATAAACCCTTTCCTCCCCAGCTGCTTCTTGGTCATAATGTTTGTGCAGGAATAGAAACCGTGACTAAGACACCTAGGGAGTGGAGATAAGAGGACCAGAAGTTCAAGGTTACCCTCTTTCCACTGGCCATCTGGAGAGAGATCCATGCTTCTGGGAGTAGACAGACTAATACATAGGCCGTCGTGACAATTAAATGAGCGTAATTCTTTCCCAGACCAATGCCTGTCATAGGCTTGACCTTATCTAGTGACAAGATATTAGTGCTTGAATATTGTGTTCTTTTTGGAAGAGTGCAAGGACATACAATTCATCCAAAGGAAGAGAAAAACTGGTGTTACAGACTGGCTTCTTTTCCCTCAAATATTTTGAGCTTGGAAATCTTAACCTCAAATATAGCATTCAATGCATCAAGTACTTCAGAATATGACACGCCATGTATATGTGTATGTGTATGTATTCACACACACACACACACACACATACACACATTACCTGAGGATGCGACACACATTACATACAAAACCTTAGAATGTAACATCTAGTAAATACAGTACTTCTGAATATGAATGTATTTGTCAGCTTTAGAACTGTGACCATATGATAAAATACCGGAGATACTAACCTGGGGCTAAGGTTTATTTGGGGCTACGGTTTCAGAGGTTTCAGTCCATGGCTGACTGGCTCCCTTGCCTTTGGGCCTGTCAAGGAAGAAGCAAACATCAAAGGATAGAGCACATGGTGCAGCAAAGTTGCTCACTTCTCGGCAGCCCGGAAGCAGCAGTGATGGGGGGGGTGGAGAGTGGCGGCCATGGTTCTGGGCTTTTCATATGGTCAGTCCATCAGGTCCCCAAGCTGTCTCTTCTTTGTGCCTCTGTTTATATCTATTGAATCGGTAGTGTTCAGTAAATATCGTTCTGCCTTTGTAAAACCCCGCAGAAGAGTCATTTTATTCCATATGACAGTTGGGAGAAACAACACTGAGAGAGGATAAATCATTTGTCCTTGTCACATTTGTCACTGGGCCGTTGGTCAGCCAGGTGGTAAAGGCAGGAGTGGAGAGTCATTCTTCCTGCTTGCTGAGAGTCTTATTTATCCAGTTACTCTTGCTCGAGCCTCTCTCTCCTATCAGCCAAGGGTCAACGCTCATTGCACTGTTTTTACTAACAAGATTTGACAGTGTACACTTAAAATGTGTCCAGTCAGTTAATACTCATTGAATTCCTGCAATATGCTAGACACCCTGCTGGTATGGAGGCACAGAGCCACTCAGAAAGCCAAAGGGCCAGGAAGCCAGGTGATGTTGTTCTATCCCACGGATCACCTCTCTTGGTGGTGCCATCCCATGTAAGGTGTGATCTAAACAGAATAAGGCCAAGGGACTCTAAGCCTTTATATTCCAGTTCCTGTACCCTCAGAGTCACAGGGGAATCCAGGAAAACATTTCACTTGGCTATGGATGAAATAGATTTCCCCAGTGGCCGGGAAGGAGGTCAAGAAACCTGGCTTGCATCGGCAGCTCTGTCACTGAGCAAGCTGTCTGATGCTCTGGGCTTTGATTTACCCATCTGCCTTAAGCAGAGGACCACATCTCTGTGTTACCTTCTCACTTTTAACACTTCATCAATTCAACTCCATTCGACCCCTCAAACGGAATGCACCCCGAGGCCGAGAGCGTGGGGTGTTGGCATGGTTTTTCTCAGGCTGCACCATGGCTCTCCTGTGACAGGGCTGGCTAATCAATTCTCCCAGCTCACGTGCCGCTGACGGATGGGTCATTTGGAGAAGCTGTGCCTTGTTAGTGAGGCTGAGTGCTGCAAGAGACATGGCTGCCTCCCAAATCTGACGTATGCTGAGTTACCAGCTTACACGTTTCCCTGGGAAGGCAAAACACACGTCAAGAAACTGCAAATTGAATTCTCTCCCTCCGTGCAGAGGATCTGCTTGTGTTTTTATAAAGAGTAAAATCAGAAGTAGATGCACCACATTTCCTTTTGCGGAATCTGTATTTTTAGAATGATTACTTGAGCATGAGACACAGATACGGTTTTTAAAACACACGCCAGTTGGTGCCGTGTGTTTAAGAGGCAGGCCAGGTAGGAACGTCTTGTTTTTGTTGCTTTGTTTTCCAAGGAGCGTCTAAATTCCTCTTTGTAATTTGCCGACTGCAAATGGCTGTGCCCGTTTTGTGCCAAGTATATGAATTATACCGTGGCTCATCCTTGAACAGTGTCCTTGCTGTACCTTCTGCTGTACCCACTTTGTGAATGGGCAGCTGGAGTTCAGGTGAATTATGTCATTGATACAGTCATTTGAATAGACATTTGACAGTCATTTGAATTCTAGTTAATTCCACATGTTTATGCTATCTCTACCCCATATAATACCTGGAAGAGGAAACTGGATTGATCATTCAGATAGCATAAAACATGCCAGGAATTAGCAAAAGGGGGCTTCTCTCTTCTTCCCAGAATGCAGGAGAGGGCTCTGAGCAGATCTCTTCACAATGCCATACAAGCCTTAGAAAAAGGTACTCCCTCCCCTGACGCCCTTACCTAGCTGCTGGGCTGCAGACACCGCTGTAAGAAGCAAACTTCACATGGCAGCCTGTCAGCGGCTGTGGGCAAACACTGGAAGACGACTGCATTATTTATGATCATTATTTATTTTCTGGTGTTCAAATATTTACCTTTCTTTCTTTTCTTTTGCAAACAGTTTAGTGGGCAGTGGGGAAACCCTGCCTCCTGCTAAAGAGGTTGAGCTTTGTTTCCGGAGGCCAAGTCCAGTTAAAGACGCTGACCACGCTTCCCAGAGCTGGGCTGGCCAAAAGCCAGCAAAGAGTACTGCCTCATTCTTGTGACTACATTGCTTCAAAGAATGAGTTGGCTTATCCTGAAGGGATTCTCTTCTAATGAATTGGCTGTCAGTCTGGGCTGCGCCCTTGCCTGGCATCTGTCCCACTGGTTACTCAGACCTTGGTTTGTTTGTTTGTTTTGTTTTGTCTTTTGTCTGCTTCTGTCATCATTGATCTATGATGTTTAGACTTAGGTTAATGTGGTAGTTAACGTTCAACTTGGTTAGATTTAGAATCACTTAGGAGCCATAACTCTGCGTAGGCCTTTAGTGTTTCTCCCAAATGGACTAATGTGGGTGGTGGAGTCCCAAGATGATTAAAAAAAAATCAAGTATGGAGATCTCTGTTCATCTCCATCTACTTCCTGACTGTGGATATGGCGTGACCAGCCACTCCACACTTCCACCATCTTGCCTTTGCTTCCATGATATACTGTATCCCTTCAGATCATGAGCCAAGATCTCTTCAGAAATAAGAATACTTCTCCCTTCAAGTGCTGTTTTTCAGGGATTTGATCACAGGAATAAAAAAAAAAAAGTAATTTCAAGTGGGCTGGATTTGTAACTCAGTTTGTTGAATGTTTATCTAGTATCCATGAAGCCTAGTGTTTGAGCCCTGCATAGTGGTGTATGGTGGCGCACGTCTGTAATCCCAGCACTCTGGAGATAGGGGCAGGAGGGTCAGAAGGTCAAGGTCATCCTTGCCTACACAGTAAGTTCAAGGCCAGTCTGGGATATATGAGATCATGTCTTCTTCTTTAAAGAAGGAAGAAACGGAGAGGAAGAGGAAAAGGAGGAAGAGGAAGGAAGAAAAGGAAAAGGAGGAGAAGGAGAGAAAGAGGAGGGAGAGGAGGAAGAGAAAGAGAAAAAGAAGGAGAAGTAGCAGGAAGAGGAAGAGGAGGAAGAGAAGAAGAAGAGGAGAAGGAGGAGAAGAAGGAGGAGGAGGAGAATAGAAGCAGCTAACATGAGGACTAATATATACTATATCTCTTTTCCAAACAAGATGAAAATACTGAGAAATATTAAAGAAAACCATTTCACAAATGAGAAAAAACTTTAAACTTCAAACAACATTCAAATTCTTCATAGAGCACTGGCCACACACCAGCTCACTCCCTAGTAAGAGTATTGTCTGGGGCATGTGCCAGCAGATGCAGAGTAGTGGACTGAAGTTCAAGAGGCTGAATCACCTGTTACAGGTCTCTTGGAATCTAGCTGCACAGTGTAGCTTGCTGACACTCAGGGCAGTGAGCAGAGGAGCCCTGAGAGAGGCTGGAGAGAGAGCCATGGGAGCCAGCCTCTAGTCCTCTTAGTATTCTAGTTGTGCTAATCCATCCTTCTACCTGTAGCTTATTAGTGACTTAGCATCAGAACACACCGTAGTCTTTACCATGAATAATGGTTTCATATGGTTGGTTGGTTGTTTGGAATAGATATGTTTACTTATGGATAGCAAAATGAACGACGTCGGTCAGGTGACTTGGAGACAACTCAAGCTGAAAGAGGAAAGGGGGCGGGCAAGAGAGGAGAAGAGCCATGGAACTTCCTGGGGGGGGGGGGTGTAGAAAATCAGCTCTTCTGTGAGGGCCAAGTTCTGACCACTGTTAAAAGGATCTTGCAAGCAGCTCAGATCCTGCTTGCTGATGTGTTCTTTCGCTTCTTCTTCCTGGTATAGAAGAGGTCTGGCCTCCTCGGGAAGAGGACCAGAGGTATGTGTTAGCTTCCAGCTCCTATGACAGAATAATTGAGGCCATCGACTTATAAAGAGAAAGGCTTGCTTTAACTGACGATTTTAGAACCTCACTTTATTCTGCTCACCAGTCCTGACCCACATACCTCGTTTCTGCTTGGTTCAGGAGTGTTTGCCAGAGGCCCACATATTCAGGACTGGGTCTTTGGTTCTTGGTCTGGGTTGCTATTGGGAGGTGGTGGAAGCTGGAGGGAAGCCCCAGTCAGGTCGGTAGAGCTCTCCTCTGATGAGGATATTGAGGCCCCAGGCATCTTCTCATCTTCCAGGTCATCACTATGGAGCAGCTCTATTCCACCACACTCTTTCTACCATAGTTTGTCTTCTCTTTCTCCCCCCCTCCCCTCCCCCTCCTCCTCTCTGTCCCTCCCCCCCCTCTCCCCCTCTCTCCCCTTCCCTCTCCCCCTCTCTCTCCTTCCCTCTCCCCCTCTCTTGCTCCCTCCCTCTTCCCTCTCCATACCCCTGCCCCGCCCCCAGCTTCCACAGTGCACATCCAGTATAAATACACTAAACCAAAGGATGGCTTGGGTCCCAGACACAACATGAGAGTTTTACAGCAGAGAAACAGCCCCACTATGTGAACCATTGGTTCTAAGTCTTTCTCTGACTCTCTGTCTCTCTACCTTTCTTTTCTCTTTTGTCTTGCCCAGGTCTCCATTGTAGCATGTATCCCTTTTGTTCCACTTTGGGATCTTTCTTGAGTGACCGATTTCCACAGAAGCTGGAAGCCCTCTTGATGAACATGCCCTCCAGGTGCTGTAGGGCACTCCCAACATGCCTGTTAATTAGCCCACAACACCATCTGTCATAGATGATGCTTAATTAGAAAATGAACATTTAAAAAGGAGACATCAGATGTGACGGGAGGTGGGAGGGCAAACTGAGAGATGAGTTCTTTGGATGAATTCAGGAACTGTGGGCCCTCCCCTCAGGAACGGGGACTCAGAGCCTCCAGCAAACACTACTCTAGGTCGCAATGCAATGGACCCAGAGAGAAATCTCTTGTCATTGTAGACAGTACAGTGACTGAGAAACTCTGAGGGTAAGGTGTCCCCAGACATTGAGAAAAACAAATTAAATGGGAGAGAAGTAAGGAGAAACATGGAGATGTTACTCACCTTCCAGATAGGCCTTGATTGAGTTTGTTGAGGCTACTTACTAAAGTGTGGGCAAGGGTTAATAATGCTTTAATAACTAAGGAAGAAATGAAGACACAACCAGGTTCTGTGATCTCCCAACATAGTACTCACGGCCCTTCTCATTGCCTTAAGAAAAACATGCAAAGTATACTTACCAGGAAAAAACAAATAAACTATGTTGAGCTTATTTCATATTTTCAAAATTGAAAACAAAAATAAGCTTAGCTTTGGTTTGACACCATTCTGCCTCCCCACAAACCAAGAGAAAGTCTAGTATGATAGCAAAAGCCTGGTTTACCATCTGTGTTAACTTTCTGTCACTGTGACAATACGCCTGAAATATCAGTGTGTGTGTGTGTGTGTGTGTGTGTGTGTGTGTGTGTGTGTGTGTGACAGTTTCCAAAGTTTCAGACCTTGGCTGATTGACTCGATTGCTTTTGGGCCTGAGCATGGCTTAAACACGTGCTTGAGCGAAGCTCCCCACTACGATAGCAGGGAAGCAAAAGAGACAGAGGGAGCCGGGGTCTTGAGACCCATTTCCCAGTGCACCTGCAGTGGCCTGCCTTCTTTCAGGGAATCCCCACCTTTGAAATATTCCGTCATCTTCCAGTGCTGTATCATCAAGATTTCCTGAGTTGCAACATTCCATCCTGGCGGGAAACTGGTTAAAACTTAGGAAATGAAGCTCTCAAAACTCTCAAAAAAGTCCCCGAAACTGACCAAACGTACAAGGCTCCTCTCTCCCTAAGGTTGTATCAGCAGTAAGGACTGTGGAGGAGACTTAGACCAGCCAAGCAGCCTGGAAGACTCTCTTACCTGTGGTGTTGCCTACAAGCTGTGCAGAGAGCACAGGGACTCTAGCCTTCATGAGTCTCCTCCCAAGCTGGGTGGCTTCCAGGGATTGAGCTGCCTTTGCGACATCCCATTCCTGTTAGTGACCCTCAAGTGACCTCAATAAACTCTGTCAAGGACCTTGATGCTATTGTTCCTTTGGTTTGTAGTCAGTTCCCTGTCTGGAGTGAGTTGACATTTGTTAAGTGTCTTCTCCGGAATGATGTCACACAACACTCACTCATGCCACAAGAGTGATGGCTAAGTTTTGAAGCCACGGCACCAACCTTAGCATGTCTCTTATAAACTGGGACCTGGGGAGAGCTGTAAATAATTTTAAGCCACTTTTTGTATAAGGCTCAATGCCTCCTGGTGAATTGAGAAGAACCATGCCCCCCCCACCCCCACAAAGCTTCTCAAATCTCTCTCTCTCTCTCTCTCCCTCTCTGTCTCCCTGTCTCTCTCTGTCTCTGTCTGTCTCTCTCTGTCTCTCTCATTTACTTTCAAATCAAGACAAATTACAAGAGACAAAAGTGTCCTTCTTCTGTTAAGGACAAATATTGCCAGGCATGGTGGCATATGCCTTTAATCACAGAACTTGGGAGGCAGAGGCAGGCTGGTTGGTCTCTGTCAGGCTAGCCTAGTCTACAGAATACATTCCAGGCCTCCCCTCCCTTTACCTCAACCCCTGTCACTCTATAATAATAAAGATTTTTTCAAATTACCAACCTGCCTTTCTTGGCCATTCATTTGCCCTTCCCTAAGTTGCTAAGTTGAATCCTAGAGACTCAAAGTCCTTTCCCTTTGGCTCACCACCCTCGTTCTCTGCTGAAGATGCCAGGTAAACCTGAATTTACAGGACTCAGGATCATTCTTTCATTTTCCTTCTATCCGCCCACAAATCTATAAAATATGTACAACAATAAACAACATTGTGTTTTCTCTCTCATTAACCTGACTCTTGTTGCCGGGGGTCCATCCCCAACTGAGAAATAAAGACAGAGAGGAAATCACATTTTCACTTCACTGGGCTGTCTTTCAGAGTGATGATGTATCTGTGGGCCAAAGGACTCAACTCAGCCACCAAGAAGAACAAGTTCTGAGGAGAGTTGGGGACTGTGTGTGATGTAGGCTATGCACAGTGCCTGTGTGTGACCACATGGTTCTTTAGCATTTTAATGGTTAGGTCATACTCACAAATATACAGACACAAGCACATGGTAAGACTGGAGGATGAGTAAGTAAAAGGTTAAGTAGTTGCGAGGTGATCAGTGGTTTTCAATGAAATAAAATGTGTGCACACAGTATTGAATACTACTTTGAAAGACTCTGAAACTTTGGACACCAATATTTTAAGGATTCTGTCTCCATCAAACCCTGTATAATGACATATCCTGTTCTTAGCTGCACACAAAATTTTGCTTACATAGGGTTCTGTATTTTGGAATTTGTATTAATTATAACATAGTGGCCTTGTTGGGTAGAAGTTTGAGTGAAGAGATGTAATTTAGAAATCTTCACATTCATGAGTGTTGCGCCTACGACGTGATGTTTGTGGAAATTGTAATCTCAGTTTCATTGAGCCAATTCTCCTTATTAGAGCTTCATTCATCTCTGAGTTTATAGCATCTGAGCATGTAATGTAATTATCAAGATTTCTCGAAACAAATTCCATAGTTAGCACGCTTTATAAAAATTAATTCAAGGGCTTGGGGAGATGGCTCAGTCAATATAGTGCCTCCCACGCAAGTACGAAGAGCTGATTTCAGGTCTCTAGCAACCATGCATGTAAAAGTTGGCATGGTGGCATGTATCTCTGCCTCTAGCTTTGGGGACATGGAAGATAGGTGGATTGCTGGAACTCATTGGGTGATATTAATGAGCTCCAGGTTTAACAAGAGATCCTGATTTGAAAAATATGGCATACAGCAAGGAGGCCACCCAGTGTTGCTCTCAGGCCTCCGCTCACCAACTCACACATATGCATCCACACCGGCGTGCCCATGTGCACACACTCACACTCTCATAAATTAATTCAAGGACCAGGTGTGCAGCTCAATAGAGGAATATGTGTTTGGAATATGCAAGGCACTGTGTTTGATCCCTAGCAACACACACACACACACATACACACACGGGGAGAGGGCGGGAGAGAATTGAGGAGAGGGAGAGAGAAATTGAGCAAATAAGCACTGGAGTAAATGTAATTTAAAAAGAGGAAAAATAGATTTGATACTTTACTTTGGTCCTTTAAATGCAGGTTGTCCATAGATAATGATAGAAGTCACCCAGGTAACGGCCTATCACGTGACTTGACATGCCAGCTCCTGGGAATTTAAGTCCCTGCACAACATATCTTCTCCATCTTGACCCCCGGGCCTCATTTGTAGGAGGGACAATCCCCATCTTCCAGTTCCCATCAGAAGAAACACTCTGACCTTTGGCAACTTGTGAAGCAAATGATGGCTGGGGAGAAGAGAAACCCCCAAGGCCTTGGTAGATGCAAAGCTGGTCTTCTGGGATGGCTCTAAATGGCTCCCAAACCTGGCTGGAGGGAGACTGCTGATGCTTTTCATACTTCCCCTCACCTCTGAGGTTTTGTTCTGGCCCCTTGAGAATCAATGAGCACAATAACAGAATTGCTGGTGTAGGAATCTTTTTTTGCTGACTTTAGCATTCTTTCCTGCCAAAATGGAAGCCGGGCTGGAAAAGAAAGCTCAACCTGGACCAAGGAGAAATAATGAAGAAAGACTTTCAATTTGATGCTTTATTCCTTTTTTTTCATCCACATCCATTCCTGGCTTTATGGCGTCCTTAAAACAAAAGTCTAGACTAGTGGTTCTATTAGACATGCCCACTTCAGAGCCATGACTACTGTCTCAAAGCATTCATTACCACACTCCATCTTACCATAGTGCAGGAGAAGAGGAGAAATCTTTAGCGCCTTTAAAAGACTATCCTTTCCCATCCTTGTGATAACAGGTGAAACCATGGTGGAAATGTATAAACTAAACAGACCGCTAGTTTTCATCAGCCAAAAGACTAAGACTGCTATCCAATGGCATCTATAGCAGAGACGGACTGGCTTTGCTGTAAACTGCTCACGGTGTTTCCAGCAGTGCCTTTAGAAAGCATCTTGAGTTCTCATTTTCTTTGTTCTGTTTCTGAAAAACTTGGTGAAATTGTTACCAACTTTGAATTGGGGTCAAAGTGAATTTGTTTTCTAGAGCCATGTTCATCCATATGTGGCTCTAGAAAAAAAACTATTTCTACTCTCCTATGAGGCGAGAGCTGTAATTCTATAGGGACATTAATCTCTCTCTCTCTCTCTCTCACACACACACACACAGAGAGAGAGAGAGAGAGAGAGAGAGAGAGAGAGAGAGAAGATACCCTAGGAGAGTAAGTGGGTCTCAAGAGTAGATCTCAGAAAAGGGCCTTGCTTTAGGTTATAAAACAAGTTAACCAGGACAAAGGAAGAAGGAAGGAAGGCATAGGGCAATGCCAGCCAGTCATGAGAAGAGGCTCCAGAGAACACAGTAAACACCAGCAAGGTTTTCTACCTGGTACCTAGTTCTGCAAATCCCTCATGTGATTCAAAGACCTAGTAGCCTGAATTGTGAGCTGTGATCTCATCATACAGGGTACATTAACAGAGTATAGGGGCTGTGAAAATTTTGCCAACAGCAAAAGATTTCTGAACATCCAATGATTAACAAGGGTTAATTCAAAATCGTTGCTTAAAAAGTCTCTGGCAGTGCTTGCTTGTGTTGCTTTCCCCACCCCCTTCATGTGGGCATTCACATGAATACATATATGTTTATGTTTGTTCACGTTCATGTACGGGGGTTGTAGGTCCTCATCATAGGAGTCGGAAAAGTACCTCTGGGTTCTCCCCTTTCCGTCTCTTGATAAGTCCCCATGCCCCAGCATAAATAATTTTTAAATTTTCCTTTAGAAGAGTAAATAATAACATTATTTCCATTCCAAAACCAAAAGATGGTGTTGGTTTTATGTCTTAGCCAGTCTTCTGCTGCTGTGAAAAGGCACAGTTACCTCTTACAAAAGAGAAACTCTTACAAAAGAAAGCATTTAATTGGAACTGGCTTACAGTTTCAAAGGTTTAGTCAGTCCATTATCATCTATAGGAGGAAGGAGGGCAGTGGCCACCTCTGTGTAAATGCTGGAGGCCATGCAGCTGCAAGGCATCTCCTGCAGGAGGACCTAATTGAGAGACCAAGGATTGCTGATGCAGACAACACCAGCCAATGGGGAGCTGCTGTTTAGAAGAGATTCTTTCTTGGAACCAATGGGGCTCATGTAGAGGGTATTAAAGGAACTTGCAGCAGTGTTCAGATGAGCTTGCTACAGTGTTTCTCACCTGCTCCTGGAGTCTGTGTGGAGTCTGTACCACCTCACCTCCAACCCCCAAGGGCAGGTAGGGTCAGGCGGGTAGTAGTCCAGGGCACAGACAGCAGTTGCATTGATGGAAAACATGGTGGTATGCAGGCAGACATGGTGCTAGAGATGGGGTTGAGAGTTCTACATCTGGATCCACAGACAGCTGGAAGAGAGTGACACCGAGCCTACTTGAGCATTTGAAACCCCAAGGCCCACCTCCTGTGAGACACTTCCTCCAAGAAGACCATACCTACTCCAGCAAGATCACACCTCCTAATCCTTCCCAAGTAGTGTTGTTCCTTGATGACTAAGTATTCGACTATATAAGCCTATGTGGGAAATTTTTATCTGAACCACCACAGTTTGTATCACATACGGTCAGAAGCAACAAATCTTGGATGGCTTATTGATCTCAGTGTGATTGCAGACTGTTCAAGAATGGCTATCTCCTTAGGTCTTACAGTCAGGGTCTTATAGCAGAACTGACAGACACACAAGAGAGAGCAAGACTAAGAAAATTGAGCTTAATCAGGAGTGAGGACCAAGGAGGGAGGGAGCAACCACTGGAATGTAAATAAATAAAATAACTTTTAAAAAGAAAGAAAGAAAATAGAGCTTAAGATGAGTATGGTGGCTTATCTCTGTAATCTCACTCCTCAGGAGGCAGAGGCAGAGGCAGGAGGATGGCCACATGTTCAAAGCCAGTCAGGTGTACATAGCGAGACCCTGTTTCAAAAACAAATGAACAATTCACTAACAGTATCCGAATGCTGCCAGTCATCCATTTACAAACTTGAGTATTATTAGTGAACCAGCTTCAGAGACCTTTGTGTGCAAAGTCCTTGCAACTCAAAGATGGTCCCTAGACTTGCAGTCAAACCATTACCAGGGAGATGGTTAAAAAATGCAGAAACTCAGCAAGCAGTGGTAGGGAACACACCTTTAACCCCAGCACTCAAAAGGCAGAGGCAGGCAAATCTCTGAATTCAAGACCAGTCTCGTCTATAGAGTGAGTCCCAGGACAGCCTGGGTTGCACAGTGAAACCCTGCCACAAAAAAACAAAACAAAAACAAAAACAAAAACAAAAAACAATTTGGAAATGGAAGGCATTTTCTCTAGGATAGCAGCATGGATTCTTTTCCGTGCCTTTGTGCGCATATACAGGTGCTTGTGTGTATGTGTGTGTGCATGTGTGCAAAGGTACAACTGGAGACCTTGGGTATCTTTCCTCAGACACAGTATACCATTATTTTTCTATTTTTGGAGACAGTTTCTCACTGGCTTTGAACCTGCTTATTTGGGAAAGGAGTCTCAAGGACTTGCCTATCTCAGACTCTCCAGGGCTAAACTTATATGTCTGTTACCCAAGGCCCTCTTTCTCTACAGGGCTGCTGGGATTCAAACTTGTGTTCCCGTATTTGTGCAGCAAGCACTTAACCCCAGCACAGACATATCAGCCTCCGAGAAGCACAGATAAGCAGTCTGGACATCCGCAGTTGGAGAATTATCAAGGTTGTTCTCCAAACCAGATGGAGAATGCTCTGCCAACATGGTCAAGTATTGTAATTTTCTTGCTAAACGCTCAAGGACATTCTACCACATTTCCAGTGCAATTCTCAGGCTTTGAGTTGTGTATATCGGGTTGAGGAGTCAAGGAAACAGGCAGCCTCTATTCTGCTCCATCCTTTGGTTTGCAATAAGAGCTAAGAAGCAACAGGGATCCCCTTGAGTTGTTGTGATTGGCTCTTTGGCTATCAGGAGCCTAGGTCAACTCATGTTTTGTTCAGGACAAGAAGTTCTTGTAGCAGAAATAGATGAGTGTAATCAGCAGAATGGATTAGATCCGGAGGAAGCCATTATCATGGAGCGTTGGTGAGTAAAATTAGCATGTATTTTTAATAAGTCTGTAATTACTTATTCTAAGGAGAGACCATATGGTGTATTCACTTTTCGTGAACCCAAACACTTAAGCCCTCAAATGCCACTTAGTTTTCAACAGATACACATGCCCACTCCCGCTTCCTCAAAGAAAACAAAGGGATTTTGCATTTTGAGCTTCAAAACATTCCCTTAAGAAGTAAAAAATTCAAATTACTTTCAAAATCATTGTACACACACACACACACACACACACACACACACACACAGTGTTTGGGAGCCACTGTGACACCCTCCCTCCCTCCCTCCCTCACCGCGGGCCTTCTTTCTTTTTAGCATGTGGATGAATGTCAGCTAAGGGCAGCATCTCTGGGCTGCGGTTTTAACTATTCATGTTGAATCCCACGTTCTGTGAATTTTCCCACCACACCTGACGTCGCTGCACAGACTGAACGGCTGCTTTGGTTTTGGATTAGAATTTCATTAACTCAGAAAAGAATCCGTGCTGCTGTCCTAGGGAAGATGCCTCTGTTCTCACACCTCTGGGCTGTGTCTTCCTAAGACCTCTGATGATGCCTTGGAGGTGAGATAGAAATACAGGCAGAGAGAAAATTCTGGCAACGTGGGAAGACAAAGGAGCCAACAGATCCAGACGAGTCTGGTTAGGGCTTCTTATCAGCTGAGCATTGGGGATACAACAGGATGGACCACATAAATTTGTGACCTCTCTTTCTCTTCCTGGATGCAAGTCTGAAAATGTCTAGGTCTCGCACTGGGAACCTCATGTACAGCAAAGGGACAAAGTCTAACCCCTCTGTGCACTCCTAGAGGCTCTGATTTAGCTTATGGTCTAGTAATCCCATGCAAGGCCTCTAGGGAGCCACCCTATAATTTTAATTATCAGTGGAGAGAATAGAGAAAGAGAGGGGAGGTCCCTTAGAAACACGCAAACAAAACAATTCTAAAAGCTCCCCCTGCCCCACGACTCCATGCTTTCTGTACCCATAGGCTTGACACTTAAGCACGATTCTGTGTTGAGAAGCCCATGCCTGCACCTGGATAAGGCTTCCTTTTTCCCTAAGCATCTCTCTCTCTATTAAGTCTGCCAAGAATATCTTCTCCATACACGAACTCTGCTCTATGCTGGCTCATCCTGAAATGTGTTCCTGCAATGGTGCTATGACTCCGGTTTCGCTTGAGTGGGGTCCCCAAAGGCTTCGAGACCCCCTTGGCTGCTGGCACTGGCTCTGAGCTGTCTCTCGCTGCACTGTCGCTGACAAATGTGGTTTATGACTTCATTTGCGTCTTTAAAAACTGCCAATTAAGTAGTGTCCTCAAGCTGTAATATTTGTTCTACTCCAAACAGTTGCAGAGGGATGGAGACACAGCTCATACATTCAGAGTTCTCACTTTTCCTTCAGAGGACCCTCATTCAGCATGTATATCCGGAGGCTCAAACCACCCATAAATCCAGCTTTAGGTAATCCAGTGGTTTCTTCTGACTTCTGTGGACACCCAAACATGCACAACATATGGTCACACAGACACACACATACATATAAGTAAAAATAAAACTTAAATAGCTATAAGAAGCTTCATTTGACTGTAGCTGCCTTAGAGAAATTACACATTGAAATGTATGTCTTCACCATGAATGGTAAGTACGCACCTTTAATCCCAGCACCAGGGAGGCAGAAATAGGCAGAGCCCTGCCAGTCTGAGGTCAGCCTGGTCTACATAGTGAGTTCCAGTCCCTTCAGGGCTACATAGTGAGATTTTGTCTCAAACAAACAAACAACAACAAAACCAACTAAACATGCTAAAACTCTGAAATCTCTATGTATGTGGGTACACATGCATTTGGTGGCCAGAGGATGTCATTAAGTGTCCTCCTCAATCTCTCTCCATCCTATTTTTTGAGACAGGGTCTCTCAAATATATATGTATGTATATTTTATATACATTATGTTATATCATTTATGTGTATATACAGATACATACACACACATCTATCTATCTATCTATCTATCTATCTATCTATCTATCTATGAGAGAGAGCTCACCAATTGGCTAAACTGTCTGGTGAGCCTCCGGGATGTTCTTCCTTCTGTTTCCCTAGTGCATCCAGAGGCAAGTGCTACCACACCCAGCTTCTTAGGTGAGTACTGGGGATCTGATGTTAGACCCTGTGTCTTTATGGCAAGCACTTCGTCAACTGAACTGTCTCTTGCACTAAAATCACTAACTTTCAACACACTTGAAAAACGGAATCCTAAACAACATTAAGGAGACAAGACCATTAATTTACATGACCATGCATTTTAAAACTTATTAGATGATTTTTTTTTGAGTTGTGGTCTCATATATTTCAGTCTGGTCTCCAATCTGATATAGATACATATAGCCAAGGAAGACTTACACTTTTGATCCTCCTGCCTCCACTTCCTGAATACTGCTGGAATTACAGGCATGCACGGCCGTACACAGATTATGCAAAGCTGGGACTTTGTGCATGGTAAGACTCAATCAATTACAGTGCACCTGCAGCACTTATTAGATGAGGTTTTTAATTTCATTACTATATGCATGTGTTGTGTGCCTGTCTGTCTGTTTGTCTGTCTGTCTGTGTGTTGATTGTGGAGGCCAGAAGAAGTCATCCAATCGCCTGGAGCTGGAGTTACAGGTCATTGTGGACAACCTGATGTGTATGGTGAGAACCAAACTCGGGTCCTTCTGAAAGAACAGCGAGTGCTCTTAACCTCTGAGCCACCTCTCAGTCCTTGTGGATTTTTGAAAGTCTGGCTGCTCACTAAGGAAAAGTCAGACCTCTCAAATGAAGAGAGATGTCACCTGATAAGAAGTGCCAAGTGGATCATCCACACACACCACTTCCTTGTCTCTGATCTCCACGTGGGCATCGAGGGGGCTGCCTGCTACTTGGAAGTGCTGCTTCGTGCTTCCTATGCTGCTGCTGTTGCAGCAATCCAGTGTGGAGCTCAGGCCTTCTTGCTTCATGCCCCTCCTCTTCAGAGATTGCCTGGGTCAGAAGTCACCATGAAGATGCTGTGTGGACCTCTGGATCATCCCAGGAGCCTGTCTTCTCCCTTCCAGGACTCATTCTACTGTGGGCTGAGGAGGAAGTGCTATCCCTGCCCCCTCCAAAGGTTTGCTCAGATGAACTGACAGCTAATGAATTCAGGAGAGAGGAGAACACAGATTTAGTTAACATGCATGGAGGTATGGCAGAAGGGCGAATATTTAATAATGTGGTGAATTCCAGAGACTAGAAGACCCTCACTCCTGGGGTGGGGTGGGGGTTGGTAAGTGAGTTTTGAGTGGTACTTAATGAATGTTAGGGAAATGAATGGATGAGTAGATAGGCAATAGTTTGCAAATTATTCCATTTAGAAGACGAAGGTCACCAATGAAATAAAATTTGTCTCTTATCCCCCAGTAGGATAAGAGACTAGAATGTATTATCTACCAAGAATAGCTCTTTCCCTCCCTTGTCAAAGTATAAGGAAGGTGTTTATCCATTATACTTTTATCTTTTCATAAGAAAACAAAAATCCCACCGGGTCAAGGTACTTCATGACAATTCCAATGACCAAGTGACCTCTGGATCATACTTGAAAAAAATCCCTTAAAACTATACTGATGACTATTAAAAATGACAAGACCTCTGCCCACTCTCATATCCTAGCAAAAGATCTGCTCTCTTCATCTGTTGACTGGCGGTCTGGATGTTCCATGGTCAGTACTGTCCCCTTTCTATCGATCCCTGTGATGGTTTGTATATGCTTGACCCAGGGAGTGGCACTATTCAGAGTATTGGCGTTGTTGGAGTAGGTGTGTCATTGTGGGTGTGGGCTTTAAGACCCTCATCCTAGCTGCATGGGAGCCAGTCTTCTCCTAGCAGCCTTCAGATGAAGATGTAGAACTCTCAGTTCCTCCTGCACCATGCCTGCCTGGATGCTGCCATGCTCCCCACCATGATGATAATGGACTGAACCTCTGCACCTGTAAGCCAGCTCCAATTGAATGTTGCCTTTTATAAGAGTTACTTTGGTCAGAGTATCTCTTCACAGCCACGAAACCCGAACTAAGGCAATCCTCTTCCTTCCTAATTAAAACTTTCTCTTGAGATTCCAGTTCTATGTCTCAGTGTTCACTTCTACAGTATTTGCCATGAACGTTTACCCACACTAATATCGCCGCAAACAGCAGCTGATACAAAGCTGAGAATCCAGTCTGCATTTTCCTCTGGTTATGTTTTTAGTTATGGGAGTGAACAAAAGACAACTGATTGTCTCTATTTTTTTATATTTAAAAACCACTACATTTTCTGTTAAGTTCACTTTTTAAGTTTAACTTTTAATTTTAACTTACGTGTGTGTGTGTGTGTGTGTGTGTGTGTGTGTTTCACGTGTGCAATGCCTGCAGTGGCCAGAGAGGGCGATAGATCTCCTGAAGCTGAAGTTGCAGGTGGTTCTAGGCTTCCAGGTGTGGGTGCAGAAAACTGCCTCTGTAAGAGCTGCTTTTATGCCTAACTGCTGAACTCTCTCTCCAGCCCCTGATTTTCTCTCTTAAACAAACAGAAACAAACAGAGTAAAGCCTCTTCCAGGGTCTTCTGGTTTCCAAGACCTTCACTTTATACTAAGCACCCCAAGGCACTGCCCTATTTGGTCATAACATAACTCAGCCATCTTTTAACTGCTCCCAGTGCAACAGCCAGGAAGTTGAAACTACAGTCTTCTCTTCATGGCTACCGCTTGGGATCAACTCTTATAAACAAGTGCTTGATAAGACATCTGAGCTGTCCTTCACACACAGCGAGACAACCTTCACCACCTCACTGAACATGCTGGTCCATGCTTCCAGAAGTGGGAAGTCATAGAACATGTGGCTCAGATACCGACTTTAGGTGGCTTTAGAAGAAAGACATATGAAGTGCAAGAAATAACTGTTTTCCTCTTCAGCATCTGTTTTTAGGCGGGTAAGTGACTAGGCCATAGACTAGAAACATTTGTAAGACACCTTATGTAGATAAGCGATACCCCATGTAGATACCACCCAACTCAGAGCTTTATTACTGGGTCACGGCTATCTTTTACTAAATAAAGACACAGCTCAGACTCAAAAGCCTACATGACTTTTCTGGATAGGAACAGGAAAGACTGGAGGCAGTCTTAAAAAAGAAAGTGGGTGTCAAAAGCATTACACTGGAGAGTCCTGCCCGATCATGGGCTGCTAACAGTCACTATTTTCTTTCCAATAGACACCTTTGGGCTGAGCTCAGATACTGGCTGGCATGTCTACTTAACCAATGGCTGCTCACATTTGGTACTTTGATGGCACTGGAAAGGAACAATTCGACAACCCCCAGGATTGACCCTCAAGGAACCAACGGTCTCCTGGGCTATGATGAGGAAGAGATAGGAATGAAAATGGCATAGATGACCCAGGGAGGTGGAACTAAAGGAAAGGCAGAGTCGTATCTCGACATCATTTTCTGTTTGGACTTTAATCCAAGTACAATGTTGATTTTTAGTAAGGAGGAGGTCAGCTTCGCACTGCTAAATTTTCTCCAAAGCTTGGTAAGAAGAGCAAAATATTAGGTCCTTTAATCACATTGTTTCAAACACAGCCTTTAAATTTTTCTAATAGACTTTTTTCACATATGCACTTAGTATGAGAGCCAGCATACGTGCATGCAATTTATAAATACATTATTGTCACATGAGGCTGATTGTTCTAGATAGAATTCTCTGGGGAGTGGGAAGACAGAGAAATAAGTAGGTAAGGTGCTTACTGTGCGAACATGAGGATCTGAGTTCAATCCCCAGTACCCACTGCACCCACCACTTCAGGCTGCTGAGACGGCGGAGGCAGGTGGATTCCCGGCACGTGCTAGCCAGACAGCCAAGTCAACTGGTGAACTTCATGTTCAGTGGAGACTTCGTGTCAAAAGATAAGGTGGGTGGCTTCTCAGGACCAACATTCTGTCCTCCATGCTCAAGTACACACGTGCATGCACAGAGCCAGCCACACACACACACACACACACACACACACACACCCCACATTCTCTCTAGCTGTTACCCAATGTGGATTGGAACGTAGAGTGATTAAGCCCAGTCGGAGGCTACTGTGTTTACTAAAGCAGACAGGAACAGGGCAATGCATTGAGGATGGCAGACAGCGACTAAGTATGACACAGGCACGGATGTCTACTGTGGGCTAGAGATGAATCCTCCCAAGAGGCTTATGTATCAAGATTTTGGTCTCCAACACAAGGTTCAGAAGTAGACCTTTAGGGAAATTGTCGGGACACGAGGGCTCTGACTATGACATCGAAAAGCACCAGAGAGGCGACAGTTATTCTTAAAGTATCACTATCTCATGACTGATATGTTCCACAGACGTTAAGTTGTCACCAATGACACAATTTGGTTCCACTTGGAATTTGAACAAGGTACAACTACTCATGCTTAGCAAAAGGCAACACAGTAGGTTGAAATGAGGCCTGGCTTCCCCCTTTGGCTCCCTGTGAAGCCCTGAGCTTGTTTCCACATTTGTCAAAGGACCATAAACCCAGCTCTGTCTTACTGTTGTTGTGAGTGTGTGTGTATACATGCGTACATGTACACATATGGAGGCTAGACATTAGTGTCGGTGTCTTCATCAATTTCTCTCTACCTTATTTGTTTGAGATGAAGTCTTCACCGAGTCTAGAGCTCACTGATTTGAGCAGACTTACTGGCCAATGAGGCCCAGTAATCCCCCTGTCTCTGCAACCTCCGGGATGGGATTCCAGGCACAAGCTTTTCCTGTGGATGCAAACTCAGGTCCTTGCGCTTGTGTGGTAAGGACTTTCCTGGCTCAGCTGCCCCGCCCCCCCCCCATTCGTCCTATTTATTGGCTGAACCCTTCAGAGGGGAGACATCTATACATCCACTGGGCTGGAGCCAGGAACTTGCCTTTCCCTCAAGTCTGTTTGCTGACAGCTCCCTCACATGACCTTTGATTATTCCCTGCCCTCGTCTGTCTCATCTGGGCAGAGTGACTCCGGTTTAGATGGATAATTTCCAAGAATCTTTCCTATAGAGGTCATTATTCACAGTTGTGCTTCCGTCTGCCTGGTTGGGCATAGGCGAGGTAGAATAGGTCCTAGGTGGGGGTCAAATGTTTACTACCACAATTGTTTACACACATTAACCAAGCCGTGGAAAATGGAAGAAGCTGTGGAGATTTTATATGCAGAGCCAGCAGACAATCGCTGACAATAAACCTGTGACTTCAGCAATTCACGCTGCGTTTTAATTTTCTGACCCTTGTCTGCTCATTATTTAGGCCTGCACTTGGCTTGGTGCCAGCGTGACCCTCACCAAACACAGCGAAAGAGGGGTTGCAGAGGAGAGACTCCTTCAGCTCATAACAGTAGATCTGGGGGGTGGTTCTCCACATGCTAATAATCTTCAAGGGCCAGGAAAAGAAGATGATGGCACAGCAAACTAGACAAGGGACTGAAGGAGCTGGGAGGGATTTGGAGAAATATGGAGGAGGAACCCGGGAGAGGAAAGGATGACGGGTGGGAAAATCTGCATGGAACTAAGCAGGTGTCCTGACCATGAATGTTTCATCAAGAATGCAAATGGGAAGATAAGAGAGGAGAAGAGGGTGTGGGGGGTGCTGGAACAGTGACCCTGTGTTCCCCACCTCTTTCTCCATTTTGGTTATGGAGGGAGGAGGGGTGTTTTGCAGCTCCAACTCCCACAGTGATGATTCATCCTGGTGGTCAACTTGATAGGATTTAGAGTCACTTAGATTTATCTCCGGCCATGGCTGTGAGGACGCTCCCAGAAAGACTTAACTGAGACGACTCATGCTGAATGTGAATGTAGTACCATTCCACGTGGATCCCCACGTCCAGGACCGAACAAAAAAAAAAAAGGTGAACGTGAATGGAGTAATCTCATCTGCTTCCTGACTCCCAACTCATGTCCCTGCCTCTATGTCTCCCCCACCACACTGCACCGTCCTTTGGATGGTGAGGCAACACACTCTTTCTTCTTTAACTTGAATGATGTCAGCAAATTTATCACAGCAACACAAAGACTGATGGATACGGGGCCTCATCCTGTCAGTTGAAAGCTGGCCGCCCAGAGATGTCTCAGAAAAGGAAGGCCCAGACTCCAGATTGCACCGTTAGATCTTGCCCATCCCCACCCATCCCGGCAGAGTTTAGGCTCGCTGCTACCCAGAATCCCACAGGAATTCTTTAAAACAAGTCTCTTCAACAGTCAAGCACCCACTAGTTTTGTGTCTACACAGGATGCTCGTCTTTCCCAAGCAGCATGTGTGTACCAGTCTGCAGGCTTTCCTGGTCATCCCTGCTTCCAGCTGTTGGCTTTCATGTTGCTACCCCCACAAACCTCTGACCCTACCAGCATCGTCTTTCTCTCTACTTCCCAAGAGAAACCAAGTCACAACATTTTGTGCCTTCACTCACAGTCACACTATGTCCTCAGAAAGCCAAGGGACAGCCCTTGTCTTGGAGATTTGTTGCTGCAATAAAACACCATGACCAAAAAGCAAGTTGGGGAGGAAAGAGTTTATTTGGCTTGCACTTTCAGATCACAGTTCATCTTTGGAGGAATTCAAGACAGGAACTCATGCAGGGCAGGAACCTGGAGGCAGGAGCCGATGCAGAGGTGATGGAGAGCTGCTGCTAACTGGCTTGCTTCGCATGGCTTGCTCAGCTTGTGTTCTCCCACCTCAATCACTAATTGAGAAAATGTCTTACAGCTGGATCTCATGGAGGCATTTTCTCAACTGAGGCTCCTTCCTCTCCGATGACTCTTAAAGTAAGTCAAGTTGACACACAGAACCAGCCAGTACAGCCATAGCATCTACTGCCCTGAGTGGCAGGGAAAGAAGAAATGTGGGGTGGAGACACAAGAAAAGAAGGTCAAAAGCTAAGAGAGACCTGGAAGATGAATAAAGGAAATTGACTTTCTATAAATGTGGGGCGATGTCAGATGTGAATGTTTCCTTAAGTAGATCACCTCCCCAGGGCTTTGTGCAAAGCGTAGCTTGCAAAGATACCAGGTAGGAAAGCAAGCGAACAGACAGACGAGTGCTGGTTTGTCTCCATCCCAAATGTTATTTCCCTTTCTCTGTTTACCGCTGCCTAAATGATCTTACTTAGACAATGCACAGAAACAATGCTCCTTGCGTATGCTTCAATTATCTGTCTAACTTTTATACAATCTGTGCCCTACTTTTTTTTTTTTTTTAATAAAGTGAAAGAACACTGGAAGATCTTGGGCTATCTCACTGCAGACATTTCCCTCGGTTTCTTGGCTTTTTTTTTCTACAGGAGTAACGGGGACCATTGGATGTGATGTGCATGACGGGATGGTGATGTGTGGACAAGCATGGTCCCTACAAGGGGCTGGGAAAGGGCAGGACAAGTGTTGGGGAGAGTGGTTCTCCTGTATCTGCCTGCTGTGCCTAGCAGCTTCCAGAGCGGGGTTGTCGCTTCTGAACTTGTGCTTGCTTCTCTGAAATCTGGAAGACTCCTGTTGGTCCTTCTTGGCATCTATGTTCTCAGTCATCATTGGCCCAGCTTCTAGCAGGTGCCAGGTACCACTTTGTCAGGTCAGTGAGGGGCTTTTTAACTGCTTAATTTCATTCTCTGGAGGCAATTGTTGGGCTTGGGGTATCTTGTCTGGGGCTGGAAGTGGAGAAACTTTAATAGTAAAGAGGATTGTTCATGAGTTGGGGAAAGTATAAAATTTCAGGATCAGGACTAGGATTCTCCGGGAACAGAGCACATTTTCCCTTATCCATTCTTATGTAGGCTTTTAAATATGCAGTGGGGTCAGGTGTCTAGTAGAGGCTAATCAGATGGACGAGCCATTACTATGAGTAAGGGCTATTTAGAGGTCATCTGTCAGCCATATTGGTTCCAGTCAGCTTGGGATGGTCCCTTACTGTCTGAGTAGTCACAGGATGTCCCACTGTCCCACAACCTCTAGCCACTAGGTGACGCAGCATCTAGTGAATGCCTTGACTGCCTCCGTTTCCCCCATCACCAACTAGCTAGCTAGTTTACCTCATCTTCTCCCTCAGACGTCCATTTCTTAATCTTAGGAGGCTGGATAGTCAGAAATCCATTTTCCACAACTACTTATCATTGGCCTTCAAGGGTGGGGGTGGTTGCAGGCCTCTTGAAGAAACAGGAATCTCTGGCTGTTTGATCTACAGGAGGCAGAGGTGGTGGTAGAGTACAGATGAGCTTGAATCCTCCTCACAAGACCATAATTTTAGCACAGAATTGTTGAAGTCTGGAAAATCGAAGTTTAGAAGTTTAAAGACATAGGGACCATGAAGGAGCCAGGTGTACTGTGGTGCATATCTGTAATCCTAGAACTCCGGAAACAGAAGTAGGAAGATTCAGAGTTCAAAGTCATCCTTGTCAACATAGTGGTTTGAGTCCAGCTTGGGCTACATGAGACACGATCTAAAACAAATGAACAAATGTAGGGTCCAAATATGAGGCAGCATACCAGGAGAGAACTTACCAGATGTTCAACAGACAAGGTAGAAACTAGCTTAGACTTCGTGAGGTAGTTTTTATTCCCATTCAAATGGTCTTCGAATGTGGGCAATATTTCTTTAGAAAGCATATGAACATTTAGTTCTAAAGTAAAAAGCATCATTATAAACCACAGGGCAGAGCATAGAAAGGAACTGGAGCATTAAATAAATACACACGTATCCCAGGTCCCAGGATGTGGTTGCCACCTTGTGAACCTCAAGGCCTTTGTAGTTACTGGCTCCAGACAATCCTATGGTGAGTGAGTGATGGGAAGACATGTGTGATGGACAAAAATGTCTTGCTATGCAGTAACATTCCCAAGGCAACAGCCCACAGAAGAATGTGTGATAAGCCCCTCCCCGGGAAAAAACGCTGGCTTTGGAGACTTAGTCAAACTCTCCTCAGGTGTGAACTTTCTTGGGCAGGGTTTCATACCATGGAATTCCTTGTTGAGAATCAGGGTGTGTTCTTCTTGGAAGTCTTTTTTTTTTCCCCCAGGGTTGTGGTACACATACCAGGAGGAGAAACATGTGGAAATGGGTGTGGTGGGAACCCCAGAACACTCTGTAATCCTAGCACTTCAGAAGAAGAGGGAGGAGGATCACAAGTTCAAGATTAGCCTGAGCTATACAGTGAGACCTTAGATTACTTCTAATGCTCCAAGCTAGCCTTGTATACATAGCGAGAATCGGTCTCCAAACAAACCAACCAAAAGAATGAAGGGTAGAGGCGAGGTGAGGCGAGGCGAGGAGAGGAGAGGAGAGTGAAGTGGAGTGGAGGGGAGAAGGCAAAAGGAGAGGGGAGGAAGGAAAGGAAAGGGAAAGGAGGGGAGGAGAAAGGAAGAGAAGGCAAGGGAAGGGAGAAGAAAGGAGGGGAGTGAAGAGAGGGGAGGGGAGACAGGAGGAGAAAGAAGAGAAGAGGGGAGGGCAGGGGAGGGGAGGGGAGGGGAGGGGAGGGGAGGGGAGGGGAGGGGAGGGGAAGGGAAGGGAAGGGAAGGGAAGGGAAGGGAAGGGAAGGGAAGGGAAGGGAAGGGAAGGGAAGGGAAGGGAAGGGACCACTACAATTCTGTGGCTTCCCAAACTAATGAAGAAAGACTCACACTGAGGCCTTTCATGCTGGAAAGTGGTTAGCATCACCCAGCTGGGCTCAGCTCTTCCTTGGCCATGTTAAACCAGAGAGAGAGCCAACACGTCAAGCACACCCACTGCTGTCACTCTCCTGTGGAAGAGATGTCACTCCTGGTGCTATGGCAGAGTGTTGCTGCACCACACCAACCAGTGCCATTTCTGTCTCTGATGTGCCAGCTCTGAGCATTATAGTTTCCCATGCAAATGACTTTGCACTGTTCGGGTATATTGGTTAAGTTTGCCAGAAAACAAGTCATAGAGTGGTGTGTGTTGGTGGGAGTGGGATGGGATGGAGACAGACAAACAGAGAGACAGAGGGACAGGGGAAAAGGGGGGAGGGTAAATTTTGATACTTCCTTTTGGGCACTGTTTTCATTATTCTACACACACACACAGGATTACTTCAAAGCACTTGAGACACATTGATAAACAAAATAAAACTTACTTATACTCACACAATCCCAGAATAACTGTTGCTGACTTCTGTGTGTAATATTTTAATCTTTTCTTACACATAATGAGGTTGTATACAGGGGAGAAAAATCGAAAAATCTCTTTCTTTACCTGTGTTGGGCCCTTCACCAGGAGCCCTAAAAATTTAGACTGGTAAAAGAAAACTCCCAGAAGCTAAAGGCAGCAGATTATTTATAATTAATTAATTAACTTACTTATTTTGGAGTTTTGTTTGTTTGATTGAGATAGGGTTTCTCTGTGTAGCCCTGGCTATCTTGGAATTCACTTCGTAGACCAAGCTGGCCTTGAACTAAGAGATCTGCCTCCCCGGCACTGGGATTAAGGGTGTGTGCCACCAGCTAAGCAGCAGTTTATTATGATGTGCCTTGTGCTTACCCATGGGAGCACAGAGATGATAAACACAGAAATGAGCCCTGGGACCCTGGGCTTGTGTGTTGTCTGGTTTAAACCAAGGGAGAGCAGCCTAGAGCTTCCAGGGGAAAGAGGAGAGTTAGAAGATGAGCAGGAAAAATCTGGCATCAGTGGGAGGAGAGGCCCTTGGGCCTGAGGGTGTTTGATGCCCCAGTGCAGGGGAATGCCAGGGCAGGATGACAGAAGTGGGTGGGTGGATGGGGGAGCATCCTCATAGAGGTAGAGGGGGGAAGGATGGGATGGGGGCTTCTGAAGGGGAGACCTGGAAAGGGAAAAACATTTGAAATGTAAATTTAAAAAAATCCAATAAAATTAAAAAAAAACCAAACAGTGGTTCAAAAGAACTCAAAACTATGTTAAAGAGGCACATTTCACTGTATGGCTCCAGCTGCAGAGGATATTTAGTGACTTGATTATTTCCAGGCAATATATTTTTTTTTCTATTACAACAGCACTGCATACCATTCTTTAATGAATTGTAACTAGATATTAAGAGTGTCTAATCTGTTCCCAGCATAAGCAAGTCTACCCTGGTCACACATCTTTTTCTACTTGTCCAGTTATCGCCCTCTGATAAATTACTAGAAAGTGGGTTACTAGGCTGAGAGGGGTGTGTGTGTGTGTGTGTGTGTGTGTGTATGTGTGTGCACATTCATGCACGTGCACTGTGCTGGGGACCAAATTTGGAGCTTAGTACTAGTACATCCTAGGCAAGCACTCTACCACTGAGCTACATCTCTAGCCTGATGGTGGGCATAACTTTGATAGAATGTAATGCCCAGGGGCAAGCTAATGTTCAGAAAGATGATATTATTTTAATAATATATGGTTATCAGATACTGGCATCATATACATATGACTACATGCTATTCCTGTTAGGAGAATTAAACTTGACGAAACGGCTCTAAATTCGAGGAGGAACGGAAAGCAGCTCAGTCCTGACTGTAGTTTAGAAGGAGGTTCCTTTCATTGAACATTTTCAACTTGCTCCTTTCACTGATAGGCTACTTCCTGTGAGATGTTTGCTACCCAGCCAGTGACGCGGCTCAGCTGGCAAAGGGGCTTGCCATGCAAACCTGGACGCAGTCCCTGGAACACGTGTAAAAATGGAAGAAGAACCCGGTCTACATTTATCTTCTGGGCACCTACACCTGTGCTGGGAAACACATATCTCTCCCTCTGTCTCTCTAAGACCCTGTCTCTGTTGGTCTCTCCGTCTCTGTCCCTCTGTCTGTCTGTCTGTCTGTCTGTCTGTCTGTCTCTCTCTCTCTCTCTCACACACACACACACACACACTAGATTAATTAAGTTTAAACTGTCAACTGTATAATCTTAGAGAAAAATGACTCAATTAAGCACAGGTGATTTGGAAAAGAATTCATACACATGTGTAAACAGCTGATGACCCTTGGTGGCTGAGGTCTAGGAGACTGAGAGACACAGGAGCTAAAGCTGGAGTGAGTGGGTTTCCTAGTACTGTGAGGCATCTATCAAGACCTCCATAGCAGGGATGTGGTCCCCACAGCCATCCTCCCATCAGGTCAGATTGGAAAATCTCCGACCAAGCTTTAAGGCAGCTTTCAAGATGGCAGGCAGGGACTCCTAGAGTAGCCATGAAGTGTAGAACTCTTGGTCCCCATCCCTAGGGTAGCAGGATGATCAATGCATTCCTCAACCTGCTAGCGCTGAGATGGGGCAGACTCCTGTAACAAAAGATGCCCAGTAAGAGAAAAACAAACAGAAGTTTAATAACATGCAAGCCTCATGCGTACATCAAAAGGCACCCAGGGAAAATAAGTAAGTCTCGTGGAACTGATTTAAATATCGCAGAATACGTAAGTAAACAAAGAAGCAAGGGAAGCCCAGTGCCAGGAGCTATCTGGGGAAGGCATGGTGGTAAGAGTAAGGCTTACTACGCAGACATACATTACACCTTCCCCCATAGACGGCACTCCACTGACTGGTGAGTAATAGCCATCCTTCTTGTCTGGGTACCAAGAGGGATGGAGACTACAGAGGCACATTTCCATTAGAGTGTCTTTTTCTTGCAGGTGGTTTTTAGAGCCTCTCTATCTACAGCTCTTCCAAATATGTCAAGAGGACTGGTTGCAGTATACAACAAATAACAAAATGATAAGATGCCCAAGCCCCTTCAATTAGATAGCACTGATTGACAGTCTCCCAAAGAGGCCCCACCCGAATTAGACACTCAACAGGGTTGACTGACTGACGAGAACTTCAGTGATGGCAGAGATGTTAGAATGCTACAGGGCCAGAACCAAACTCTCGTGGTCTGTCGTTAGCCCTCTCAATAGCCACATATTGTCACCTCTGCACACACAACCTTCTGACTAGTGGGTAAATCCTTTTTGAAGGGATGAACAACTCTCAAAGCCTCCACAACCCCAAAGCTAAGCATATCAGGTAACCTCTGAGACCTGTAGCATCATTTTCTCATTTTGTTGAAACTCTCTCTACCTGATGTTGCCACCAAAATATTTCAACACTGTGTTGACTTGTGACTTTGTTGTCACTAGAAAAACTTCACGGAGCTGTTACCTTGTTGGCATTTAGGCATGTGTGTTCCCTGGCTATGGTCGCTCATATTTGGCTCCAAAAGAAACTATTTATACTGTCTGAGTTGAAAGCTGTATTTTGTTTTTTAAAGAAGCATTGACAATAGCATAGTATTTACATATAACCAATGTATGTGCTGCAGATCTTAATCAGTAGATGATTATAAGTACCTAACATGATGTAGATAATATGTAAATAGATACCATATTATTTTTAGGTAATAATTACGTAGAAAAAAATCCTCTGCTTATAATCAGTGCAGATTCAATCCCCTCTTCCTTCCCCACAATATTTGCAAGATTGGCTGAGACCCAGGATATAATGTATATGGAGGACCAACCATATTTCAAGGAGGGATATTCTGGTCTCATGTATTAGACACTCATCTGTACCAGACTTTCTGGACACCACCAGTAGGCTAAACTACATACCACTGTGCTAACTACAAGGGTGGCTATGATTTCTTCATCACAAAAGTCACAGAGTGATCACTGTTAATGACTCTGGATCCTCGATAGCTATGGTCAGAGGCTCGATCAATGTTTGCTGCATCGAACTACTTCATTGTTAACACTGAGTTGCTCAATAAACAGTTGCTACTTCGGATGGCTTGAGGATGAGACGGCCACTTCTCTCTCCGGTGTTCACAGGAAGGGGAGCATAAATGCGATCAACAAGCTGACATCGTGGCACTTAGCAAGATGGAAACCAGAAGAAGTAGGATGGGAAGGAGGTTAGGGGGGCCGAGGAGGTTGCGGGGGGGGGGGGGAGGACACATGCTCTAAACCTGATAATCCAGAGGCAGCTTTACCTGTCCCCTCACTAACAGCAGCAAATGTTTTCTGCAAGCCAGAAACAGCAATAGAACAGAAAATTCCCATGCAAGATTACACCAGAGGTGAAGTCCCTTCTGCCCCCATGATGGCCTCTCATCGAAGCTTCCATGGGGACCCTCTTTAAATACTGACACCAGCATGCCAATTAAGAGCCTGGTTTGCAGAGGGACAATGGAATAGACTGGGCTTCATTTTCCACCTCTGGCTGAAAAAAGCAATGGGCAATGGAGTCTTCTTGAATAGCCCATGTTACACATCCATCCCAGCTATAGAACACCAGCGCCATAGATAACAAAAGGGGATAAGAGATGGGGGAATCAAAAATTGCAGAGTTCAGCTGCCACGGGGGAGGGAGGACCCCAGAGACCAGCAGACTAACCTGTTTGGACCATTTCTGGAACTTGTTAGCCCACATCGTCAGTGACGGGCAATGATTGCTGCCTCCCAGAACCCACGCAGCACAGTAACTCTCAAGCTTTCTTCTTCTGCATTATTAATCACGCACGTGGAGCCTGAATTAGCAGGTCCGGGTGTTAGCTTTACGTGCAGACTCTGCAGTGTACAAATTAAAGAGGTTTGCTCTGTTCAGTGAAAACACACTATCCATTCCCCACCCCACCCCCGCCTTACATTCCCCCTCACCATTGGCATTCTAAGCATGTTTTGTGTATTTTTAAGAAGTTTCCGAGTAGGTCAAGAATGTTAAACCCTTCCCCATGACAATGATTACTCTATGGACTGTGTACACATAGAGAAAAAGATATATATACACAGTGTGTGTGTGTGTGTGTGTGTATGTATGTGTGTCCTCGGTGTCTCAGCCTTGTGGATTCCAGCTTCCTATTGTGTTTTAGCCTTTTACTGGTCGTCTCTTTCTCCTGCAGAAAGAGATTACAAACACAATCCCAGGACTTGCAAATAGAGTGCTGGGTGTCTTTTGTTCAGCTTCCTGTCCAGTTGTAACAACCTTTGTCATGGTAATGAGCCACCAGCAGTTCCTAGCCTGCAAGTTCTCTCCAATGCAAGGCAGTGAGTGCTGAAATTCTGGTGAGGTTATGGTTCCCTTCCCTGCCTGCTTCTGCTGTCCCTGGATAAAGATGGCTGGAAAAGTGGGCCCTCCCCTCTGCTTCAAATGCCCAAGAGTTCTCAGTGGAAGTGGATAGTTTTCCTGGTTTTGAAGGGTTCAGACCAGAGATAGCAAAGAATTCTGTCTGGGAATCTGAAAAAGAAAGTATGCTGTGCTCACTTCATCTAGCTGCTCTTGAGTAAGGGCTACAGTGGTGTGTGTGTGTGCCTGTGTGTCTAGATGTGTGTGTGCCTGTGTGTGTGTGTGTGTGTATGTGTCTTATGTGTCTGTGTGTATCTGTGTGTGTGTGTGTGTCTGAGTGTGTCCATGTGTATCTGTGCATGTGCCTGTGTATATATGTCTGTGTGAGTATATCTTTGTGTATATGTGTCTGAGTGTGTCTGTGTGTATTTGTGTGTCCATGTGCCTGTGTGAGTTTGTGCCTCTCTCTCCCTCTCCCTCCCTCTCTCTCTCTCTCTCTCTCTCTCTCTCTCTCTCTCTCTCTCCCTGTGCCTGTGTGTTTGTGTGTGTGTGTGTGTGTGTGTGTGTGCCTGTGGATGTGTTCCTACTCTAAATTGGATTTTTCCCAGTTGAGACAGAGTGGCTTTCATGCCTCAGTCAACAACCTATGCTATGTTTGGCATTATCTTTGCAGAGGGGCACAAAGAAACACAGGGACTGGGCTCATCCCTCTGATAGGAGTTTGTGAGGGTGGCAAAGCCTTTCTCCTCATGTGGTGAGCTTGATTTGGGGGTATAAAGTGCTGGATGAGAGTCACCAGTCTCACCCGTGGCTTCCAAAGCGCATGGGAAAGAGTAGTAGTGAGTAGATTCCTGAACAAACTATGAGAAATGAACTTCCACAAGGGGGAGGGGCCCTGAGGGACACGAACTGCGGTGTCACCCTGCTTTTATGGATCTTACACTTGGGGTGTGATGGGGGTCCTTTTCTGAGAAGCAGGCAGACTTGTAAAACTGCATGCCTATGTCCCCTGAGCCATTGCACTAGAGGTTGGGAATATGGGAAGGAAAACTATGCTATCTCATTAAAGGGCTAGTTATTTTACCTCTCTTTTTAGCGTGGCTGAAGGTGAATCTGCTCCTCGGTGGTTCCTTGGCCAAGTGATGGGTATGACCCTGGATGGAATGTTAGGTCTCCACCAAGGCCAGAGATTAAAGTCTCCTGACCAGAAAAAGTTTTCCTTAATGGACTTTTATTGCCACAATAACACTTGAATGTTTATTTTTCATGTGTTATGTGTTTGTAACCTTTGGGCTCTTCTGCATACTTTGAAATACACACTGCCATAGCTACAGCCACTCTTCTGTGCTACAAAATGCTGGAACTAATTACTTACTTACCTATATTTCTAAACATATAATATGACTTTTGGGTTACATTTCACCAAGGAATAGACCGAGAAATACTTATTTCTGACTTTAATCATGAGAATGCTGCCTGAATTTCAGGTAGGGTCCTAAAACTTAATTTCTTATAAAAGTTACTTCTCTTCTTCTGTTGTGGCTTTAACTAACTAATGCCTGCAAGCCACAACGTTGTCTCTGCTAAAAACTACCGACATCCTAAGAGTTTACAAGATGACTTCATCTATATCTGTTTTTTGCTATGTATGAATCATTTATTTCATCAAATTCATGCCTTGTTAATTCGATGGCTTTCTTTGTCACAAAGCACTCACTGCTGGGGTGGGTGGTCTCTGAGGTTAGAGAATATAAAGGGGTTTTTTATTTTCCCACCAAATGCCTCCCTCTACCACCCTAGGGATAAAGGAGACTTGAGAGCCATTTAAATTGGCCTTGGTGGCCTTGCCGATTGAAGCTAAATGCTAGCTGTGATTGAATTTATGTAAAGCACCTTGTAAGGGGCTGGGCTCAGAGCCACCTCCCAGTATTTGTTAGGGACTTCCCCTTAATGTTGGATACCTGCAGTTAGCAATCCAGCGACATCTCGGAGCTGTTGTGATGTTTAGTTAACTACTGCATCCTCGGTTTGAGTCGGAAATCACCGGTAAAGCCCAAAACAGAACCAAGGAGAGGCCTAGAAGTCGACCTGCAGCCCAACCCCCTCCCTTCAGTGGGATGCCTGCCCCCTTCTTGGCAGGGCAAGAATCAACCTCTCAGAGCAATTTCAGAGTTCTGATCCATGGTTTCCACCCCCAAGGAGAAAGTGTTTACAAATACATTTAGATTTCTTCTCAAAATGCACATGGCTCCCACTTCTGCAGTTGCACACAGTAACAAGATGCGAAAGAAAAGCTTGCCTTCCTCCTTCCCCTCTTTGGATCTCCCTTCCTTCCTCCCTCTCCCTTTTGTCCCCCCTCCCTGCCCTCCTTCCTTTTTTCTTTACTGTGTCCTTTCTTCCAATCTCCCTCCTTCCTTTTAGTCACATAGACCCCCAAAAACATCAGACAGGGCTGGGAAGAAGAAAGTAAAAAGAAAAGACAAAAATAAACTCTGTCAACTATTTTGTTCTCTCTCTTCTTCACCCCGCTCCTCTCTCTCTCTCTCTCTCTCTCTCTCTCTCTCTCTCTCTCTCCCCCCCCCCCGTGTGTGTGTGTGTGTGTGTGTGTGTGTGTGTGTGTGTGTTGGAGACTCCGAGGTGTATAGTCGGGAGATACAGCAGAAAAAGCCCAGCCTCACTGGGCACTTTAAATTCCAACCTCAGAAACTTTCGAGATATGGTGCATAGGACAAGGTTTTGTTTTCCGGAAGGAGGACACCTCACTTATCTAGGGGCCTAAGAGACCCAAAGATCCAAGAGTTTTCTCTGAAAACAGCCATCTAAGTTATCAGGCTAGGAATCCTCTTGAAGATTCATGCACTTGCCTTGTGATCATGCACAAGATTACAGCCCACAGGGCTGCCCGCTCAGGCCCTAAGCTCACACTAAACACTTACTTCTGAGAGCTTTGCCTGGCCTGCACACTAAGGATGTCAGGGATGCTGTTAACCTTCTCTTCCTTGCTGGTCTTTCTTCTGGACAGCTCCTTCCCTGCAAAGATGCCCCCCCCCCTGCCCCCCATCTGAGGCTCCTCCGGAGTTTCAGTGCAAATCACCTAATTGTTTGCTAGATGAACAATGATCACTCGAACCTCCTAATTAACATTGTTAAAAACTGCTAACAAAAGGCACGCAACAATATCTTAATTAGGGAAGGAGTTCCAATTTGTGATACGGAGCATGTTAGACAGACAGAGCCCAATTCTCCCTTTGTTCCGGGACTCTGATAGCCAGGGAGATTACAAGATATGACACAACACGTGTGGCACGTGCCGTTCATCATTCTATACCCTATACACATCCTATACCCTGCACACATTGGCGCTCCCTAATTAGCGTCTTGGCTAATCTTACCTGTGTGGATTTGGAGAGGATGAGGTAGATGTCTGCCTCTCTGGTTCTTCCTATGGCTGACTGAGCCTCTCAAGCATGGGTCAGAAAAGGCCCTGCTTGGAAAATCAAGGAAATTTTGGGAGCTTCTGGCCACGGATAATAGGCTAGTCCATGACTAGCCTTCTGGGTCATTTCAAATACATATGTGAAGGAATTGCCATCTTCCTCCCCCCTGCTTCTCTACGTACTCACAGCTTATTTTAAAAGTTCTTATTATCCATCACTTAATTATTAAAAAGTGTCTACTCTGTTTTCATAAATTATCTATGTGTTAGAGAAATTGGCATATGGAAGAATGTCTCCAAGAAAAGGGACATCCAAAGCCAATTATGCTAGCTGGAACGCTTTTTTTTTTTTTATAAGAATATAATGTAATTCTTGAATTATCCTCTACTAAACCTTTAAGCATTTGTGTGTGCGTGTTTGCTTAGAGCTGCCGGGGTGCAGAGAAAGGAAGAATTAAAAGTGATAACATTTCTTAATTCGCTATTTTTATCTTTTTTTTTTTTTTGAGGGCATTCTCAGTGTATCCTTTATCTTAGGTTTTTTTTTTTTTTTTTTTTTAATTCTGAAAACAGGAGAAATACAGCAAAGAAGCAATCAACATAAGATGTTATTTGGAAATTACATTTTGAATAAGCTACTATTTGAATAATTACTATTGAATTAGCTAAATTCAGTGAGAAAACGGAAGAAAAATAATAGCAGGTCTGGCTCATAGCTAATACTCAATACATTGTATCTGTAATAAATTATGTCATAATATCTGGCTGTGTAGAATACATGATACCATTGATGCATTTCACAGTCCACGGTGCTGTCTATAATATACAATGAACTGTATACACACATATATTCATATGGGTAGATAGACTTGCTTTCTATCCTTCTAGCCTAGGAAAGTCTAGGAAATAAACTGGAAACAGATTAATAGAGAAAATGTATACAAATTTATCATTTGCATAGACAAAAACTGTAGTTAACTTAAAAGGCTGTAAGATTAAAGAGTTTATACACTGTCTTCATGGGGATATTGGTGGGGATGAAACATATAACACATTTATTACAAGGGCGAGAAAAAGAATCTTAGGAAAACAGATCAGAGATGTAGTTTGTGCTATTTTTGCCTAGGAATGTATCTGTCTCTTTTGTGTCACTATAGTAAAATACCACGGTCTGGGTAATTCATAAAGAAGAGAAGGTCATTTCTTACCATCCTAGAGACTGGAAAGTCTAAGATGCTGGCAGACTTGGTGTCTGTTGAAATCTCATTCGGTGCTTCCAAGACAGCATTTCATGGTTGTGTTTTTACGTGGCAGAAGGATAAGGGGGACTGATGTCATCACGTGGCAGAAGAGATGGAAGGAGAGAGCTCTCTGAGGCCCATTTTATAAAGACACAAAATCCTTTTTTTTTTGAGAGAAAAATCTCTTTCTACTTACTCCTCTCTGAATGGAGCTAACTCTTAATTTCACCAAACTGGCAACACCTGCATTTTGAAGGGGGCCCATTCTCTAGTGTCGCCTTCTCTTCTCTCCTTCCAGGGCTGATAAACTCCCAGAGGGTCTGGAGACACCCAAACTCAAGCAGAGCAGACAGCAATCACTCCAGTCCTGGCTGTCCAGTCCTTCCAAGAACTTTCGGCCCAAAACAACCAACAGGTTAAAGAGCCATATTTAAACTGTGTGTCTGGACGCCCTCATAGGTAATGTAATCAAATGTTCTCATGCCATTTCTAGACTTAGATCCTAGCCACTCAATGGATTCTTCGCTGAAGATACCAGGGAGTAGGCAGGTCAGGGCTAGAAATATGCTCTCTAGCTTGTCAGACATAACCACCTAGAACTGCCCAGCAAGACAGAAACCCAAATAAAGAAGAGCCAAAAACATTCCTCAGTTGGGGAATGAGCTTAAGTACGTATTGAAAGCAGCTGACCATGAAATGGCATTTGTACCTTTTCTCTATTTCCACATCCCCTTCCCTCAATTTCCCTGGTAGAACCCATGCTTCTAACCTCACCTTGGAGAAGGCAGCTGTATTGACAGGATTGCACAGAGAATTTTGTGGTGGAAATGTAGAGGCATGGGGAACTTTTTCTTTTTTCCTGTGAGAAGCTTTCATTAACTTGTTGTTTAAAGAAAAGTGTTATTCTGAGCATCTGCTAGGGAGTTATTTTGAGACCTGTCAACAGCAGTAAGAAAGACGACCCAGGAAGGGATTGCTGCAAAGGGTTCCTGCAGCAAGGGGGGGACGGGATGACTCTCAGCTGGGAACATGAGGGGAAATAAAAGGATATTTATTTCCAGATAAGGAGCCTGGGAGGCAGAATGATTAGAAAATGCTGACACATTAAAGGAGCTAACCTGACCCAACAAGACTCCTGCTGGAAACAGGCCTAGAAGATCAGCTCCCACCCAGGGGGTGCAGGATGGGAGGAAACCAAGTATGTGGGGGGGGGTGCGGGGAGGGGGTTGTAAATTAAGAAGCCTGCTAGGCTGGGGAGATGCTTAGTGGGTAAGAGAGCTGGCTGTACATGCACGAAGACCTGAGCTTGAAGCACTGGCACCCATGTACCAAGCTGGGCATGATCTCCAAGTCTGTAATCTCAGGGATCAGGGTTTGGACAGAGGTAGGCAGATATTGGATGCATGCGGCCAGTCAGTCTAGCCAAAGCAGAGATATTTCAGGTTAGTGAAAGAAAGACAGTAGATATCAGAGATGAGAGAGAGAGAGAGAGCGAGAGAGAGAATCTTGCTAAAATTGCCAGTCCCTACAAGGACCGTGTAGATCAAGATTAATGAGTGTGTAGGAGGCAGAGTAAGGAGTGTGGTTATGGTCATGGTCTCTGACATATAGTCTCATTCCTCTGCTGTTGCTGTACCTGACAGCCACAGACCAGTTCATTTATAAAGCATAGAAGGTTATTTGGCTCATCATTCAGGAGGCTGAGAAGTCCAAGAGAAGCATAAATCTGGTGTCTGGTGTAGTTACCTTTTCCATCCTAACAAGATAGTGAGTCACGGGACAAGATTTGGATCTCTTCTTTTCAAGTCATTATTGCCCCCAATGGGACCCCACCCCACATGGCCTCATCTGATGCTAAGTACTTCCCAGAGTGTGGTATCAGGACCTCTGAAACCCATGACATCACATATAGGTGACAGTGAGGCTCGTATACCTGTTGCCAAGGCAACAGCCACCATATTCCCAGAATCCACTTGGCTCACCTCCCCCACCTTTACCTGTGTCTACATCACTACCCACATATAAAGGAAGGTCCCTCTGATCTCTCTCTCTCTTTCTCTTTCTCTCTCTTTCTTTCTCTTTTTCTCTCTTCCCCCACTTCTCTTTCTGCCACCACCTTGCCCTTTTCTCTCTCAATAAACCTCACGTGGAACTGTTTGGTTTGGTATGGTCTTTCTGGAGCCGCAGGACAATCACAACACAAAGACTCGCAAGTTCAAACTCCATTAAAGCTGTGAGTTTGGGCAGTAAGTGCCCTTCGGATGAAATATGGGGAAGGGGGACACTTAAATCACCCCCCTTTTCTGTCAGCATCTCTCTCTCTCTCTCTCTCTCTCTCTCTCTCTCTCACACACACACACACACACACACACACACCTTGAGCTAAAATATCACAGTTGGATCGCAAACAGAAGATCTTAGCCGTTTAGAGGGAAGTCCTTAGAGACCACACACCCTCTGACTTGTTTTACTAATTAAAAAAAAAAAAAAAGTGTTGGCAGGAGCAGTTGAAGACTCCTAGACAAGGAAACTGCCTCAGTCTTAGCATGTCAGAAGAGATGAGGCAAATCCTAGGGTCTGTCCCAGGAGAAAGCAAGGGCTACGGGTTTGTATTCCTGTGAGCTAGGCTGGGAGCCTGTGTAGGAAGAAGAAACATAACATTTGCTCCTCACTCCTCACGCTCGTCAGAGGTGGGCAATTCCTGAGCACTTGAGAATGGGCGGAACATCGACATGGTGGACATATCCTGCTTGGGGGAGGGGGCAGAAGTTATCTAAATTGACATGCTTTCCTGCGATTGCTTGTGGAAAACAATCACTTTTTGATGAGCCAGCAGCCTTATGAGAAGAAATTTATAGAGACCATTCCGGAGGGGAGGAGAGACACCCCCCTCCCAACCCAGCAGCATGGAACTGCGCAAGGAAATATTGCTTTCGAAACAACAACAACAAAACAATAAACTTTCTCCTGTGCTTTATATGTTGAAAGGGTTTGACTGTAAATCTTGGCTCTGACAGCTATCCTGGATCCGTCTGAGAGGCAGCCCACAGATTCAACAGGGCGAGAGAAAAACACTAAATCATAATCGCCTCATAAAAGCCAAGCCTGTTTTTCTGAGCGCTTGAGAACTGGTATAGCCTTTCAAAATATCATAAATCTATTGTGCTCGCTCCTATTTTACTTAACGGCCAATTAATGTTAGTGTTTAAGAGAATTAAAGCCAGGGCTGAGAACGGGGTGAGAGCAGGAGGAAAATGTCTTTAAACACGGGCTAGTGTGTAGACTGAACCGCACACCAAGCCCTCATTACAGATAGGCTCATTAAAATACTCTGCAGAGCCTGCCACCGCTGCTGCCGCGCACACCCGTCGGTGTGATCTTGCCCTCATTAGCATCCTGAAAAGGGAAAACATTTTGCAGCACAGTCTTCAGTCGGTTTTGATGTCCAACAGGATGACATCGGAATCGGATATGCTGGCTGAGGGTCTCTTTCCTTTCCTGGAGGTTCCCCCATGAGTGGAGGAATCGAGTCCCTGAAATGGTCAACAATACCATCTCATGGGGCAGTAACTTAGACATTAAATAAGGCTGACAGCCTGGCCAACACCACCAACACCATCACTAGACGCCAACACAGTCATGACCTTTGTCACACATTCTCCAGTGAAGACAATGCAAGCCCCTACTTGTCATTAGGGGTTCACCTGTCACCTGTCATTCTTACACCAGGGTTTTTTAGTACTGGTCTAAGTTCCAAGCAAAGGTTGAGGCAGTAGGTATGGGGACTTCTGGCTGAGGGACTGCTGGGTGGTGGGACTGCTGGGCAGAGCATAAATGTGAATACAAAATGATGCCGTTGGGTGCTGCCAAGTCCCAACTCAATGTTCTGCGTGGTGGTAACCGAAGACTTTATGTTAAACACCTGGACTCTGGCAGCCCTGAGAGGATAGGCTTAGCCACCTGTTCCAGGCTGCTGATTACAGAAATGAGCATGGCTGGGGGAACTGCTCAGCTGATAACTCCGGGTGTTCCATTGCTACTACCAAGTAAACTGAGTGCTTTTACCGGCACTAGGGAGGTGCAAGCATAACACCTATCCTCTAGGCTTGACCAATGTTTGTATGAGTCCTGTGTCACAAACAGGTTTCGGGGTCAGCTCTATTATTGTTAAAATTCGAGAGAACTCAGAATAAAAGGTTACAGAAGCAAATGCAGAACCAAAGAGGCACAAAATGGAGTGAGTTTGGCCAGTGACAAGTGCCTTCCTTTATGACTTCAGACGTGCCCACTCTTTGGGTCTTCATTCTTGGCACTAGAAAACGAAGATTACATGGGCCATCAGTCCATTCTAAAATTGCGCAGAATGATACTTTTATGGTATAGAAACTCCTCTGTAGTGAGATGATGCCCGTTTGTTATACCAGCAAGGGTGCCTGGGTAAGTGCAGTCTATTAGGACAACTCTGTAGTCATTAGAATAGACGACAACCAAGACGAATCAAGCAATAAGCCAGTGTGGCCACATCAGGATGAGATTACAAAACAGGAGCCATGGTTCATGAGGCTTGTCAGTGTAACCCTGAGCAAAGGCTTATGCAGGTGTGTGTGGGGGGCGGGGGTGGGGGGGGGTGTCGCAGAGAGCCCAACATGACTAAATAGTCCTCTAACTGCAAGAATGATAAAATTCTTACCTTCAGTTACTCTTCATTATTTTAAAGGGAGAAAAAAATCTGCAGTACACATTTAATTAGAAATTAAAAGTGAGCCACAAATGCCACGGAGGGGAATATCATTGGAATAGGAGAGTAGCTCACGTCTCCTGCATACTTTGGGGTTCAAGTTTAACGAATGGAAGTGAAAGCTGATCACTTGGCTAGTCATAGTAAACACGCCCCATCTCTCTTGGACTTCACTCCATCTCTCCTTAGCACACATAGCTGTACTTGTCAGGCCCAACCATTAAGTGCAGAAAACTCCAGTACAGTCATACATATGCCTTGCATTCTGGTTATAATGAGTAAGGGGTTGCATGTCCAGTACACAGAACTCAACCAATGCATGCTACTATCCCCCACCTCCATTAGAGAACCCGTTTTATGACTATACTTCGACAAAACTAGACAGCCATATTCTATGACCACCTTCCCCCCACCGCAACATCTTCATCCTCGGATGCCCTTGAAGGAGGCAAGATGTATAAAAGGAAAGAAGAGCAGGAGAGAAGAGCATCTATGTAAACAATAAGGATCTTGATAATGAATAAATACATTGGTAGCTGGTGCTGCTGGGTAAACGCTACCGTTCAGGTCACATGTGCATCATCAGTTAACATTATGAATTATTGATACCGTTCCTTGTTAGGGACTAGGCAATATGGGGGATTCTTTCGTGTGTGCCAGGGAAAGATAAATCAGCAACGACTTACGGCTTCTTCCCCTTAACATCTGTTTGAAAGATTCTGCAGAGCTTCTCGGTCCTCAGATCTTGCACAGTTGGGACGGACGGTTCAAGTGTGGGGAGAGGATGAGGTGGGATGCCCAGGGAGGAGGAGAGAGTTCAGAATTCTCCTCCTCGTTTGCTTTCTGTTGCTGTGATAAAGACCATAACCAAAAGCAACTTGGAGAGGGAAGCGTTTACTTGGCCCCGACATCCTGATCGCACTCCATCACTGAGGAAACTCAGAGCAGGAACCTGGAAGCTGGAAATAAACGCGGGACCACAGAGAAACTCTGCTTGCTGGCTTGCTCCTGGGCTCATCTACAGTTAGCATCGTTATAGCTTGCTTCTAGAACCAGAGGTGGCACTGTCTGTATCCATCAGTAAGGCATGAAAGTGCCCCCACAGCCTTGTCTAGAGGCCAATCTGATGGGGGTGTTTCCTCAACTGTGGTGCCCTCTTCCCAGATATCTCTAGCTTGTGTCAAACCTACAAAAAACCCAGGCAGCACACTGGTGGGATCAAACTCAGGAGGGAGGGGAGGAAAGGACTGGGGTTAGGTGGAAGGCAGGAATGGGCAGTGAGCTGGGGGTTAAGTGTTTATGGAGTTTGGAAAAAGAGAAAAGTAAGATGTCGCAGGTTGGGGACAGTCACTGGGATAGTGAGAAAAAAAATTCCCAAGAGAACCATACCAGGAACAAGACTGCACAAGAAAGGAGAAATGTTTAAGTATCATACAACTACTCTCTTTCCTTATTTTGCTGCTTACTTGACGTTTTGTTGTTGTTCTATAATTCTCTCATCTGGAAGTCATGATGGTGACTCCCTCTCTAACCTGGGGTTGCTCACCATCCCCTTTTGTACATGGATGGATAGCCATTGTCATTGTGTTGATAAGCTTTTCCATGGCTGTAACAAATGCCCCAGAACATAGCTTAGGGAAGGTGGGAGGTTTATTTCAGCTCATGGTCTAAGAGGTTTCCGAGTGCGGTCAGCTGTGAGTATTACCTTTAGACCTGTGACAAAATGGGGACATCGGGAGGAAGGGTGTGACAGGAGAAAGGCCTGTTTACCCCTTCAAAGCCAGGAAGCAAAAAATTAGAGACAGAAGCAAGATGGTGATAATAATGTATAGCCCCCAAAGACACACCGCCGCGGCCTACATCCTCCAACTAGAACCACATTTGAAAGGTTGCCATCATCCCTCAGCCAAGCAATAAAATTAGGAATCCATCCATGGATTGCTTTTCTGGTAAAGACAGAGTGTGGTCCAATCACCTCTTAATCATTGGACCACCAATCATCTGGAGACCAAGTCTCCAACATACAGAACTTAGGGGAGCAATGTGATATCTTCTCAAACTGTAGTTGTCATCATTGATCAACACTGTGTTTGAAATAATTTTGTAAAAAAAAAGCAATCTATTAATAACTGTTGGGATTGACCACGCCTCCAGGTACCACCCTCTGGGGTAGGTCTCTGCAGCCTTCAGCAGAGATAAGGAGACTTTTCAGTGACTTCTCTAAGTCGACCGATCGTTGTAAGTTGTTTGCCAAGCCTGAGTTATTTTAGGCACAGCTGCTTTCTGCAGTGGGCATGTGACAGAAAAACCAGCCAAAGCAGGCCAGCTGGAGAGTAAGCACTCCGAGGGGCAAGCCCTGCTGCCTGCTGATTACCTTAGGCTTCTGTAGGTGTGCAGCCTCAGAGGTGGGGGGAAGGCAAGGAGGCCTGGATGTGTAGCACCAGGGTTACTGCCAGTGATGCTTGGCTGCAGATTAAGCAGCTGGTCCCTTGAGCCTTGAGTCACCAGGATACACTTCAAATGATCGATACCTACTCCTTGAACTTGTAAGGGTGTCCCTTGCCAGCCATGGCTGTTTTCCAACAGATGACTCCACAGACTGTGAGAGTTGCAAACCAAAAGAACCCTTGGTGAGAATTTGAACCAGGGAGATAGCATGAGGGGCTCTCTTCCTCCCTTTAGAAAGTAAATATGACAAGGGAAGAGGTGCTGCCCAAGGCTTTTAGGGCATCGTGCAAAGTACTGGCCTCAAGTTTTACTGCTAAGACTACTTGTTCGGCCTTTCGCTTTGTTAACAATCAGTGAGCAGACCTTTTTGAACTTTTTCAATTTTACTTCCTCATGATGTCATTCTTTGATACTAAATGAAAATCTTTGTGCAAGCATAGAGAACTCTCTCAATCTACAGGGTATCGATACCTCCTGGTCTGTTAGAATCAAAACAATCGTCATCTTTCTGGAACTTTCCTTTTTTGTTTGTTTGTTCAAGATGGAAATCGCTCCTATCTCTGGGACCTGGAACCTCAGTGAGAAACAGGGCACCTGAGCTCAGAGGACACGAGACCTTGGAAGAGGAAGTGGACAGTTAATAGTGCCTTGTTCTAATGTGGCAGGCACTGCCAAGGTACTGAGGGTAAGGCTGGAAATTCCTGTGTGCGCCATGCTAGTCACGTTCACGTGGTGGTTATGGTACTGAAAACCCCAGTGGATGGAGCTCCTGCCTCCATTGCAAGCTACTTGCATGTCCCACTGCCACCTGCTACAGAGTCCCTCCACGAGAACAGAAAAGGGGTGACATGAGGCCTGCTATTTGTGATGATCACTTGTGTCCAGAATTCTATTGTGTCTCAGATGGCTATTACAACCTATTATCTACATTATGAAGTTAGGCTGATAGTTTTTAAATTTTAATGTCCTGTCTGATTTCCACTCTACATTCATGGATTGTCACTATGGGAACAGATGTCTACTAGGCATCTCTGATGGGACCAAAGAAGTGTAGGAGGAGGAGGATGTGAAACAGGACTCTAAGGACAGCCCTGGCCAAGAGCTCTGTAGAGTAGTAGGCACACACAGAGGTTATCCCAACCTTTATAGAAAATGATACTCTGCTTCTTTGCCTTCCCTGCCTTGGCTTGTTTGTGAATCACCTTTAGTTTCTACCATAAGGTAATAACAGATGTTTTCTAGAATGGCAACAAAGACGGTGAGTCCCTCGAATCCGTCAGGGTAGCTACCATCTCCTCCCTAGCTTCAGTACTTGATATGAGCTACTTCTAATCTTTGTATGTCTACATTGCCCAGAGACTGTCCCAGATGAGAACGCCTCTCTCAGTACCACAATCTCGCCACACCAGACCCTTCAGTATACTTTCGGAGTTTTACGTTGCTCTGTCTTTCCTCTGGTGGCTAAGAGGGGCTCCTCTTAGCCAGGGGGCCTTCAGGTCCCCAAGTCTTGTCTTCTACTTCCTCTCCTCCAGGAGGAGTGGCCTGACTCTGCTAGTATGACCTGTGAACTTTGCCCTCCAACTTTCTTGTCACCCATTTGTCTCCTTCTATGGTCAGAAAACTGGGTCAATGTTTTTCAAGATCCCTTTTAAAAACACAGTGATCTCATTTTGCTATATACTTCTGATTAGTACAATGTGCCTCATAGACTCTAAATTCAACTTTAAAGCTGAATTTTAAATCATATTAGCTGCGGTCATTTGATACGAAACTGTATTAATTTAATCCACATTACTGCCCCCCCCCATAGCTAATATTTCTCTCCCTATAAAAATCATAGCTGGAAAAATTAAAAGATCTAATAAGCCAATTCTCAAACCTCCAACCATTAAAGTGGAGAAACAGACGGAGTTCTGTAAAATATTCAGATTCCACTGAGTATGCTCTTTCTTTCTCAGAGTGGCATAATAGGATTATGAAAGCAAAGCTAAACAAAAATGTTGGACTTAAGTCCTCAAATCACTGCCTTTGTTTTTATGACCTCAGACAAGTCATTTAACGCTCTCTGTACTTTAATGCTTTATGGTTTTGTATATGAGCACACCCATGCAACAGCATCCCTGAGCTATGAGCACTTGGCCCACACCTCACATGGTAGGAAGAACCCATGCTTTGGTTGGAAGGCCGTGATACTCAGGCCTCAAGAAATTGTTCTTGGGCTGGGGATTAGCCCTATCAGTAGGGTACTTGCCAGGCATGCGCAAAGTCCCGGGTTCCACCCCCAAGATTGCATAAGCCAGATATGGTGGCACAGTCTGTAATTGCAGCATTCAGGAGGTAGAGGCAGGAGGGTCAGAAATTTAAGGTCATCCTTGGCTATGTAGTTGGTTCCAGACTAGCCTGGGATATATGAGACACCCCAGCCCCCATATTAAAACATAAACACTCAAACAGACAAATAAAGAAAGAAGGAAGGAAGGAAGGAAGGAAGGAAGGGAGGGAGGAATGGAGGGAGGGGGAGAGAGAGACAGAGAGAAAGAGAGAGAGAGAGAGAGAGAGAGAGAGAGAGAGAGAGAGAGAGAGGAAGGAAGAAAGGAACGAAGAAAGAAAGAAAGAAAGAAAGAAAGAAAGGACTTTTAGTTTTCATTTACATTCTCTCTTCCATTCTACTCCCTTCCAGGACTTAAGACAGTGATCAATGGACACCAACATGATCGATGTATCTAAGGCACCAAATCTGTACTCTTCTTATCCCTTATAACAGTCAAGCCTTTCTCACTGAGCAAAATCCATTATGGATGGCTTGTTTTTCTTTACTCCTCTCCCTGGAGGCTTCTCAACCCTCATTCAAACAAACGTTAGTTCTCTGGATTTGTTCCACTGTGGCAGAACCTAACTGCCTCAGCCTTGCTCATTTTAGACCCTATGCACACACCCATAGCTGGATCAGGGCATGGTAACAGTATAAACTCGGAGCAGTCATTGTCCTAGAGAGCTTCTGTTGGATGTGGTTTGCTCACATCGCTTTCATGCTAGATTGTACAGGGAAGTGTGTGTGACAAGCAAACATGAAATGCTCAGTTCTGGGGCTAACATCAAAAGGGGGGACTTTGAGAAAAACCTGACCCATCTCTAGTGGGAGGGACTTCATATCCAAGTAGAGAAGGATACTGACTGGTGTGTATGTGTATGTGTGTGCATGTGTGTATATATGTGTATATGTATATATGTATATATATATATATATGTATATATGTGTATATATATATAATCTCTATTTATGAAAGTGATTTCAGAAATAACACAGAAAATAGTTTGTGTCTAAGAAATCTTCATAGGTCAGCAGCTCCAATGTGTGACAGGCAAGTTTAAGAGTCTCTGAAACCAACATTTGCGTTCCCTCTTATCCATGGGGAATATAGCTCAAGACCTCCAGGAAATGCCTGAGACCATGCATAGTGCTGAACACTGTAACCCCATGGATGTTTCATTTTAACTAAGCTGTTGTCACACACTGTCGTCATGATGTTGGCCGTCTGAGATGTGACAGAAAGAGTAGCACAGATTTCTTTTCTCTTTTGTTTTTTTCTTTGTGATTTTCATGCAAATGATATTTGTTCTTGCCCTCGATCTTAACAGTTTCAGCATACGATTTTCCATACCTTTTACTGAGAGTTTTTACCTCTTGCCTGGTAGGAAATGGCTTCTCTTTGGCGCATCTGAATTGCCAGGATCAGAATGCTTGTACATTGGGAGCATTGAGTAAAATAAAGGCTACCGGAACGTAAGCACTGGGGCTATCACCACAGAGAAATTGATAGTGGAACTAGCTGGCAGGTCACATACAGAATGTGGATGTTCCGGGCACAGGGAGGATTCACCTTCCAAGGAGGTCAGAGTGAGATGTGAAATATTTCGCCACACTACTCAGAAGTGTTCGATTTAGAACCAAAGCATTGTTTCTAGAAGTTTCCACTCGGTATTTCTTTTAAAGCTACACTTGGCCACAGGTAACTGAAATTATAGAAAGAACCAGTTGGTTAAGTAAATGAATGCAAGTGTAAGCCCTTGTTTTAATCAGTTTTCTATCGCTGTGAAGAGACACTATGACCAAGGTAACTCTTTTTTGTTTGTTTGTTTGTTTGTTTGTTTGTTTTTGTTTGTTTGTTTTTCGAGACAGGGTTTCTCTGTGTAGCCCTGGCTGTCCTGGAACTCACTCTGTAGACCAGGCTGGCCTCAAAATCAGAAATCCACCTGCCTCTGCCTCTGCCTCCCAAGTGCGGGGATTAAAGATGTGCGCCATCACTGCCCAGCTCCCAAGGCAACTCTTATAAGGAAAAGCATTTAATTGAGACTTGCTTACAGTTTCAGAGGTTCAGTCCATTGTCATCATGGCGGGGGAGCACGGCAGCATCCAGGCAGGAGAAGCTGAGAATTCTACATATAAATCTGCAGGCAGCAGACCCTTGGTGTGGCTTGAGGTTTTGAAACCCCAAAGGCCCCCCCCCCACCCCCAGTGAAACACTTCCTCCAACAAGGCCACACCTACTCCAACAAGGCCATGCCTTCTAATCCCTCTCAAGTAATACCACCCTTTCATGACTAAGCATTCAAATACAATGAGCCTATGGGGGCCAGTCCTCTTCAAATCACCACCCACTGTAGTCCATTTTCCCAAAGCCCACAGAGTAGAAATGTCAGCTGTTTTACTCTCCACTGAATGTCTGGTTACCCCACGTCACCTGCCTTCCACAATGCCTAACTGTATAGTGATAGCTGGTGGAAAGTTTTTGGTGAAGAAGCAGTTATCAGTTCAATTTTTCTGTCAGTGGCGCGGCCAGTTTCCCAAGGCTGTTTCCTTATGTGTCTGTTGCACTGGCCCTGATCCAAATCTTATGGCTGGAATATAGAATGTCTCCCCCATAAGCTCATAGTGTGAACACTGGGTCCCCTGCTGGTGGCTTTGTTTCAGGAGGCCCTGGAACCTTTAGGAGGTGGAGCCTCATTGGAAGAAGTGACTCACTTAGAGGCTGATCTTGATGTTTTATAGTCAGGCCCCATTTCTTGTTGGATTTCTGCCTCCTACTCTAGGAGGAGGTGGGAAGTTCCGGCTACGTGTCCTGCCACCATCACGCTGTCAACTACAGTGCTTTCCCCGCCATGAGGGACTGTACCCTCAGTCTCTAAACCGAAATAAGTCCTTCCTCCCTTACATTGATTCCCCACCCACCCAGATATTTGGCATGGCAACCAGGGAATTCACTAAGACAATAAATCTACATACATGGATAATAGATGTATCCATGATTTTGATGTATGGCCGACATCAACAATTTTTTTTTTTTTTACCTTTTTCAGAACACCATTGACTGCAAGTCAGGACTGTAGAGTGCTACCTAGGATGTGAGTTGCAGCCATAACAGACCAATTTGTAATAAAATGGGGGAGGGGTGCTGTATGGGTTGCCCTATCTCTGTAAGACGCACATTTAATGTAAAACACAACATCTAGGGCTAAGGTGTATCTTTCCTGCTGTATTTCTAGAACTGCCTTTTTGCCTGCTTCCTGGGAAGTTCTACTTCCGTACATATTCCCGCAGCATTCATAATAAACTTTGTCACAATTGATTACTAAGCCTGGTTGCTGTGTGCTCTCCTGGGTTGTTCTCTTTCTGGGGACTGTCTTGGCCTATAGAAGTTTCCATTGGTTTCAGAGAATCGTTGAGTGATAACTTCCCTTCTGGCTGTGCTCTCCACGCTTTCTGGCTCTAGGCTCTCTGTAGCATCCTTCTTCTGTACATGTCGGTTGAATGATTGGTCCCTTTGTTCATCCAATGCTTACTGAGCCCCTGTACATTGCTGTGCATGGGGAGCACAGAAAGAGAATCCCACAAGACCATTAGTGAATTTATAACTTAATGAAGGAGATAAATGATAATTTAATGATGTGAGAGCAACTCCAACACCTCTCTACTCTCTTTTTGCTTGTTTGCTTTTGAGGCCAGATCTTGACTCTGGAGTCCGGGCTAAGCTGATCTCAAGATCCTCTCATGGCACTCTGGTTTCAGGGTCTGGAGGGTGGGCTCTCCCCCCTTCTCTCTCACATCCTCGGTACCCAGCACACTGCTGATTATTACTCACAAATTGAGAGTTGTTAACAGATTTCTGAAACAGGAATAAGAGGCATCAAGGATATACAAGGTGGAGTCTGAAGCTTGCTTGGGGTGGTGCAGGAGCAGGCAGTGGGGCAGTAGCAAATGGGGAAGGAGAGGAAAGGGGATGCTTGTCCCCAGCTGCAGTTTAGAGAGAAAAATGTTCCCTACAGGCACTGCTGATGGCGATAGGCCAGAAGATGGTGGGGCACAGAACGAGGAGGTGAATCATTAGGGTGTGGACCTTGAATGTTAGATCCTCTTCCTCTGCTTCTTTCTTGCAGGAGGGAGTGGAGGGGGCCATAATGTCACCTGAGATTCTAAAAGCTTACATCTGCCCGGCCACCCAGCATCTTGTGGTCTCAGGGGAAAGGGGGCTTTAGATTATACAGCAGGTGCAAGGTTAACTGAAAGGGGGGGATTCCTTCTATGTAGCTTTTGGGACACCATTACCCAAACTGGGATGGGATTTGTTTGTAGTGCAGTTATTTAGGGTCATCTACAAGCCTACAAATAACTCCCCACCCCCACTCATGTTCCTGTAAGCCCAACTAACTCACTGGCTTTACCAGGCTGGACTCGGATCATTTCTTTGGGCTGTGGTCGGTGCCCTTTCGGGGTGAAGAGATGTTTTGTTCAAGTGTCCCCAGGAGAAGTAACACAGTAAGTGCTTAACAAAGTAAGACTTTGGAGTGCAGACTACCTTGGCAGAGCTACTGTCTGTCGGTTATCTAGGACAGATGACCTTGTTCCTCCTTCCCTGGGTGCCCACATCTGTTGCTGTTGTTAGGAGAGCTTAGGAGAGAATATTTGTGAAGGGCCAGAGACCAGGAGGTCCTCCTCAGTCCCTCCCTCAATACCACAGCCGTCTTCTCTGATGGGAGGCTCTACTCTAACTGATGAAGTATTGAACCTTTCAACTGGTCAGACTCCCTGCTTCCTGCAGGAGGGTTGACTTGATTCACAATGACATCGCCCTCTGGCTCTTGGGTCTAATTTCCCATAAATCCACTGAGTGGCTTACCATCTTTCCATCTGTTCCTCCCCTCCCTATACTATGGTTTCAGTTGACGGACGTGTCCTGACCCGACGGAATGGGACGGTTGTGCTATTGTTTCTTCTTCTCTTTAGTGCTTTGGAGTGATTCTTGGGAAAAGGAGGAGGGCAGAAACCTCATCAAAACACCTGGCTATCTCTTCAGAAATGCCAATAAGTGCCACACATAACAGAACACCTTACAATTCAAAAGGGAAGCCAGATCTTTCCCTCTTCAGCTGGCCTCCTCCTTCCCTCTTCCCATCGATGTAATAAATTACACAAAAGCCCTCTTCTTCCAGTACTGAGGCCTACTTCCAGGCTATCAGCACACGCCTCTGCAGTCTCCCACGAGCCCTGCTCAAGCAGGCATGGCTAGGCTCTGAGTGACTCGAGGAATGCACCATGCAGAGAAGGAGGGGGGAGCATTACTAGGAACCAGCTGCTCTTTGGACGTCATTTTGGAAAGTAGCAGACACAATTACCGGGCCCCATTAGAAGGCCCAACTCACATACTGGATGGGAAATTATATTTGGAAAACCACTTAGTTCTGAGGTGGTGGGAGAGTGAAAGAGGGAGCAGACCGGAGTCTGTCTGAACTGAGATCGAATCTACAAACAGGTGATTTCAAGATCCGGAAGGAGCAAGTCAGCAATGGAGCTGGAACAACAAGCCAAAGAGAGACCTGAGTCTTGATGCCCCCCACCAGTCTCTGAGAGACTTGCTCCAGCTCTGTAGAGAAGTGGGCTTGCTGGGGAGAGTTCTGTGACAAGTAGGGAATGAAGGAGAAACCTGCTCTGCCTAGTGTGACTGCAGAGAAAGTTCAAATGCGCTGCTGACATCCAGGGTCTGCAACAAGTTGCCGGGATCCACCCTGAACGTCTAGCCCTAAGTTACGTCAGAGCCCACTGCACCCTAGAAAGTTTCTGCCCAACCCCCCAGCTGCTTGTGGATCTAGCAGGCTGCCATCTTGATTTGCCTTTGTTCAGAACCAAAAGAACGTCCCGGACAGGGCAAAATATATTGGGGGCTAGAAAGAAGAGGCACCAGGAAGTTGGTATGACAGACGTATTCCAGGAGTAACTTTGAGACAAGCAAACCGATAACAAACTTGTGTTTCCTACGTCAAACAAGAACCTTTGGAGCCCTCAATTGGATGACTGATTTTATAAGCCTTGTGGACAACATCTTAAAAAGTATATTTTTTTTCAGGCTGCTGAGGGTGGCTTCCTTTTAAAGAACAGAACAATAGAAACCACAAACCAAAGGCTCTGCCTACAAGGAAAAAGGTAAAAAAAGAATTGAGCGTTTGTATTGGTATTCACCCCAAGTAGTTCCTAGGTCCCTCCAAGTGGCAGCCCTCACCCTTTTTATTGACTTCTTCTGCCTGGTTATTGAGCTCTGATTTTCCCATAAACTGTCGCATGTAAAATTCAGGTAGATGCTATATATTCTATTTTTAAAAGGAGTGAAGTTTTACAGACTACCCCAGAGCCACCAAAAATAACCACATGGCTGAGACATGAACTCAGCTAACCCTCAGGTTATTAGACTCAATACATAAGAATGTGTCACTCACACTTGTAACTTGAGGAGTAATTTACCTCAGATTTGGGGACCAGGTCATAGGAAGCAGGCCCCTGTTGTCTTTCTGGTCTGCTATCTTAGCTACAATCTTGGGCTCCACTCTCAAGGCCCATTGTGTCTGTGTATTTGCTTTGGAGTTCAGAGCTTCCTCCTCCTGCAAGGGCAGAGGCCATGTTGTGATGAGGGTTCATCTTACTGTAGCACTGCCTCATCTGAAGAGGAAGTCATTGGTACTTCACTCTCTAAAGACCTAATTCCCACATCCCCAGTAATGACAATTCTGAGAGATCTCTCCTGTGTCCTATACCCAGCCAAACTGCCAAGAAACCTGGGAATTTAAGACCAGGAGAAATAATGTAGGTTAAGTGACACAAAGCCACCATCTAACTCACTTTGTTTGGGCTGGAGAGCTGGATCAGAGGCTAAGAACATTTGCTGATCTTGCAGAGGACCTGGGTTCAAGTCTCAGCACCCATGTGGCAGCTCACAACCATCTCTAACTCCACTCCCAGACGCTCTCTTCTGACCTCCTTGGGCCCCAGGCACACATGTGGTGCACAGGCAAGCTCATACATATAAAATAATAAATATAAAAAATTTAATTTCCTTTGTTTTAGGTGGAAGAAAGCATCTATGAAGACCTTGTGGTAGGCTGGGCACTTTAGTTCTATATATGCATTGCTTTATTTAACATTATCAGTTCTTTTTTATGTCTCCCCCATTGGATTGTCAGTTAACAGAGATCAGGGGCTGTACCTTTGATTTTTTATTTTTTTTTTTTTTTTGTACTTCATGAGAGTTTAAGTCCAGCACACATTATGTCAGATGAGCTATTGCCTTGCCTGCCTTACTCCTGTTCTCTCTCAAGGACCTCCTGATGCCAGCCATGGGAATCCATGTTGCTTTCTTCCTCCTCCCCCTCTCCCCTCCTCCTCTTACCCCCTCCTCCTCCTCCTCCTCACCCCTTCCCCTCCTCCTCCTCCCCCTCCTTCTCCTCACCCCTTCCCCTCCTCCTCCTCCCCCTCCTCCTCTTCTTCCTCCCCCCTCCTCCACGTTCACAGCTGCTACATTTCATAAGTGATTCAGTGGGCTGCCCCTTACACTGCCGAGGGAAGAATAAATTCCCGGATACTCCCACCTTGGTGGAAGTGCGTGGGAAGGGAGGAAAGAGGAAGCATTATTACCTCAAGAAGCCGAATCCTACTCCTGAAATGGAATTCGGCCTTTTGTTCTTTATGCTCTGTTCTCTACAACCCCAGCGACAGTACCTACATAGGTGTTTGGAGGTTTTAAAGCACACATGTCTCCAGTGGTAACTCATCCTAATATCCTATCCATAGTGGGTGTTTCTGACGGTACACAAGTGAGCATTAACACCAGATCCAATTTTTAGATGGCTACCTAAGAAAAAGAAACGCAGAGGCAGAATGAATGGGGAGATAGATGGATGGGTGAGTGGGTGGGTGGGTGGATGGATGGATGGATGGATGGTTGGGTGGATGGATGGATGGATGGGTGGGTGGTATGTCTGGAGGGATCTATGCAGTTCTGAGTATTCCGTGCTTGCTCTTTTCATCTTGTTCTAGTGACTCTGCCTCCTGGGGCAGAGCTGATAGGTGATGAGCAATGTAACAGGATCACCTTGGGGTACTTTCCAAAATACTGGACACCTGATCCGACAACAGATGGGGACTCTTAAGTGGTCCATGACTACCCGTCCCCAGGAAGGACGTTTTGAAAAAGCTTCTACTGTGATTGTTCACATACTCCAGGGTAGGAAAATCCCATATGCTGGCTCCTAGGGCAAATCTGTCTAGCAAAGGTTCCCTGTTGTAAACACGGGTTAGGGAAGACAGTTGCTTCCTTTCTGAAGGACTTTGACCTCAGACCACATGGGGGAGAAAAAAAAGTTTTCTTGAAAGTGTGAAATAACAGAGACTTGGAGTAGAGAGTAATGGGTACAGAGGCTTGGGAGACGGCTCAGTCAGTACTGTGTTTGCACTACAACTATAAGGGACCAAGTTCGAATTTCAGGTTCCACTTAAAAACCTGGGTATTACCTTAAACTTGAAACCTTAGCTCTGGGGAGGTAGAGACAAGCAAATCCAGCCAGCCTGTCTAGTTTAATCCTCAAATTCAAGGCTAAGTGGGAGTCCTAGTCTCAAAATAGGGTGGATGAGTCTAGAGGAAAGATACCCAAAGTTGACCTTTAACTTCCTTCTGCATGTACATGTGTCCTATACATATATGAATGCATGTGTGCGCGCGCACACACACACACTTGATCTGAAGGACAGTGAAGAGAGCGGGTGTTAAATCACAGGGTTCATCAGATGCTAAAACCTCTGCTATATCCTTGAACAAAGCAGTGCTTCATTTCTCAATAGGGCCCAAATGTACAACCCACATATTGTTTCCTCACCCCCTCCTCATCTGTGTATCCCTCATAACTGCCCGTCCCCTTGAATATGCTGCATGTGTCCATCACTTGAAAGCTTAAGAAATTTTGAGAAAGAAATGGCTGGGTTCATTGGTTTAAAACTTCTCAAGCACTTTACCTATATATTATAATGTATAAGATGTGTGTCTGTCTGTATGTATGGGAACACTTAATACCATGGTACATATGTTAGATGATAATATTGTAGGGTCAGTTCTCTCTTCTTACATTTATATGAGTTTGGGGGATCGAACTCCAGTCCTTAGGCTTGCATGACAAGAGTCTTTACCTACTAAACCATCATGCCGGTCCACCATCTATTTATCCTTCACCAGGAAGGTAGTTGTGGATAAGGTGCACTGTGTTCTTATTGGCACAAAGCTCACACCCTAGTTAGTAAAACAGCTATAAAGGAAAGATGGCAAGGGCTGTGACTTCAGATGGCAGAACGTGCCATAAAAGAAAGGGATAGTGGATCAGACTGCTTCCACGAGGAGGTGGCATTAGGGCTCCCTTCCTGTGTGTGACATACCTACCATGCATGCTACAATTCTTAACCCTATAAGATCCCTTAGAGGTCATCTTTTAAATAGTTGCCGTTGGGGGCCTGGAAAGATGGCTCAGAGATTAAGAGCACTTGTTGCTCTTGCATAGGATCTGGGTTCGAATCCCAGGACTAGAATGCTATCTCATAACTGTCTCAGTTCCAGGGTGTCTGGCACCCTTTTCTGGCTTCTTCAGGGAACACACACACACACACACACACACACACACACACAATGAAGATAATTACTCATACATATTAAAAATTAACATAGCTCCTTAACTGCATTTTATCAGTCACTAATTGGGCAGATTCAGGAAGAATGTAACTTGCCCGAAGTCACAGAGCAAGTTAGCAATAGTACATAAGATCCCCGGGTTGTCTTTATTAACTGATCTACCCGCCACCTAAGCCCTCCCCACTCCCCAGAGGTCTCTTTGGGTATCATGCTCACAGTATGAATTATCTCTGCTACTTTAAAAGGGAGATGGCTTGAGAGATGGGAGGAAGCAGGGACGGTGTAAAATTTCCCTCCTGGTGATTGGCAGCCTTTCATTTTCTCTCGTCACTTCAGGCCAGTTCCTCTCCTACCTGAAATGCCCACGGGTTGCAATACCAAGGCACAGGATGGAGAGCTAATCAAATGTTGCAAATTATAGGAGATTTCTGGATGCAGAAGCATCCGGTTAGCATGGTCTGACAGCTGTTCTGAATACCTTCCCTAGAGACTGCAGGGGAGGGAGAGGGAGAGGGAGAGGGGAGAGGGAAGGAGGGAGCAGAAAGGGAGGAAAGGGCATTGCCCCAAATCAATTAGGAATAAACATAAGCTTCCTTCCAGATTAAAACAACCAGACATTAAGGGCTGTTTCCCTTTAGGTCACCTTCAGTTGCTCCTGATCTCCAACTGTTTGACAACCCCTTTCCCCTTTCTCTCTGTCTGGATCTCTCTCTCCTCCCTCCACCACGCCCCCTCCCCATCCTTTCTCTTTTCTTCTCTCTCCCTCACACCATGTTACCATTATTGTCAGTAGAACGAGCTGCATGCATGCCAAATCAGGTCATTCACAAATATAGAACAAACGTCTGTCACTACAGATTTACCACTATGACGAAGGCTTGGCCCTTCTGTCTGTAAAAATTGTGCCCATTAGTGCTGCGACATCCCAGCTCCTAGAGCCTTTTAACCCTCTGTCTCAGCCTAGCAGAGGCCAGCTTTCTTCTGATAAACATCGTTTGAGCATCTTTAACGGTTTCATTGTAACAACTCCATGTGTGGGTATAAGCCCAAGACACAATCAGCCTGATTTGTACCCCCTTTCACCAATGGCCTATGTTCAAAGCCACTTTCTGGAGTTTACTGCTTAACTGTAAATATTTGTTCTGGGCTGAAATCTGCCGGGGGTTATTTATCTAATATCAGGTAACTGACAATACACAATTAAAGAGAATGAGCTGGAGTTGAGACACTCTCAGAAAAGAAAAAAAAAAAAAAAGAACTAACCAAACATTAAACTCTATTTACTCTGCCCAGAATTCTCTGTTGGACGTTTTTAATTCATTGTGAATTTTTACCGTGACTCTCCTTTCAATCACACATTCAAATGCACTCAGTGGAAAACAGGAGAGAGAAGAGGAGGGAAGGGAAACGATCAAGAGAATGAAAAGAGTCAGCCTGAGATGAGACATTGCTGCCTGTTAATCTGGTCTTCTTCTGGTCACTGCAGAAATCTACATAAAAATCTCCAAATAAAAAGTATAAGCTAGAATCTAGATAATTGGATAGGCTGAAACTGCTTTTATAGTTAAGAATTATTATTATTATTTTCGAGAAAAGGCAGTAGGAACTACCAACGTTGGAATGAGGAAATCAGACGTGCTATAATTGCTTCAAATAACAGAATCGCCCCAGTGGTCCTGCTTGTAAACGCCTTTGCCAGCTAATTAGGACACGGGAGTTATCTCCATCTCCGCATTGTTGTTATTTTGTTCTTTACTTTGATCGCGAGTTGGCTGCTTCAGCCATCATGCACGGGTTGTGATTAGAATTCGTTACCGTGTAATGCTGGGGCGTGGCCTATGCTATCTGGGTTGAGAGTCTCGCAAACACTGAATCATGCAACACATTAGCACTTACTTTCATGCATGTTTGCTCGCATGCTGATGACCTGGAAACGGGGGTGGTGGAGGGTGGTTGGGGGGGGGGGGCTTACGCTCCATATTTTTCCTTGTTGCTCCTGGCTTGTGTCTTCTGTGGTAGGAACACCACAAAGCAACACCTCCTATTTCAGCCTGGAAGGGTGAGAGGAGCAGATGGGTGCAAACTCTGCTCAGAGGGGCCAACAGAGCGCGTGATGGAGAGGGAAGGACGTACCTGGCAGTACCTGCGCACTGCCGGCCATTTCGGCAGCCAGGCTGAATAGGGAGGGGAAGAGCTCAGGCTCAGAGGAGAAGGGCGTCTCACAGTGCTTCTGAGAGCAGGTCTCCCAGGGAAATAGATTCGAGGCTGCTGGTCCCTGCATCAGAGGATTTCAAATCTCCAATGCTGAGCCAGCACTATGGAACACCCTTGTTATCCCAGCACTTGAGAAGTGAAAAGTAGGAGAGTCATGAGTTCAAAGACAGCCTGAGCTACAGAGAGCCTGATTCAAGGATGGACGGGGAGAAGGAGGAAGCATAGTCCTGTTTCTCTTGAACTGTGAGAGTTTATACAATGTACATAACAACATTTAATTTACACACGTTCATAGTTTTATACAGTGTGGCTCCTACCTATGTGCCCATAGCTTTATCTTGTGTTCATGGAAAAGAAGCAGAGATGTGCTCCAACAATGGCAATAAATGATTGTGTTGGTTCCATTTAAAATACTTGTGCAGTGCCTGGAAAGCAAAGGTAGAAGGACTGTAAATCTGAGGCCGCCATGGGCTTCATATCCTAATACAGACTAACAAACAATAGCAAAGAAGATGGCATTGGACACACAAGGAACACACACACACTGATCTTTGTAGGTGACATAAGGGATCTAGTTTTCTGGAGGAAGAGTACACTTTGGTATCCTGGGGTCTCTACCTGACGACTGTGGATTTGAGGCCTTTTGTTGTTCTTGGTCAATCTATAGGATGGAAGACTGTTTATACAGAATCCAGCTCCCACCACCCTGTTTCCATCCTGTTAGATGCTTTTTTTTTTTCTTAACAGAGAATTTTCCTCATGTCAAGAGCAGGACAGTAGAGGTGGTGTGGCAGTGACCTTACTGAAGGACAGTCTGGTGTAATGAACTGCTGGTTAGAGTTTTCACCCTGAACAAATCGTGTGGAATTTAGGGCTTATGGGTTTTAGTGCACATGACAGCCTTGTCTAGAAGTGGCATCCCAGCTTGGAAACTTCCTAAGCATGGAAGAGACCTAGCTTTGTCTTAGATATGAAGCAGGACAACTCAAGAATTTGTTCTTCTTCTGGTAAAGCCTTCAGTCCCAACGAGGGATTTCCGACTCTAAAGACTAATTCCAGGTACTTCCCAACATTCCGTCTCCTAGTGTCGACAACACAGGGACACAGAAATTAATGTTAAAGACACCATCTTCCCTCTTTTCCAAGTCTCACCTTTTCTTCTAATCCGATGGTTGTGAGGTTGTATAGGAAAAAAAATCTATTTGTCTTTTTCTGTTGTGCAGAATTATGGAGGGAAAAAAATCTAAGTAGAGAGGCCATTTGAAGAAAATGGTAGACAAGGGATTGGGGGTGGGAGGGAGAGGGGGGAGGTACCAGGACATAGCATCATTGGGTCAGTGAGGAAGGAAGCCTGCAGGAAAACCTTTACTTACAAACTAAATTTAGAATAAGGTCCCCATTGTTTGTCTTAAAGTATCGAGGGTTCATGAGGTCTTGCTTTGACCCCCAGGGGCCTTGTTCCTCTATTCTAAGCCAGCTCTGAGAGGGAGGAAGCCATCTATCTCCTAAGAATATTTCTGTCTTGTGCCTAAGTTAGTCACGTTAAGAGAGGGAAATGAGATCATGTGAACTTTCCCTGGACAACTTGATGGGAGTGCCCCAGCTGATACAAAGGATTCCTTGTGAGGCTCACTCATGTTTGGGGAGAGTTTACTTTACTGACTGTCCTACACATCACCAACTCTATGGAAGGCAAAGAGCATTCTAGAACAGCGGTCCAGAACAGATGTGACTGCACATGCAGGTGGCCAAAGGACACGGTGGACAGGTCTCAAATTAAACAGCAAGGGAAGCTACTTAGAGAATCTTATAATCACTGAGTTGAGCCTGGTGCTAGCTTCTCCATGATTTCAATGATCACATAAGAAGTGGTTGCTAGGCGGTTGGCAGGCTAAGATGTCAGACTGGCTAGGGGGTTCACTTGTTGCTAAGCCTGAGTTTGATATTTGGGACTTCCGTGATGGAAAGAGAGAACTAACTCCTGTAGCTATCCGCTGACTTCCCCATAAACATTCTGCACTCATGTGTACCCCCTTCTCCCAAATACTTGTTTTAAACATTAAAAAATATGAGAAATATGAATTGGTGTCAAACAGGGATCAAAGAAAGAGACTAGATTTTGGGGGGGGTATGTGTCTTCCTCTGTACTCAGGAGAAAGGGGGGGGGGACTACCTGCTTCAATAGAAATGTCCTCACGAATTGGAGTTTAAGAAGGAAAATACTTGCTTTGACACTTGTCCCCATATCATTTTTACTTTCTCAATTTGAAAATAGCGATTCCAAGTGACCCAAGAAAGAAGGACTGTTGGGCTCTTGGGAGGGTGCAGAATCTGAGTATCTATGCTGCAGGGACCTGGGTTGGCCATAGCAGTTAAGTATGTTGTGCTTAAACAAACTTGAACAAAGCCAGACTGTTTGTGAGAAGGTCAAGATACCACAGAGTGTCTATCTAAACTCTACACTGGCTTGGAAGAAAGCAGACTTAAAAAAAAAAACAAAAAACAAACAACAATAAGACCTTCCACAATTTTAAGTATGGCAAGCACCCACCACAAACAGAATAGACTCCAGTGTCACAGAGATCTAGAGTCCACAAGCACACACAGAATAGAGTCCAATCACATGTGATTGCCATTGTATGATGGACCCCGTGTGAGGTTCACTCTGTGACAGTCATTGTGTGATGGACATACTGTGAATGTCAAGTTTGAGGACAGTCTTCCTGAGATATCTGGTGGCTAGTATTTATATAACTAACCCATGCCCCAAGTCAACGTTGGGAACTTGTTTTCAGTCTTCTCAGAATTCCCAAGCCTCTGTTTTGTGTCCTAGAATTACCTTGTTCCTTCCAACACGATGGCAGCCCTACAAAAAGGTGTTTCGTGGTTCTAGTCAGCTTTACTGTTTGCTTGCTTTTTAACAAACAATTCATTGGCCTCGTCGTCTTTCCTCCTGTGCGCTATACAATACTCAGTGTCGAGAACGAATAATTTTGTAACACATTTTAGAAGTGTTCATGCATAAAGGAGAAATGGGCTTCTCCGAACCATTGGTGAGTGGGACCTTGGGTCTGTCTATTCACAACCTGATAGGCCTGTATTTCTGAAATCTGTATGCTGGAACAGCCGAGCATACAGAAGGTACAATAAATGTTGGGAGGCTGTTGCACCTATCTATGCTCACAAGAATTAGTTACTAAGATCCATGTAAGACATGAGAGGAGAGCGAGATGCTTGGGAGAGCTGTCTAAGACCTTCAGCTTCTGTTGCTTACAATGGGAGTGCATTAGCTAAAGGTGTATGCTTTATAGCTTTGTTTGGTTTTGGAGTCAAATCTTGATGCTTGCAATAATAGGCCCCATGAGCCAAAGACCCCTTGAGTTAGTTTCTTTTCTTGTTTCCATAACAAAATAAGTAATGCAAGCAATCTAAAGGAGAAGAGATTAGTTTGGGCTCAGGGTCTCAAAAGGTGCAGTCCATCATGAGAGGGAAGATTTTTGGGATCGGTCCATCGCGGCAGAAACATATGGCGAGGTTCTTCACAGGGGAGATGGATCAGAAAGCAGAGAGCAGGAGAAGATGCAGGGCCAGGCTGTGCCACTCAAGCTTGTTCCCACAGAGCCACTTCCATCAGCCAGGACCCACCACCCCAAAGCTTCCACAAACTCTTGAAAGACCAGCAGCAATGGAGGACCAGGGATTTAACTTACCAGTCTATGGAGGATATTTTGGATTTACACCATAATATAGCCCATTACCTGTCTCTCTGTCTCTGTCTCTGTCTCTCTCTCTCTCTCTCTGTCTCTCTGTCTCTCTCTCTTCTATGTCTCAAGATGTAAACCCTCAGCTACCACCCCAGCACCATGCCTTCCTGACCACTGTTATGCTGCCCTCTGCCATGATGGTCATGAACTCTAATCCTCTGAAACTGTAAGCCGTAAATAAACACTCTTCTATAAGTTGCCTGGGCCATGATGTCCTATTACAGCAATAGACATAACTAAGAGAGTGAAGAAATTGGAGCACCTATGCAAAAAGGTAAAGGCAAAGATGTTATAAGCAAACACAGGGAGTTGTGTGTCTGGCTCCTTTGTGGCTAATTCTAGTCACTGGGCCGAAGTGACTCATATCATGTAACATATATACAGCGGGTGTGAAGCTTTTCCAAGTTGTAGCTGAAGTTACACTGAGATCTAGAAGCTATTTCAAATGATGGTATTGCCTATCAAAGCATACTATTGTCCTACAAATTCTTGTTATTATACTGTCAAATGCTGCATGCCAGAGCATTAACCATGCTTAGAAGGGAATTTATAGCATAATTGCATATATTAGGAAAGAAGAAAAGCTGAAAAAAATCAATAACCTTTGAATATTAGATTGAGATCCCTAGAAGCAGACCTTGAACCAATTCAAGGGCAAGGGGTTTATTAGGAATTAACTAATTAAGCTCAGACTGATACAACAAAGAACCACGGACCAGGTGCATTAAACAACAGAAATGGTTGTTCTCACAGGTCTGGAGGCTGCAACCTGAGATCAAAAGGATTGGTGTCTCCTAAGTCTCTCTCTGCACTTTGCAGATAGCTGTCTTCCCACCGAGTCTTCCCACCATGTCTTCCCATTGAATCTTCCCACCAATTCACTCTGGGCTTCTCTTCGTCCTTATCTCTCCCGGTGAAACACATCAATCAGATTGAGTGACAGCCCACACACATGATCTTATTTAAACCTAATTGCCCTTTTAAAGATTCTAGAGCTCAATACAGTCCTACTGCGCTATGAGGGTTAGAGATTCCAACCTGAGAATTTTGAGAGACATAGTTGTTGAATTTGGGGAATCCACATCTCAGCCGACCATAAGGGAACAGAATCATTGGGAGAAGCAGATGGAGAAGAGAGGAGTGGCATGAAGCAGCTGTCCTAGCAGGTAGCTGGAGCCCTGTTGTCCTTGAGTCCCAAGCAGAACTCTAGAAGCCTGTGCAGAACATACTTCAGAGTGATCTTAGCCAGCCAAGGAACCAGGATCTTAAATGCTATGGTCCATGGCTCAATAAGAGCTGGGGGAACCCTCCTTGTTCTAGCTTCGTGGTTTGTTTCCTTTTCAATCTCCTCACAAGAATTGACTTGAGTCCCATGGGAATTACTCTTTTTTTTTTTTTTTTTTTTTTTCTGAAGGGACCCTTCCAGTGCCTTCCCATTAGCTCCGTCTCCTCAAAACTTTGCTACCTTTTATGTGGCCACTCTGAGGACTACATTTTCAACAGAGAAGCCTCCAAGAGATAAGGTACATCCAACAAGTAGCATTTGCTGAAGTTTTGTTGTATAGTCAGAACATTTCTAGCAAGCGAAGCTAGTAACATGCACCAAAGAGTTGGTCTCAGTGAGTAAGGAAGAACTAAGTTTAGTGTAGAGGAGACTCTTTTCCTAGTTTGTTAGATGGGCATGATGTCAAACCTCCTGCTGAACACATGTGGCTATACCAGCACTTAGTATTGCTTCCAGCCTTTATTGGAAAAAGCCTCTTTTGCAGGGGGTGGTAATAATAAGCATGGACACTCATAACTGGTCAAAATGCTGATAGCACTGTTGAGTGCTCAGCCCTGAAGAGTGTGTCTATATCACTCCAGCCAAAGCTTGAAGGATATAATGCAAGAAAACTGTAAGAGCCCAAGGTTGAGGAGGAGAGCTGTGCAGTAGCATCTTCCAGAAGTGACATGGCTATTGCGCATGTGAACTCACTGAAGCTGTCGTTGTAACTGCACAAGACTGCCTACATCATCCTTGCATCACACATGGGAGGGCTCTTGAGGCCCTATTTTTCCATAGGAGATTATGGACTATTAATGGGTGCTGGGGGTAAGGGCATCATTTTCTTCAGTGATGTAGCTGCTGATAAGTTTGTCCACATTTTTGTAAGGAAGGCCCTACTCACATTCATGCATGATTAAACTCAGTGAGTCAAACTTGGAGAAGGACAGACATCAAAATGGGGGTTGGGACAAAAAGGGATCTCAGCAAACAGAAGAGGTAATAGAGAAAATGCCCCAAACTCAGTATAAGTATGTGTATGTGTACGTGTACGTGTGCGTGTGTGTGTATATGAATATGATGTATATGTACACTTATGGAAGGGCCAAAGAATTTTTAAAATATTTAAAGTTAAGGGAGATTGCCCTGTTAAAGGGATTGCTGCACTCATCCTACTAACCCCCAATTTAAAGGGTCCAACTTGAATTCTAAAACTTAAATTATAAAAACCGAGCTACAGCAAGAGGCATGGCCTCTCAGCCAGTTCCCAGAATCAATCCAGCTCACAGATTCGGAGCCCTCTGAATGATAGAGAAGCCGGTCCCCCGGAGGAAAGATCGTGGTACATTGCTAAAGATTGATGTTGTTAATCTTCCTCCCGGCCTCCCCCAAAGGGACGTCTAACCTTCCACTAGGGTTAAGTGAACATTGAAGAAAATGAAATAATCAGATCTCTTGGATGCTGCTGGACACTGGCTCTGAACCGAATCTGAATCTGGAGAACCCAGTTGGAACGGAGGCTTATGGAAAGAACATATGCATTAGTTAATAATGTTTTATTTCAGTTTTGTTTCACAGTGGCTCAGTGGCTCTCTGGACCCATCCTGTGATTATTCCTGCAGGTCTAAAATGCATAATTGGAAGAGACGTACTCTGCGGCTGGCAGAATCCCCCCATTGATTCACTAATCTTAAAATGTGGGCCAATATAATGAGGAAGATCAAGAGACAGCCACGAGAACTTTCCTGGCCTTGGGAAAATAAATCAAAAGCAATAGCACATCTGTGTGGGGAGTTCAGAGATTAGTGCTAACATCCGGAACCTTAAAGCCGCAGGATGCTTTCCATCAGATCCCCACAGACCTTGCCTGCTGACACCATGCAGACAGCAGCTAGGTCCGGAGAGTGACCCTGCATTATCAGAAGCATGGCCAGGAGGTGGCTGCCGCTGCAGCTGCTGCACACCTGATGCGGCTTTCTTGCTTGAACAAATGAACACGTCTTGGATTTAGCACGAAACGATCAGTCTGGCCAATCCACTTTTCTTTCTTTATATATATATATATGTATCAGTAAGGACCACCAGAAGCAGCTTGCAGTACTTTTGCTGCCTTGTCTCTGAGATGTCCAACCCTCCAGCACTGCTTTGTAAGTTGTTTCATGAGGATCTCAATGGTCTTTTTCTTCCCAGTGATCACAATAATCAACAACATTGATGATATTATTCTGATTGGAACAAATAAGCCAGAAACACAACACAACACAACACAACCCCAGTTAACCAGCTACTTTAGACTCCTTCTTAAGATTTGTGTGAGTGGATGATAAAACGTCAGAGGTTCTTCTACCTCAGTGAGATTCATAGGGATTCAGCTCACACATTCTTTCTAAAGAGAAAGGGTGCTGCATGTGATCCATCCTACAACCCAGTAAGGAGCCTACTAGGTGTCTGTATTTCGGAGGCAACACATATCTCGTGTGAGTGTGTTACTCCCGTCTATGGAGTGAATCAGAAGGCATCTAGTTTTGAAGGGTCCTCAGAATAAGAAAAGGCTCCATCTGCAGCAGAAATAGACAGCAGGGATACTAGACAAGCTCCTTGACCACTTGGGCTGCGTGGTAGCAGGTCTCGTGACACTTGAGGTATCAGCAGAAGACAGAGGGTTGTTTTGTGCTGTGTTATGTTATGTTGTGCTGTGTTCTTTTCACCCTTGGCAAGCTCCTATGAAGAGTAGTTCTGCTAAAATGATGCTTTATCTATTGTAACAGCATGTATTCTGTGTGTCACTGTTTCTGACCGAGGGGGTACATCAATGGGCACATGTTAATGGATTTTAGCTTACAGCACTATCCACCATCCTGAAACAGAATGGCTTAGTAGAAAGGTGGGATGGCCTTCAGAAGGCCCAGTCACAGCATCAGCAAGACAGCAATGCCTTGTAGGGCTGGATCTAGGTTCTCCAGAAGGCTTTGCTTGCTCTCAATTGGCATTGGGTATGTAGTACTGTTTCTTCCATAGGCAGCATTCAAGGGCCCAGGAACCGAGGATGGTGTGTAGACTTAGGGACCCACTAACAAATTTTGTTTCCTGTTCCCATGAGTTTTTCTGTACTGGCTCAGAAATGTCAGATTCAGAGGGACAAATACTTGTGTCAGGAGACAAACCTGTCATTGTGTTGAGTTGGGAGTTTTAAGGTTTCCACCCGGCCACTCTGAACTCCCCGTGTTTCTGAATCAGTAGGTGAAGGAGCCTTTATGCTGTCTAGAGTGACGACCCCAACTCTCAAGGTGGGAGGATGGATCCTCGGAGTTCACAGCAGACATAAGGCAAAGTATGTCGGGACACAAGCGATTTCTTAGGGTGCCTTTTGATATTAGCAGGCAGTGTGATTCAATGAAAAACTGATAACAGAAGCTGATCAGAAAAACCAATGCCTCAGACCCTCCATGAAGGAAAGCTTGCATCATACCACCGTGGAAAGGAATGTCGGCAGCTTAAGCTCTCCCTGAAGGCAAAGGGAATACAGGATGGTTAGAATAAAGTCACAAAACTCAGCTTCATTTATATAACCAGTTACAGAAATGAGGGTTGTAATTGCCCTAAATACTTCTTATTTTGTTGTTTGTTTTTCTTTTATCAGGATTCCATATTCTGGTTCAAAGTTCTCACTTTCGAAGGAAGAAATGAAAACAGTCTTACATCACCACAGACCTTCAGCTACCTCTTCCATTTCCAGCTCACTCTGATCTTCCTTTAGTAGAAGGCAAAAATATATTTTCTCATAAGGGGATATTAACCCGATGATAAGCAAGGAGAAATATGTGTAGAAAAAGGCCTGAGAAAATGATCCCGTCTACGAATTAATAAAACATAAACTTTCAAATATTAATGCTTTTAATTAGCACATGAAATACTGGGCTCCGTTGTGACATTTCTATACATGTATATCATTGTACTTTCCTCATACCCCATATATATTTTAAAATATGTTTTAGAGAATATAAATTTGTTTTCTTGAACTTCTGAAGGCTGGAAATCTGAAACGGAAGTGTCTGTGGGTTCACATTCTTTCCAGATGAGTGAGGTAAGACTCCTTCCCGGTGTCGTCCTCACTTCTGATGGCTCCCGGAGATCCCCGGTGTGCCTTGCCTATGTCTTATCTGACTCAGTTCCGCCTTCACACTTAATCAGCTTTCCTTAATCAGCTCACAAGCCCTTCTTTTATAACCTACGGTCATTGGCTGGAGGGCTTAGCACAGTTCAGTGTGACTTTGTCACACCTTTGTCTAGATTCAGGCACTGTTGTGTGGCATGATCTTGCTCTTACACTCTCTCTGTCTCTGCCTCTGCCTCTGTCTCTGTCTCTCCCTGTCTCTCTGTCTCTCTCTCTGTCTCTGTCTCTCTCTTTCTCTCTCTCTCTCTCTCTCTCTCTCTCTCACACACACACAAATAATTAAGGGTGTTTCTTCAGTGTAGTGGTCCTCACACTCACCTAACAGACAAGTAAGTGTAGAACAAAGCAACAAAGCTCAGTCCTCAACACTGTGCATCTGAGTTCAGAATTTCTAGGGGCTTTTGCAGAATAGAAGCGATTTGCATGTAGATGGCTGTATTAGAAATGGGAAAATAACACAGCAGTAGAGGATGCAGGTGAAAGGTCGGAGACAAACAGGCTTGCTCAAATGGCGGTAGGGTGGCTCTGTTGGTGACTATTGTTTTTATGTTCATGTTGCTATAATATTGCTGCTAGACACAAGTAGCTTTGGGGATGCTGGTAAACTCCCTCAAACTTGTTCCCTCCTTGGTGAACATGTTGGTTAAAGCTGTCATGCGCTCCGTCAACATAATCCAGGGATTGTATGCAGAAACCATCAAATAGAGGACTAGTAGTGTGCTGGAGGCGAGGAAAGGGTCTCATAGAAGAACTGAGTGTGGCGACAGCCAGACAAGGTGGCTAGAGGAAACGGGGGAACATTTTCTTACTGTTAGTCCTGCTGTGTCACTTGGGATGACCAAAATGCTATCAGGCTTCTGCTGTAGGTGCATAGCAACCTCTTTGGTGACACGGCCACAATGTCCTATAAGATAGGAAAGAAGAAACTCTTCTCCCGTGACCCTTGCCTCCCACCCCCATAAGACTCACTCCTCTAAGACAACCATCTCCTAGGCTCTTATCTGTGAGTGGAACACCCAGGGGGCTGAGGCAGGAATACCTGGATTTTGAGGATAGCCTAGGCTACAAAGTGAGAGTTCCAGAGCAGGCTGGGCTACATAGTGAGACCTTGTGGGGGCGGGGAAAGTAACAAACAAACAAACAAAAAAAAGGAGCCATTCTCCTAGGCAGAAGAGAATGAACTTGAAATCTTTCCTTCTGTTTTATTCTTTTCTTAGACGTGTTGGCTGTTTACGTAGAAGACGTGTCCTCAGCAGGAAAGACTGGCTATGTAAACTGTATACTTGAAAATATGCCAAGGGGCCCTAAGCCTGTGGACTACAGCTTGATTTAGGAAAGATCACTGTGGAAGATAGCAGGGTGTAACTGACATTCTCAAAGCAGAGTTCAGTGTTGGCACCGGGAACAAATCTATTTATAAAGAGTCCAGTCTCCCAGACCTACTGATGTGCCCAGGAGCAGCACCACCTCCTAGTCCAGAGTCCACCACCCCAGCCTGCCTTACTTCTTCACACGGGGTTCTCGGGAGGTTAAGAGAGTTTATTTTGAAATGAAATGACAACTGGAAGAGGCTTTCATTTTCATATGGGAAAAATCCTCGTAAAGTCTTGCTTTCTCCCCGTGAGCGTTCATCACGGCCGCCTGGAATGCTTTCTGCAGCCAAGTTCTAGTTGATCTTATAAATCTTTCCTTGATCTGGAATTTTTCCCCTCCGCACATTTGTTCTGCTTAAACCTTTCGGCACATTTGTTAACTTGAGTGACATCTGGGAAAAAAAAATCGCCACCCCATTAACTTGAAGTCATCCAATCTGCGGGATGCACGCAGTGCCTTTAATGGGGATGGCTTGGTTCCCTCCCAGATGTTCCTTTTCAGCAGACATCATTGTGTTTTAAAACTTTGGATAATTATAGCTCTGTAAACCTAGGGTACAGATCTGTTGGCTCCAGCCAGCCCCTGCTCCTTATGTAATAGCTCCATTGTTTAGTAATCTCTCTATTCACAAAGCGAAGGGATCCCTGTCAGCAAAGGCATCTATTCAAAGCACCTTCCCGATGCTCAATGCTGATGCTCAACAGTAGCAAAGGCGGTGAACCTCTTGAACGGAAACATCCACGGGGACTTGGCCACACATGTGACCAGGGATGTTTCTCCCCCTTACTTGAGCCAACCATTCTTTAGAAAAGTCACCTTTTCTTGACAAATCGGCTTTCCAGCAACATTTCTTTTGTGGGTGAAACCCCTGCTAAAGCAGGCGACCCCAGTGGGTGGGGCAGGCCGAGTGTGGGGTGTGGGAAATGCTATAAACATTACAGCTGGACCTGAGATGGGATGCAGAACCCTGGGGAGTGGTCCATCTGCGCCCTCCCCGAAGAGGAAGGAGGGAGAAATGTCCTTAAACTACAAAGAATAATTTCTGTGGGCACCGTCAAGAACCAGCAGGGACCTCGCTGTGTAAAGAGATTCTTATATTACATTGGGGACATGGCAAGAGGGTTTAATACACCAAGTTTCCCAAATGTTGGGATTCAAGGGATGTTAAAACCCAGATAGCTCTGGCTCTCTTCCAAGCAGGCTCACACGGGAGCACGAGCCATCTGAAGCACTTGTTCCTTCGCTGCTGTTTCTGAGGGTCCTTGGGAAATGTCCCAAGCAGCCAAAGATCCAGAAGGGGTGAGCAAGGAAACCACCCAGCCGATGCTCACTGCTCCTTCATCTCCCAGAGTCTTAGGAAAGGGCAGAGATGAGTGAAGGAAGAGACGGCGTGAGAGTGGTTTGAATGAATACAGTAAATGGTCCAAGTAGAGACCCTATGTGAGGCTGGTTTACTCCGAACCTAGAAGGTGAAGCTAGCATAATGTCCCCTCCAGAATCAGAGTACTCAAAACTATTGGGAAAATGGCCATTCAGCAACTCAAGACACACGTATGCATGTGTGTGTGTGTGTGTGTGTGTGTGTGTGTGTGTGTGTGTGTGTAATGTGCATGTGTACATCCATGTATAGGCATATATGCATATTTGTATTGAAGGGCTTAAATATTATCTTAATGTAAACACAGTTAAAAATCTTTTCATGACTCGCCTTATTAACTAAAGTAGAACCTTCCAAAACTCTACCCTGCTCAAAACTCCCCTCTGAAGAGTTTCTTACAAATTCAAGAAGGAGACAGATTGTGGGTTCCCATTGACATTGAGGAAAACCAAAGACTCTTCCATCCCTTCCTCTTGATGCTTTAAACTTGTCTCACCTTTTTTTGTGGAGGTTGATAAGCAAATCTTCGTCTTTATGAGCCACTCTTGAATAACTGCATGGATGTGCATAAAGGAACCTATGTTTTCTCTTTAATCTATTATCAGTTTTACGTCCATAGCTGTTCAAGGCTAAGTGTGAGATAAGCGCTGTCATCTCAGTGCGCATATGTGCGTGCCACACATACACAGAGAGAGACAGAGACACACAGAGAAAGACAGAGAGAGTGAGAGAACTGATATTCCCTGTAAACATGCCAAACTAGGGAATACTTTGGCTATAACTACCACTGTACCAGTTTTGTTTTGTTTTTTGTAAGATTTATTTATTTTTATTATATGTAAGTACACTGTAGCTGTCTTCAGACACTCCAGAAAAGGGAGTCAGATCTCATTACAGATGGTTGTGAACCACCATGTGGTTGCTGGGATTTGAACTCAGGACCTTCAGAAGAGCAGTCAGTGCTCTTACCCACTGAGCCATCTCTCCAGCCCCCTGTACCAGTTTATTTACTCACCCATGAGTTACAAACACACAGTTCAGACTGTGGATCTGCCCCTGCGGTCCGTTTCTGTTCCTGCCTGCATTTCTAGGCTCAACCAGGGCCGTACAATTGACACCTTTCAGATGCCAATGTTCTTAAGCCATCCAACACTTGACTTCTTTGCCTCAAAGCCTGAGAGGTCCAAGCATGGCTATCACACAGACCTAAGACAGAACTCATGAAGGTCAAAGACACAGGCAGGGTTCACTGTTCTGTGGCATGAGGATGGCAGCTTTCAGATTTGGGTCAGAGGGGAATGCAAGGCAGAAGTGACAAGGAGAAGACCATATTCAACTGCCAGGGCCAAGTACTTTCTATTAGGTGGCTTCGAAAAGCAGACATTTGTTATCACACTGTTCTAAATCTGGAGCTCCTAGCACAGGACATTGGGGGAACCCTGCTCCCTTTTAGGCACTAGGAAGAGATCTATTTTAAGCTTCTCTCCTGCCTTCTGGTAGATCCTTTGCTCATGGTAGCCAGACTCTAACCTTTACACAATGTTCTCCTTATGTGTCTACGTTTCTTTTATTATGAGGATGCTCAGGTCTTACAGGGCGGTAAGCCCACTCTGCTCCAGAATAGAATCACCATGATCAATTCTTAGACCTGTAAAACTCTTTCTAAACACTCACTTACTTTTAATTTGAGAATCTGTGTTCCTTTGTGCGTGTGCAGCGCGCATGGGGAAGGCAGAGGGCAACTTGCTGGAGTTAGTTTCCCCCTCCCACCGTGAAGTCCTGGTGATGGGACTTAGGTGGTAAGGCTTAAGCAAGCACACCCTCCCCTGTTGAACGAGCCCACCAGCCTGCACCTCTGATTTCTAAGCATAGTCTTATTCTGAGGCTTTTGGAGTTAGGAGTTAGACATAGGAATCTGTGTGATGAGCCCACCACCTAGATGACCCAAATATGTTCTTTTACCTGTGAAATAATTTCATACAATGCCAACATCCTTGATATCGCAACAGTCTTAACTATTGAGTTAAGTAACATCAAGAGAATTAATGAGGCACTCCTCTGGGAATTTTTTTAAAGATTTATTATATATATATGAGTGAGTACACACTGTAGCTGTATAGATGGTTGTGAGCCTTCATGTGGTTGTTGGGAACTGAATTTTTTAGGACCTCTGCTCGCTCCTGTCAACTGCGCTCTCTCTGGCCCAAAGATTTATTTATTATTATAATTCCTTAAATGTGCCAGGAAAGGGTGTTAGATTTCATTACAGATGGTTGTGAGCCACCATGTGGTTGCTGGGATTTGAACTCAGGACCTTCAGGAGCAGTCAGTGCTCTTACCCTCGAAACCATCTCACCAGCCTGCCCTTGGGAATGTTTCTGAGAGCATTTCCAGAGTGCACTAAGTGAATGAGGAGACTCACCCTGTGTGGGAGCTGCACCTGCTCACGGGCTGGGCTCCAGGACTGAGTACAGGGGAGAGAGCATGCTGGGTGAGAGCATTTATCTCTCTTTGCTTCCTGGCCTCAGACACAGTGTGATCAGCTGTCTTCTACTGTGGCTTCCGTGCTCTTCCTGCAGATATGGACTACAGCCCTTTAAAGACACCCTCGACTTCCTAGTGTCTCCTCTTGTCTGGTATTTGGTCTCGGTGAGAAGAAAAGACTTGCTAATCATCATTCGTTGTCATTGCTCAGCGTTCCAAGCCCACCCACGTTTGGAAGGGTAAACTGCTTCACTCCAATCCTACTGATATTAAATGCTAATCACACTCAAAACAGTATCTGCAGAACAGTATCTACACAGGTCTTAAACAAACAACTGGGCATGGCAGTTTCATCAAGTCAATATGTAAATCTTTTGACAAACATACTTTGTGACAGTTAACAGAAATGTGTCTAAAATAGAGGAAAACCAGGAAGAGACAAGTGGAAGATATAAGGTAAAGGTTTTTTTTTTTTTTTTTTTTGTCTACTTGTCCTTGGCAGTGTACCCGGGTGACTGACTGACTGATGACTGCACAGGGCTTTGGGTCAGAGGAATGGGTGGGACTTTGTATTGTCAGTCAAGGTAGAGCCATGAATTTTTTCTTGGTGTAGGGCATATGTTATGCTGTGGGTTTGGTTTGTTTCCTAAGGGTTCATGCTGGATGCTTGCATGCAACAATATTAAGAGGTGGTGAGACCTTTAAGAGGTGGGGCTTAGTATAAGAAACTTAGGTCGTGGGGCTGGAGAGATGGCTCAGTGGTTAAGAGCACTGACTGTTCTTCCAAAGGTCCTGAGTTCAATTCCCAGCAACAAGATGGTGGCTCACAACCATCTGCAATGTGATCTGACGCCCTCTTCTGTTATGCGCTCATATACATAAGATAAATAAATAAATAAATCTGAAAGAAAGAAAGAAGGAAGGAAGGAAGGAAGGAAAGAAAGAAAGAAAGAAAGAAAGAAAGAAAGAAAGAAAGAAAGAAAGAAAGAAAGAAGGAAAGAAGGAAAGAAGGAAAGAAACTTAGCTCATTGTGGATGGTGCCTTTGGAAGGGGTTAATATAGTGCTTATGGGTCCCTGATTGTTATGAACAGGGTAAGCATGACCCTCTGTCCCATCCTGAGTTGCCCTCATTTCTTATCACAGTATATGGTAACTGTTCTACATATTTCTGCCACCATGGTACCATTTGCCATGTGAGGCTCTCACCAGAGGCAAGAAGAGCCTGGCAACATGTTATTGAATCTCAAGAGCCATGAGCTGAGTAAACCACTTTCCTTTTTATAGCACCCAGCCTTGGGTTTTTTGTTAGACCAGCATCAAACGATCTCTTGCAGAGAAGCTGCCGAGTGAGCTGTAAGATGGCATGTGGAAGCGGTGCCAGGAGGAGCCTGAGAAGTTCGAGAATAAGTCCTCTTCCCGGTTGCCTCTTAGGTGTGTAGGTATTTTGAGCCAGAGGTCAAAGAGAATCAGCAGACACAAGAAAGGCCCTAAGAACAGGATGTGTGTTTTCCTTCGTGAAGGAATTCATTTATAAAGGAAATTTCCATTTGAGAAGTCTCTCCCACACCAGAAAAGGGAGGAATCCACATGACGTACCTTCCTGAACAACTCTCTTCACCTGCTTGTCCCATTCACCTTCCTACAGCTGCCTTGACTCGGTTTAAAACTGTCTATGTTCTTGTCATTGACTTGTGGGGGGAGGGTTACTTATCTCTGGGTATTTCCATGTCTTAGCACAATGCACATGTTAATAAACTTCTGTTTGTTTTTCCGTTATTAACTTGTGGTTTGTATAGGGCACCATCTGGAGATCTGAGGAATAGCAACAATTCTTTCCCTGCAAGACCTGGAAGACGACTTGCAGATCTTGGGTGGGTACACTGATAGAGGAAGCTAGTCAAGGTCTAATGAGCAAGTCTCACTAAACCAATAGTCAGCCTTACCCTTCTCCCCCCTCCCCATGACTTAAAGAGCCACTTTTGCAAGGATGTCTCTTAGGTGCCTATCTTGCTAGAATCTTCAGCACAAAGGATTAAATCAAGATCTCAATAGATTGCACCCAACCTTGGAAAAGTTCATCAGGGCCAACGCAATCCTTCGCTGGGAGAATGCAATGGATCCACTGAGCACAAAAAAAAAAAAAAAAAAAAAAAAAAAAAAAAAAAAAAAAAAAAAAAAAAAATCTTCCAAGTCACTGGTCTTCTGATTCTCACCTTGCAAATCTGAAAAGAGCGAAATTCATAGACCACAGGGGCACGAATTAGAAAAGATCTGGATCACAGATTTATGGTGGCAGCTTGAGGGAGTAGGCAGAGTTCCCAGAGAACAGGAGTGTGTCCCTGTTAGTCTAAGGGTTTGGATGTCAGGAACTACAGTGGGACATGAGGTAGAGGGTGAGCTGGTCACCTCTTCTCAGTTTGCTGTGTCCTCAGGTCCAGGCAGTATTCATTTAGGGGGAGAGAGATGCTGAGATCAACCTCCCGAGGGCATCCCTGGCCACTGAACAGAACTGCTGACAGAACGGGGGATATTTGTGGCTTTTAGCCAAGGACCAAACTATTTACTCTTGGGTCCGCTTCCTTCCTTGAGGCTGCCTGACAAGTTCCTCTCTGTTCTCATCTCAGGCTGCTAGGAGTTTTCTGGTCTCAGCCCGAGATCCCAGTCACAACACAAAGTGGCAACGTGGAGCTGTTCATTTACTTCTGCACTTAATTTATGCTGGAGGGCATGGAGGGAGAAATCAGGAGGCTGAGAGAGAAGGCTGCGTCCATCCGTCCGTCTGCCTTGTTTCCAAACACAAAGCCCCAGCTGCTGGATGAGGGCGAAGGCAACCTCACTGCACACCTTCCTAAGCAGTTCCTTGGAGCCCACTGCTTGTTCCTATTTCTTAGGGTTTGTCTGACTTTCCCCATTCTATTTTAGCTGCACGGGAAGAAAGAAGAGAGAATGGGTAGCCTATTCAGCATCCCACGGTGCAGAAAACATCTGGCACATCTCTTTCCCTTGTCTGGCTAACACACAATCATCACCTCGCTGCTGCTCAGAGTGTCTGCCTGTCCATTCATGGAGACTGAGGACACAAGCCTACAATAGCCTGAGCCTGGAGCCTCCCATTGACAAAGGATGGGACTCCACACTGTAGGGTATCGGTAGTGGTGATTTCCATTTCAAAACTGCACTTGCCAGACTTGATTTAAACAACATGACTGTCCTCAGAGATGACACTTGGCTGGTTGCTCTTCGAAAGGCTTCCACACACTCTCTGCAGGAACCTGTGAGCACCATTGCCCATTGCTTACTACTGTCACTCAGTTAGTCCAGACGACGGCCACACACAACTTTCTGCAGCAACATCCTGCCAAGCTGTGGAGCAAGAGGACAACCCCAGAGATACCTCTAATAACAAGCCAATCAAATCAAAATGTGCCTTTGTCCACTCCACTGTGATTCCAGTCACCCTTTCTTCCCAGATATCTCTTTTTAATCTAATTACATACAATACTTTTCACTTTAGAAAAAAAAACCATGTTAACTTCTGTCGTTAACAATCCTGTTCTCCGTTTACCTGTGAGCAGGCAACCAAGTTTTCTCCTCATGTAAATGCCACAGCGGTTTGCTTTCTGTGTACAAACTAGCATATATGTGTGGGGTTTTTTTCTATCTCCCTCAAGGTCAAAAGATTACTATCTATAGACCTTTCCATTCAAGCTTTTTATCCTCAGCTAAGAATCGTACAACCTGTCTTCTTGCACGCACCCGAGGAAAGCCAGTTCTAATCACCATGGAAGAGGAGCCATCCTGCTTATACTAGGCACTGTGAAAATGCCACTATTCGCAAATGTTTCATCCGCTTGGCAAATATACAATGCAGCACAGAGAGATTCACCGCAGAGGCAAAGGACTCTGGGGGTGGGGGTGGGGCAGAAATGGAATGTGCTGAGCTGCTAGACAGTCCCTGTTCTACCACCGACCTTCGATGTCTGGGTGACTGTAAGGACTGGGATCTGCCTTTGCCTTTGTACAGAAAGGTGTCTCAGACCTGATTCAGACCTTCATTTACCGATGGGATAACTGAGTTGGAGAAGCAGAGAAATGGAGCAACCATGGTAGTGGCCAGGAAGTGGCTATGTGATCATGCTGCCAAGAGCAAAAATCCTAAAGAATGACTTTATAAGCCAGGTACAGTGAGTGATGCACACCTTTAATCCCCGTGCATGGGAGGCAGAGGCAGGTGCATCTCTGAGAGTCTGAGTCCGTCCTGATCAACATAGTAAGTTAAAGGCCTAGTCTCAAAAAAAAAAAAAAAAAAAAAAACCAAAAAACAGAAAACAGAAAACAAAAAACAAACAAACAAAAAACCCAAAAAACAAACAAACAAAACACCCAACAAAACCAAAAGAAGATGCTACATGAGCATCAGACTCCTGAGCCAATATGCTGCTAAGGAATTGGAATTCCTTCAGGAACCTCATGCTGGAAGAGAGAAAGGACAGTGTCCTGGTATTATCCAGAGTGTGAATTAGATCACACTCACTTCTGCTAACTTACAAAAGCATCTTGCAGGATACACTGGAGCTGAGTGGCTGATGGGTGGGGCCACATTGGACTGCTTAGTTATGCATGCCTCTTGCCTTCTATTTCAGCCTAAACCTCCAGTCAGAACTTCCGAATATGGGCTGCAGGCGTGGGGGTGGGGAGGTGTCACTAGACATCTTTATCTGTCCCTTCTTCTCATGTGGTTGTGCTCAATTGATCCCCTTTCTCTGCTTCTCTTTACTTCTTGTCTCTTCAATTGCCCCCCCCCCTCCAGGTTGGGTTGGTGCACCTAGATGTCGGGGTGCATGCTTTGACCCTAAAAGCATTGATAGCAATTGGAACCCAAGTGTGCTGATGCTGATTGAAACAGAATCTGAGTTAGCGTGGGTAATAAGGACCACCAGCCACCGCAGTTCAGCAGCTGAGGTGTAGTTGAATCTTATCATCCGTCATGACTGGTGGCTACTTCCTACCTCTCTCTCTCTGTCTCTCCTGTCTCTCTCTCTTTGTCTCTGTCTCTCTCTGTCTCTCTCTGTCACACACACACACACACACACACACACACACACACACACACATTTCCAAAACCGACATTTGCTTTGAAGGTTGGCCTATACCTAGGCCAAACATAAAGAAGTGTCTAGAAACCAGCACCCCCTTCTCTGCAGCCCCTGTCAAGCTCTTTCTGGGTTCAACCATAGCTCAGGAACAGACATTACCTCATGTCTCAGCACCCCATCTCTGGGCAGGCTCCCCCTTGCCCTCTCTCTATGCTCTTCTCAGGGAGAGAAGAAGGGGTGCCATGTTGGCATGCTGAGAGGAGTGACTTTTTTTTTACTCAAAGGCAGAAAAAAATTACATTTAGTTGAAGGGTAAAGACAAAGTCAAGAAGATGCGTGTGAGCCCATTTCTTGCTTCTTTCTTCAGACGAAGCTTTGCCTTTCTTTTCTAGCTTTGGATGAATGAAGTTGTCACAGTCAGGTCGCTTTCAATAGGGTCTCAGAAAAAACGCCTTTGCCACCCTAACTAACCTCATTTGGCCAGGGCACACATTTAGACGTCTTTCTCCAATTTCTTTATTCTACACATATCTTCCCCTAAATATTCCCATTCTTGCCTCCCGGTGGTATGGACCATTCTTTATAAAGATTATGGCTTCTTAGCCCAGCTCTGTATTTGCCCCCAATCTCTTACTGCCACAGAGCAATGGTACATGTGAAGGGGACAAGAGACAGCTAAGACCTGGTAGACCTGTTATAGGAAGAGAACTTTGGCGGAAACAAATTGCTGTTTAGTTAAATGTAAGTTGCTTCCTAGAGTTCACCTGCTATATATACATGTTTAAAAGAAAATACTCTTTTTTTTCTCTCTTAATGAATTATGCTGCCACCCCTAAAATTGTCTTTGACAGGTGACAGTTGGCCAGTTTCTTTTCCTTCGCTGCCTAGCATCACAGGGTGAAATGTCTTCATCACCTGGAAGCTGTGTGCCAGTGTGGCCAGGTCACAGGCTTCCTTGGTTTTCCACTGTAACTATTGCAACCGTCCCGCATTCTGGTTCCTAAGACCTTCTTCAGGAAACCACACCAGTGACCTTCAGAAGGCCAGAACTCTTCACCCTGAATGTTTGAGCCTTCCCTCTCTCTTAACGCCTGGCTTTCTGCCAGCTGAAAGCAGAAGGCCGTTAGAGATTCTAATCTCCCGGTACAAAGTCTCTTTGGCATCGACAGTCAGATGTCACCTGGGGTCACCGTGGCCTATTTGAGGTGCAGAGTTCTGGGTAGTTTCAGTTGTGCTTGCAGCCGATTCAGAGAGCAAAAGCCGAAGTCTAACAGGAAGGTTGGTTGTCTGAAGTGTGCTAAAAATACTTTGACGTTTGTTGCTTGTGAATGGTTATTTTTAGTCTGAGGAAGTGGATTTAACATAGACCCGGGGGCCCGGTCGTGGCTGACAGAACCAGTGAGGTGTGCACCTGGATAAAGCCGTCCATTTCTGTCTGTCTGCTCCACACTTCTTCCTATGTATGCCCTGGACATGGAGGAGGACGAGACAAAACTGATTCCAGGTCTCTGTCTGCAGCGGGACCTCTCTCTTCCTCTCTGAAGCTGCTGGCCGATGAGAGGCAGGCCAGATCCAGAAGTCAACAGCTGGGCTTCAGACCCCACGAGGCACTGTCCCCTCTGCTAGAGAATACAGTCTGTGGCTTTTGAAGCCTCTGCCCTGTAGTGCTGGGCTCAGTAGAGTCTAGGTGGTTGGTTGCTAACAACTGTCACCTAATTGTCACATGAGCAGGATAACCAGACTCCTGTCCTCTAGAAGGTTCCTGCCTCATTGCAGCCTCTCCAAACTGAAGAATGAGCAGGGAGTTGGGGTACAGGTTGGTTCTTTGGCTTCTCATTCCTTGTAGGTTGACTGAGCAGTAGGGGAGGAATGGCCGTATACTGAATACCCTCCTGGTATGTCCCACTTCTATGCTATCAAGCAAGGTTAGTTACTGAAGCAAGTTAAGGTAAAGAAGCAAGAGGCGAAACCCAGAGGATCTCAAGTGGACCCTAACTGTTGTACCAATGGCAGGGGCTAAGGAATGGCAGATTAGGAGTGGCCACTTGGATCCCACTGTACCTGGGACTGCAGACTGTCTTAGCAGAGCTCTCTCACGGATATTGTGATGAACCAGCTAAGGGTTACTGCATCGTTCTTAGTCCGCTTGTGCTGTTCTAGCAAAATGTCACAGATCAGGTGGCTTAAACAGCAGGCATTCATTTCTTACAGTTCTAGGGGCTCAGAAATCCACGACCAAATGCCATTCAACTGCAGATCCTGGTCACACTCCCTGGCTGCCTTCTGGCTGTGTCTTCACATGTCCCTTTCTCTCTTCCTCTGAAGGGACAGAGACCTCTGCTGTCCCCTTCTCTTCTTGTAAGACCAACAGCCCTACTAGATTGGGGCCCACCCTTGTGACCTTATTTAATTTGAATTCCATCCTAAAGATCTCACATCCAAATAGTCACCGTGGAGACTGAGACATCTACACACAGACTTAAGGAATGGGGGACACACTCTGGCCATAGCTCCTGCAGCCAGGGAACCAACTGCAGCCAACTTTGCTGTTGGGACCCTTTCACACTTTGGGGGTACTCTAGGTCCAGGTATCCCAAGGAACCCCCATGTTCCTTTGTCAGGAGACTATGCTCAGGCTTCTGGTACTATCTTGAAAGGACAATGGTGAGAGTTGGCTTCCTTTCATAAATGATAGTTTTTGACCAATGAATGGCGGGCAGGAAGGAAGCAAAGATGCTCTGGTTTTTTTCAGCCTCTGGACAGGACAACAGCAGCTGTCTAGAGGAAACTCAGAGATTATATAAGTCACATCCCAGATGTCCCCTCCCTGATCCCTCCCCTGAGATTTACCCTGTCCCAGCATCTTTCTTCTTTGTGCTTCCCAGAGTTCCTGAGGAGGGCTTGCGTCTGGAAAGCCCAATAAAAATAAACAAACAGTTAAGGTACAAGACCCAAGACCCAGGTCTGAGCCAGAAGCCCCTCTGCTCAGATGTCTCCTCTCCACTTTAAGGTTTAGGCTCGCTACAGCATTCCTAAAGATCTGTAGTAAATGAAAGGCCTCACTGTGGAACAGCAGCAGGTAAAGGCTTTTCTGCTTTCTGGAATCTTCTTGACCATTCTAGCTCAAAGTCAGCACTAGCATCCTAGAGGAAACCCTGCTTCATTTTCTTAATTATCTCAACCTGGGCCTCATCAGCCAAAGCTTCCATTCCAATCACATCAGCACACCTGGTGTCTGCCTCTCTTCTTACTGTAGATAACAATGCTAAAGGGACCTTTTGTGGTTTTCTCCATCTTTGAAAAACTTTCCTAAAATAGCTTGGATTCCCTTTGCCTTGTTTGCCTGCGTCTAAAGATTCCTGAGAATCCTGACCACACTTTCAGAATTCAGCAGGAAGAGTGTTGTAGGGAGTTGGCTATCCATGTGCTTCCAAGGCTTCACCCCTGGAAGAGAGGCCAATTGAGAAGAAGGGGAAAATAAGTCAAGTTAGACTGTGAGCAGCATCAGCCTTTGGCCTTGTGGTAGTAGTGACAGGTTTGTAGCTTAGAGGGTCTTGCCTGTGCTCTTGACCCTCAAGGTTAGGTGGCCTGGTGAGGTACATCATCTTCACTGAGAGTTGAGGCTAGAGGAAGGAATGTCTTCACCTCGCACCTCAGCTATACCTTTGAGGAATGGTGCAATAGAGGACTGGGAAACAATGACATCCTTGCCAACAATGCTATTTTAATTAAAACAGTGGTAATTTAATTATCTTTTGATGGTTAAAAAAAAAAAAAGAATGAGCAAATTAAAATTCCGTGTATTTTAGAAAGGCCAAGCAGTTTCTGGGAGGTCAGAGGTTACTACTGGCAAGCATGTTTAAGGTAAAGGACATCACACCTGCTGTTTCAGGGGCGAACGAGCAAACGCAAAAACAGGCCGGAGAAAAGTCTGCCGGCAGAGTTCAGTGCTCGCTCAACTGGGTTCCAGATTCCCATGAATCTCAGTGAACCCTGGTAGAGGAGGCAGGGCTGTGTGAGAGATGGCCTCTTGCTAGCCCAATGCTTATTCTTTATTCCTTAGATAGCAGTGTTTCCACTTGGCCTGTCTTTCCCATTATCACATTAGCATACAGTGCTTGGTGTGCCGCAGATGCTCAATATATGCTTGAGAGGGATGACGGAGTTTACCAAAGCAACTTGCTTCTCTATAGCTCTCCGCTGAGGAGGGGAAGGAAAGAGGAGGAGCTGCTAGAAGGAAGAGATGCATAAAGATTCTAGGAAGATGGAGCCGGAGCGGGTGGAATTCTTCTGTTTAGATAAGAATGGGGAAATTTGTCTTTACCCCATGAAACCTGAAGTCCCAGAGGCTTTGGAGTGATATCCTCTTCTACCAAGGCTGAACAAACAATAGTGCATACAGTTTACGAAGCCACCCAGTCCATAGAGAAGAAGGAGTCTGAACTGACTGATAGAAACCTGAACCACTGTATTGTGAAGAAAACCACTTCCTTCAAGACTTCACTGAAGATGGGGCCAGGAAAGAAAGTCTTGAGGCTTCTCTTCTTGACTTGATAATCCCGAGACAGCTTTCTTTGGGGCTGTCTAGAACTATCTTTCTCCTGAGGGGGGTCAATAACAGGGGTGACGTTTTAGGTTGAGTATATTCAGGCTAGTTGGATCTTGGAGCCAGACCAAAGAGACTGGGGGTTGTTTTTCAACATCTCTGTAGCTTTTGTGTCTTTCCTGCTCTGGGTTTAAAATGCACAAAGGGAAGACATGATAGTGAACTTTTTCTTTTAACTTTAATGAATTCTTAAAAATCTTTTAAGTGATATATCATGTAGTGTAGAAAAATGCATTCAGAAAACATATATGGCTCTAGGATCTATCACAAAATGAAGGACCACTCAGGTCAAAGAATAGAATTTCATCAACACCCAAGCAACCCACTTCAGAAGGCACTTCCAATTTATAACCCATTCCCTCTTCCCCGAGGATAACCACTGTCCACTCAAAAACATGAGCTTAATTTTACTTGCATTTGCACGCATACATGAGTCATACCTTAAGCATGATTTTGATCTAATTACTTTAAATTACATCACATTTGGAAACTTCCAGGTGTATTTGCATTTAATGGGAGTTTGTTTAGTTTTGCTGTTATTGTAGAAATAGAAAAGTAGGGGGTCTCCTTTCCCCCATCATAAAGGACCATGGCCAACATTCCTCTAATGAAGAACAATTGGAGAAAGAAAAGGATAACAAATTAATTCGATCACAAGTTACATGGTGTAGGAGACTTCCGACTGAAGATCCTAAGACCCAGAGCGTGAGGATTGGGGAAGATGGTTAAGCCCTTGCTATGTAATCATGAGAATCATAAGGAAAATTCCCAGAAACCCTCATAAATGCAGGGTGGCCATGGAAGCCCACGTATAATTCTGAACTCCAAAGGGCAGAGACGGGAAATCCCTGGAGCAAAGTGCTAGCATGACTAGCCATATTGGCTAGCTATGAGTTGACTGAGAGACTCTGCCTCCACAAATAAGGTGAAAGGATGATAAAAGATGATTCCAGACTTCAACCTTAGGCTTCCGTATGACCATTCCCATATGCAAAAACATGCATACAAACACATGCAACACACACACACACACACACACCTGTATGTAAGTCCCATGTGCTACAATTAACTTTGTACACTCAGTAGATTGTCCCCTTTACTCTGACTTACAGGGATCCAATGTAGAGCACTTTTACAGCTAGTACCTCAGCTGCCATTAAAAACCAAGTCAAAAACCACAGAAGTATTCTCCTGTGTCATCTTCTGGGATGGGGATTGGCAAGCTATAATCTGTGGCCCAAATCCATTTTACCACCCGTGACTTTGATAAGAAAATTGCTTTATAAGACACAACCTTGCTTATGCATTTACCTAATGTCTATGTCAACTGTGAGTCAATCCTATGGTCCAATAAAACCCAAGATGTCTAACACCTGACTCTTCAGAAAACATATGCCACATTCTCTTCTAGAGTATTTATTATCTTTCCTCCACATTTGGAGTCAATATTTATAGAGAAAGAGAGTGCTAAAGTCAAGATATGTTTTCCTATAGAGATATCAAACTGAACCAGTTCCATTATTGAAAACATTGTCCTTTAGCCATGGTACCATAATTTAATAAGTCAAACCAGATATACACATATGCAGGGTAAGTCTGTTTCCAGACTTTCAGTCCTTACAATGGACTAGTCCATAATCATTTCTGTTAGCAATGTGTGCTTGTTTCAGACCTGGGGCCTATGAGTTTCAGGCACACATTCCGCTGCTAAGCAATTCCTCAGTTCCTGATGCGCTTTTATAAGGGCACACGGTGGCCTCTTAGTTTTTTTCTTTAGCTATGTCTCTGTTGGCATGACCCTATTCATTTTGGAATCAGCTTGTCAATGTCGTCAAAACAGCTTAGTCTTGGGTTTATATCTTATTGACTCTTTAGATCAACTCTTTAGATAGGTTTGACTTGTAATGATCCATTCCATTCATGAAACATCCCACTCAAGAAACATCTCATTCATGCAAGTGATACAGTGTTCAATTCTCTTAGATCTTCTTTGATTTCTCTCATCAGCATCTATGTCTTCTGATTTTGGTTATCATGTACATGTGTTGATAAGTTTGTCTTTAGGTCACATGTAGCTTTTATATAAGGGGGAAACCGCACTAATTAGGCACCAAATACTATGCCCTAGTGAAAATATTGTGGACACCTAAAATGATCAGTCCTATTTTAAGAAAAGATCTGGGGTGGGGGTGGGGTGAGAGAAGATGACAGGGCTGATAACAGATTTCATCATGCTTGCACACACATGAGCATGTCCACAGAAGTGTATGTCCTATCGTTTGGAGTGCCTACTGGTGTTGATACCTAAGCCCAAGTGCTTTTAGGATTGTTTATCAGAACTGAAAAAAAAATGGCGTAGGAAGTCAAGATGCCTGGGTTCTTAGTGTCATTCTTCATAAACTAGCTGTGAAACCTGAGTCAAGGCTCTACTGAAGTTTGCTTCATCTCAGCTTCTGCACCATCAAGAATGAGTTATCTCCCATGCCCTTTGATTTACAAGCAGGGAGAAGGGAAAGGTGTTGGTTCCTAGTGTTATTGCCAAAGTCAGGGATGTCCTGAAGATGACTGATGGTTCTGCCTGTCTGGAGATTTCTAAAAAGAAAGATGTCTCCCCATTGTTTTGGGAGTATTTTCAAACCCTTTGATAAAAAGCAAGGCTTTTAAAACACATGTGTGTGAGAAAGGAGATTCGTATGGCAAAGGAATGTACATCATGAATCCAGAGGGAACAGTGGGGAGGACAGGCTGGTGTCTGAAGTAGAGTGGGCTTCCAGGGTGGAGTGGGTGTCAGGTGTGGAGAAGGAGCAGGGCAAACTCAGAGGACACAGAAGGAAAATGAAACCCACAGAATCCTTAACTTCATTTATTTAAAAAATTTCACAGAAATGCTATATTAGGGCTTTGCCTTTGTTGTCTCTGGAGAAAGCATTATGGTCAATGGAAAAAGATGTCTAGTCATTTTTTCCCCTTATTGTCAAGAGCGGTTGCTCTAAGTGGGCAGTAGTAGAGTATAGCCATTTCTGTTGTTCAAACTGCAAGCTCTTGCTTATGTAGCAAAATATTCTGGCTAGGATCTGTCTTCATCACTAATTTCTGTGACTCGATCAGACTCTGTTCCCCAAACATCCAAGCATCTGGGGCAGGCTCAGAGGGTACACGTGGAATTCATATCTGTAACCTCTGAGTTTTAAGCTATGAAGAGGCATGGTCCCCTTCTTCACCCTCTATCTCACATTCTAGTGTAGACTCCAAGGACTTCCAGTCCCTAGGAGAACGGCACA